>NW_026622930.1:13855006-14166330 GCF_023065955.2 Ursus arctos
CATGGACGTCTTCGTCTCTAAGAAAATACCACAGCCTGGTGGCTTGTAAACAATAGGTCTTTGTTTCTCACAGCCTGGAAGTGGAGGTCTGAACTCAGGGTGTCAGCATGGTTGGGTGACGGCTCTCTTCCAGGGCACAGACTTCTTGTTGAATTCTTCCCTGGTAGAACGGGCCAAGGGGTTCTCTGGGGTCTCTTGTATTTATAAGAGTGCTAATGACCTCATCACCTCCCAAAGGCCCTGCCTCTCCTCACACCCTCACATTGGGCATTAGGATTCTAACATGGAATTCTGGGGGGACACAAACATTCAGACCACAGCAAGGGGTCACACTTTTCAGCCAGCAGGTGGGGAGTGTCTGTCATACAGCCGACTGAATCATTGGGTGGGGTCTGCACGGAGTAGCTCAGATCAACAAGACTCATAGACAGTGACCTTGGAGATAATTCCCTCTGCCTCCAATCCCCTTAAAAATGATTCCTCTTTGCTGCTAAAGACCTTTCTTTATACAGATACCCCTCTGCCTTTAACCTTCAGGCCTGGGATGGAGAACTATGTTTGAGGGGCTGCTCGTTCTTGCCCCCCAGCGCTTATGGTACCTGGCTCATTGCTTGGCCTGGTTATGGGAGCTCAGGTAAGATCGTACTATGTGAAAGGGAGCTCATGCGCAAGCTTTCTTCTCTTGCATGATTTAGAATTTGCTAGCAAACTAGCTCTGCGGGTGGAGGGCCCAGTCTCCCTTCTTTAGCAAAATATCTAGAAAGCAACAAGTGCAGCTGGTCTTCTCCAAGTGCAGCTTTATTGGCACCTGGCTTCTTGTAATATATTTTTAATATACTATGTATGCTGTATCTGAGTAAATCAGTGGGTATGTTTTGAAATTAAATATTTGCTAAGGGCTAGGTTCTTCTGGTGTTAAATTATTGATAACAAACTTCACAGACAGTGTATGAGACTTGATGATATATGATTTTTGAGTGACCTGCCATTTATTAGACTTTATCTGCCCATGAAATCCATTTCCAATTCAGACCATATCTACTTTGGGATTGCTTGCCGGAAATCTATTCCCAGGTTTCTCCTTATTTCAGTGAAATATCTCTGTCTCAGCACCTTTCCCAAGGTGGCTGATCTAATCGGGGGCCAATCACTTATCGCTTCTCATTTCCTTTGGCAGGTCTGTCAAACTGGGAAGTGCATGTCAGGGACACTCAGAAGTACTAGGTGACCCACCCCCTTCGCCCTTTTCTTCTATAGCGGAAGGTTGGAAGCGGTGAACGCCCCCAACCAGAGTCCTGCTCCAGGGTCTATAGACAGAAACAGGACCACCTTCATGGTTGGGGTAACGGAAGCGGTCTCCCTGCTTTCCCCTCGGTCAGGAGCTGTCTCAGGAGCTGTCGGGAACCTCTCTGTGCTGAGTGGTGCTCATTGACCCTCAAGCAATGAGAACTCATTTGCAAGGCACCAACGGCTGCTGGGCCCCCAAGTCTTTTTCAGCTCCCCTTTCCTATCTGACTTCTCTGCAGACAGGTGCATGCTTCTGGCCGAGGCAGGGTCCAGCTGGCAGGAGGACTCTAACTTGTCATCACAGAAATAAAATATGTCACCTCTGTGTTCCCAACCTCTGTTGTTTCATGTTTAACCAGCACTTTGAATCTTTATAAACATGTCAGGGTTTCTATTTTTATTTCCTAATTAATTCAGAAAAGGAGCAGAAGACATTGCTAATGATGGAAAAGAGAAACGGACAGGTAGAGCCAAGGGTGGCTTTTGTTTTTCAGTTTGATAAGACAGTTGAATGAATATGGGCACCCAGCAATTCAGACAATTACTTGGAGCCTGCCAATGCTTTGGTGATTCTTGGGCTGTCCTGGAACTGGTCAAATTTATGAATGGGTCTAAACCGATCAAATACCATGGCAAGCTTTTCTTCTGATACTAACGGACAGTGAGACTTCATTTTCCCGTGCAGCAAGGAGAACAAGAATTTTCACATATATTAATCTTCAAATTATTTGAAATATGTTCTTTTTAGTACTACTTCTGAAATTACATTCTCTGGGTACATTAAACCTAATTTACCCTTTGTCTTGATGACTCAAAATCATCTTTCTAAATATCTGGAACTGTGTACTTCAGTGATTCCACAATCTTAACAGTCTCAAGGGTGTAGTGTTTTAATTAAATGAGCATTTCCTCTATTCCATTGTTACCAAAAAGGCTAAAATAGTAGACATGAAATAATGGAAAGAGTTGTAAACTTAGAGCCAAAACTCTGGTTCTAATTTAAGTTTAATCATTAATTAGCTGTTTGACCTTTAGCAAGTCTCTTAACCTCTCTGAGAATTTATTTCTTCATCTATAAAAATGGGGAATTGGACCATAGTATTCCCAAGGTTGTTTAGATTTCTAAAATTTTATAAATTTATGATAAAGGACCATGCTATGCTGTAGTGCCAGTTCTCCTAAGGGCATTGAGGTTAGGATTATTTGTTTCTTTATGCTATGGTCCCACATTGCTAAGTTTTTCTAGATATTGTGTTAGCTTTGAAGCTTTTCTCCATTCCCTGGGTTGTGAACTACAGCCTCCAGGCCAAATTCGACCCACCACCTGTTTTTGTAAATAAAATTTTATTGGAACAGAGCCACACTCATTCACTTACGTCTATGGCTTCTTTGGAGCTACGGTGGTGGAACTGAGTAATCACAGCCAGGAAGGTATGAGCCACAATGCCTAAAATATTTGTTGTCTGATCTTTATAGGAAAAGCTTGCCAACCTCTGCTTTCTTCTTTAAAAACATTACAAAAAAAATTTTTCCCCCCTGCAGTCTATTACTTTTCACTGCAATCACTGTCTCCCTCCAGGATTTGGTTTTCATTTACCACATCACCTTGGCTAGAGGCGAAGAAACCAGTCGACACAACTAATCAGAATTAAGTTCAAAGAAAGAGTCAGTGGGTTCTGAACAAAACTTCAAGGGGACAGTCGGGGCAGGTGCTGAGTGCTTGGGCTTTTTAGCTACTTACAGGTCCTGTCCTTTCTCATTTACATTTCTCGATCATTCTTGCTAGTTATCCAATGTAGATGAAGTCTTATCACCACCGGAAATTTCTAGAAATGGGTGCTTTTATTCTGCTGATGGGTCTGGGTTTGCCATAAAGTCCGGTTCTTGGACCTGTATGTGCCACGTCATGCATGTGGCTTCACTGTCACGGGGAGGCTCCCCATGAATGTAGTCAACTGAACCTGAGACCCACACACAGCTGCGTGTCGAGCCTGCTCCGCTGCCCCCGGCTGCCCCCCCTCTACATGTTTCAGCTCCACCCTTCAGCGGCCCTTCCTGCCACTTGGGCGGACCCGTTGTGAAACTGATAGGCCAAATGACAGAAAATGAGATGAGCCCCAAGCAGTCGTGGGCAAGACACTGTGCCTTAAAGTTTACCAGGCGTTTCCTCTCTTGCGTGCGACCAGGTGAGTCAGCCTTGCCAGAGCCCCGAGTTGGCTCAGCTCGTGGTATAGTGACCTTGATTCCCGTTAGGCCCTTGTTCCTGTGTGTAGCTCGCTGGCTGGTGAGGGGAAGGAGTTAGGTAAGAGGCAAGACTGCAGAATTTCTGGGTCCCTAGCAGTAACAGCATCAACCCCAGTTCCTGTCAGTTACTGATGATCCTGCTATTTTGTGGGCATGGTTGTGAGGCCATGTATGTAGAGACTACTGCCCCCCTCGGTGGCCCGTAAATTCTTTACATGCAGGAGCTATTTTTTATCTTAGCTCCAAATCTCTGTTGAACGGAACAATATCTGGCTTCAACAAACACATGTTGAATTGATTTGTAATGACCAAGGTTTTCTGGTGACACAACTGAGTTGACCGCATGTCTAGGCAGACCTCTGTAGTAGCCATACATATAAAATTGGCTCCCTGTACAGTGCTCAGTGTTAGAGCACAGCCACCTCTTGGAGGAACTAGCCCTTCCTTCTGGAGATAGCACTAGAAGGCAGGCAACAGCTGCAGGGGTGACCGAGCCAGGCTGAAGTCTGGGTGGAAGTCTTGTCTTAGCTGCTGCTCACCTCAGATCACCGTCACCTTCCGCCACCTCCATCCTGCCCGTGCCTCTGAGACTGACACCCATTCCTCACCTCCATCCGTTTTCCCCTCTGCTGTCAAGGGGTGATCAGACTGTAGGAAATGGGAAAAAAAAGACTAACATATGACTCAACTTGAGGGTTATCTAAGAAAGGGCTAAAAACAGGACAGCGTGGTAACTATAGGTAATAATGATGTATTGCATATTTGAAAGTTGCTGAGAGAAGGGTGCCCGGCTGGCTCAGTCGGTTGAGCATCCGACTCGGTTTCGGCTCAGGTCATGATCTCGTGGGTCATGAGATCGATCCCTACATCGGGTTCTGTGCTCAGTGGGGAGTCTACTTGGGGATTCTTTCCCTCTCCTCCCCCCATGGATAAATAAATCTTTTTTAAAGAAAAAGAAAGTTGCTTAAAGAGTAGATCTTAAAAGTTCTCATCACACACAAAAAAGTGTAACTGTGCAATGATGGATGTTAACTAGACTTCTTGTGGTGATCATTTCACAAGATATACAAATATCAAATCATTTTGTTGTACACCGAAAGTCATACGTTTGTTATATGTGAATTATACTTCAACTAAAAAAAAAAGGAGCCGACCCATGCTTGATCCATGTGTAAATACATAGGAGTTTCTGGGGCGCCTGGCATGTTGGTAGAGCATGTGACTCTCGAGCTTGGAGCTGTGAATTCCCACCCACTTTGGGTGTAGAGCTTACTTAAAAAAAATACATAGGAGTTTCTTTCTGTTACATGTACTGTATTGGGAAATGAATAGCAAATACTTGATTCATTCATTAAAAAAAAATTGAATCTCTGATTTGTGCCAGGCTTATGCTAGTTGTTGGAGTTACAGCAGTAACAAGGACAGAAGGGAATTCATAGGTAATTAACAAGGAAACAAGTGAAACAGTTGTAAATTGTGATAACAAATAATGAGGGATACAAATGTTAGGGGCCAGATCTGAGGAGGTGACATTTATTGAGCAGGAGTCTTAAAAATCCTGAAGGAGCCTCATTATGCAGGTGAGGGAAGAAAGAGCTTCCAGGCTGTGGGCACAGCACGTGCAAAGACCCTGAGGCTGATGGAGGGAGCCTCGGCTCCTCTGGGATTGAAACAGGGTGAATGTGTGGGAATGTGTGGCCTGGGTGGAGGTCCAGGATGTGGTCGGGGCAGGCTGCTCCCTGAGGAGGTTGGGTTTATCGTTGCTGCCATGGTTTCACGCGTTCAGATTTCTCTTGAGAGCATCACTTTTGCTGTTGTATGGGGTGCAGTCATTGAGACCAGGCAGGTGATGTCCTGGACCAGAATAAGGTAAGGCTCTAAAGTAGAGAAGATGAAGAGAACTTTCTGGTGTCCGGAGGGACAAGGAGGTGTTGGGATGCTGACATCTAGGAGGTGGCATTTATTAAGATGAGGGAAATTGAGGGGACTGGAAGGACAGATTTGGAGGAAAAGTTTAAAGTTCTGCTTTGAATTCAAGTGTGTTGGTGGCACAAGGCACCTTGTGGAGCTGATAAATGTGAACCTGTGTAACCTTTCGTATCCCTGCCACTCCTGAGTCGTTCTATGCTCTGATGAATGACTAGCCTTCTTCCTGCACATGGATCCTCCCCAGGGGCCCCTCTGAACCCAGATTTATGCCATATTGCACCTTTGTAGTTAGCACAATCGCTCGCTTGCAGTAGATGCTCAGGAAAGAATTGCTGATGCACCAAGCATCCCCAGCTCGTTGAGAGCCCGGTCCAAAGCAAGTAAGAGAAACTGGTTAAAGGGGAAGCGATGCCCATGAAGAGGGGTTTTTGTGGTGTCCGTGACGAAATGGCTATTTTCCTAAGAAGGGATGTTAGACAAATGATGAGGAAGAAACGGGGACACATCTAGACGTCTGTACCTTGCAGCACCCATCTTGGCTTCTGTACCTGTAACCTTGAGTCAGCTGTGTTGGAAGCAGGATCACACATGCACGCCTGTCTCCTCTCTCCCTTTCGTTTCTCCTCCTTTCCTCCTCTTTGCTCTCCTGTTGCCCCCTTAGAGGAGGGAAAAAGGCAAAGTGACAAGGAGGAGGAGGAGGAAGGGGGAGGGCAAAGCCATGGGCTTCATTCAGGTATCATGGGGCAGGGGATGTCATTTGGAATACATAGCTGCTGTTCACACACACACACACACACACACACACACACACACGAATGAGTCGTGAGTAATTTCATCTCCCAAAACCAGCACAGTGAACATTATTTTCCCTCCATGGCTTCAGTGTTCTGGAAGATTGAAGCTAGTGATAGTGGTACCACTTATTAACTTAAAAGTGCATTTCTGTGATAGGTCCCATGTCCTGAACTAGTAATTTTTGACAATGCAAAATAATGAGGGCAGTGTCTTGCGATTTTAGAAGCTAAGCATTTGTCGCATTTAAAAAAAATTTAAGTTATTTCTTCCCTGTAGGAAAGTAAAGAAATCTGCGATAAAATAATAATTAAATGCTGACAGTGCTGAATTTCTACCCAGCATGAGCTGGCAGCCGTTTCATACCAAAACATTAGGTCATTTGAAGAAAAAAATCTGATTAAATACCTCTGTAGGCTTCTCTGATTAGCCGTTCTTAAAAGAGTCTGTGACAGTAATGAAAGGGTGCAATTTGACAGCCGTAATTTCCTCTTGAAAGAAAGGTAACACAGAATAGTGGGTACGCGTGAGGGTTTTACGGGAATTTCTTGTTGGTCTTTACTAGTGGGTTTGTTTTACTAATCATTAGTTTCTAGCCATTCTAAAGAGCCCGCCAAGCAGGAATTATGTGAGATGAAAAGTACGTTGTCTTCCAGGGGTAAGGCTTGGGGGTCAATTTCAATGCCAATCTTTCTTTTCTTTCCTCTCCACTCAGTGGATTTTGTATTTCTGGGGTTAAATGACCTTGACATGGGCAGGTTTGGGAAATGAAGTGTAGGTTGCAGAGATCCTCTGTGCGTCCCGTGTATTAATTTTCTGTGTCTGGCAGCTCCCAGCGTCTCTTTGTATTAACTCGCCATGGCGTGAGGGCTGGAGGCCAGATTTGATGGAAGATGGAATGATTATGTGGCATATGGTAAATGCAATGACCACCACTAATTACTCCTTCTTTTCACTTTCTCCTTGGCTTCCATGGGTGATCGGGGGTTTCTTGGATTTGGGAGTGTTTACCTTGTGTCAGCCCCATGATATACTCTCACCCTCAGTGGATATTGGAGCAGCTGACTTTCTGGGCTCTAATGTGATAGAATTGGCATTTCAAACCTAAGAGCAGACTCACGGCTCATCCAGCCCCAATACTTCATTCGAATGATGAAGGCCTCTGAAGGGGAGGTTCGCCTGGGAGTCAAGTCTCCGAAGCTCTGGACAAAATTGGTTTTCCCTTGGCTGTCCTACCTCTCAAGGGCTGAAGGAGAGTCAATGTTTTAGTGTCCCACAGCTTCCGTATCAGAGTACCACAAGCTAGGTGGCTCAAAGCAACAGAAATGTATTCTCTTTCATGTTTAGGAGGTTAGAAATCCAAAATCCAGGTGTTGGCAGGGCCATGCAGACTGAAGATTCTGTGGCAGAATCTGTTCTGTGCCATTCTCTTCATTCTGGTGTTGCTGGCAGCCCTTGGCAGCCCTTGGCTATGCCAGCGGAGCCCCAGTCTCTGCCTCGAGCATCACGTGGTTTTCTCCTTGTATGCGTCTCTATGTGCGTCTCTCGTCTTCTTGTAAGGACACCAGTCATACTGGATTTAGGACCCACCCTACTCCCGTATAACCTCATCTTAACTAATTGCATCTGCAATATCGTCCTTTTCTGAATCAGGTCACATTGTGAGATCCTAGGAGTTAGGACTTGGGGGGACACGATTCAGTGCATAACAGGCGGGGTTGGGTAAGGTTTTCCAGGGAGGGATTTTTGGAGACATTTAACTGCAATGAATCATTATCACCTTCAGCTGTACTTCCAGAGCTTACTCCGTCTTTATGCTTTTCCTGTCAAGTGCAGGAACCTGAGTCCTTTCCATTTATTATTAATGATGATGATATGTAGCTTTCACTTTTTAGCAAGGAGTGAGAGCGTGTGAGTCAACCCAAGGATTAGCCATAAAAAAAGGATGAAGTTAAAAACTATTCGGAGACAAGATTTGAGTTGTAGATATTTTTGTAGAGATTCTCTGGGTTCTTTTTCAGTGTGCACTAAAGCCCTTCAATTTGGAGAGTCGATTCTATTTATTTTTATATTTGTTCTATATTTATTTATAATTTAGAACAATTATAATTTAGAATATACAACAATTTGTTCTACAATTTACGCAATCACAATTATCCTGCCTTTCTCCTTAATGGTTATTTTTTTTCACTATCCCTCACTCTAAATTCACCTTCTGGAAAGATTGACCGTTTTTAATTTCTTCAGCCTTGTCATATAGAATCCATGGTGGCACCCCATTTCCTGCCATTGTTATCAACCTGTAGTAGCCGTCACACCATACAGATCTGTGTCCTGGTCTCCAAACACGCCTTCTGCCTCCCCCACTCCATACTCTGCTCTGGCTCCTCTTGCCCTATGACATGGTGTTCCCTGGCCCCTGCTGCCCCTCAGAACACAGACTACCCTCTGGGGCTCGTATCCACCCTCCCCTGCTTCCTGGATGCTACTCAAACAAGAAGTGATCCCCTCCTGAGTGAAGTCCCGTGGAATTCCTTGTCAGTTCCTCATTTGGGTCCCACATGACTGCCCTTTAGTGCCTTCTCTTTACAAAAGTAGCAGATTAGTAGCCACAAGAGCTGCCTTCTACTCATGGTGCCGTTCCTGTCTTGTGTGGCTGTGGAATGCTTAACCATACTGTCCGCCTCTCTGTGGTTCTGAGAATCCAATGAGTCAGAACATTAAGATGATTTGAAACTCATCTATGAGAAGCACTATTCAAATGTTTATCACTTAATGTGCCTCAATGTACTTACCTGTAAAATGGACCAGTTAATAATAGTACCTGGGGAGGATTCATTTAGTAAGGCACGTAGGATAGTATGTGGTGTATAGTAATTCACGAGTGAGAGCTGTCATCCTCGTCCTCATTGTCAGTATCTTTGCAGATAGGATTATATGCCCCTTTAGGACAGAGGTTGCATTTTGGAATCTCCTCCATGCATAGGATGGAACCTGACTCTGGATGATCAGTGAACACTTGCTGGCTGTGTGCATTCTCCTATGTCTCCTTTTTCCTATGACATTAAAATTCCCCCTGATCACTCTTTAGCCTGGAAGTTTTTAAATGAATAGAAATCAACTCTGACAGCAGTGTTGATTTTGGCTCTAAACCTAAATTAGTTTGATAGGTGAATCTCTGTGGTAATGCAGATGTCATCATTCAAAGTGGTCCAAATTCATTTTCTTCTGATACCTCCTCATCAGGATGCAACATGGGCATGTTTTGAAATGGAACATCCTCTATTAGTTTAATTGAATGTGGTTTTGACAGCATCAAGGTTTGTGTAATGTCCTCGTGGTAACGCTTTGAAGGCATATGTGAGGGCAGAATCATTCTACAAAATGGTGAGGCGGAAAATTTCTGGGACAGCTTGGTGTTCCTTGTATGGTATAGAGTAGCTGGGTAAATGATAGTGGGTCAATGAGAAGAGACCGAAAAACCTTGCAGATGACTACTTGCAGGTAAACTTCCATACATTGCCTAAAAATACATGGCAAGATCTGCTCATACACGTACACAATTTGGCAATTATATACTTTTTGATACTAGTGTAATTTTTGAATTCCTCTTGACTTTCCTCCTTTTGAGTAAATCTTACCAATACACTTTCCTCACCACATCCAAGTCTGTCCATACCTATTTTTTTATGTGGCTATAAGAATAGAAATTCCTTTGGGGGCAAATATGAGCAAATCTGTTTTCTTTCTTTCTTTTTTTTTTTTTTAAAGATTTTATTTATTTATTCGACAGAGATAGAGACAGCCAGCGAGAGAGGGAACACAAGCAGGGGGAGTGGGAGAGGAAGAAGCAGGCTCATAGTGGAAGAGCCTGATGTGGGGCTCGATCCCATAACGTCGGGATCACGCCCTGAGCCAAAGGCAGACGACTAACCGCTGTGCCACCCAGGCGCCCCAAAGAATCATTGTTTTCTTTCCTTATACCAATAGAATGCCCTGAATGGCGCTGATGCTCAAAGTCTGTTGATAACTGACTCTCTTTCTAGGAATATGACTTGGGTAATTTTATCAAGAATTCATGGTGTGGCAGCAAAATTAGTGATGTTTATTTAGGAGGCGTTTTCCTGTAAGTAGCTGATTGGGAAAATGTGCAACTCCTACTGCATAAATACAGGTCAAGGAAGGCAAGTGGAGTCTCCACAGAGAGTGGTCCAGGAGACAAAAGAAATCTTGTCCTTTTGATGTGATCGTGAATAAATATCCCAATCACACTGGAACCTCTACAGACACACACACACACACACACACACACACACACGTTCCTCCCTTCCAAGCCTTATAACAGGGTCATGCCAACCCAACTAGAGCCACAGTAATAATAATAGTAATAGCCAGCCTTTCTTGCAAATGCCACCATCCACAATTTGCAGACAACTCTCTTGAAAGTATTTTGGGAAGATCCCCTCCTCTGCTGTTTTCTTCTAAATTCACATTCTGGAAAGCTTGACCATTTGAATTTCCTCGATCCTATCATGCTCTGCACAAACTCTGTGATGGCATCCCATCTCCTGCCCTTGCTACCCCTTGCACTTGCCCCGCGGAGCCTCCCTGCCACCAGATGGCCCCAGTTCCTGATCTGCAAAGGTACCTTGTACCCGCACACCGCCATACTCTGCTCTGGCTCCTCTTGCTCTCTGACATAGTGTTCCCCTTCCCCTGCTGCCCCTCTGAACACAGCCTACCCTCAGGGGTTTGCATCCACCACCCCTCCTTCCTGGATGCTCCCCAAACAGGAAGTGATCTCCTCCCGAGGGAAGTCCAGTGGAATTCCTTGTCAGTACCTCACGTTGATCTCACAGAACTGCCTCAGGGATGTCTGACGCATCCCCAAGAGCTGTGAAAGTCGACACGACCCACGAAGGTGCTCCAAAGCTATCAAGGTTCCTTGAGGCCTCTGGGAGGTGTCACACCCTCACTGTGGAAGCCAGTTCTTGGTGGTGCCTACCAGCCATGACATCCTGCCTTCCTTCCTCTCCCAAGCCTGCATAGATCGCCACCTGCCGCTTGAGCCGCTCTGCATTCCCAGACATCTCAGCTGGGGCCTGACCTCCTGTCCTGCTGGCTCTTCCACCAAATGCTGGTTTTCAGTCAGAAGGCACCTGGACCCCCTTCTCTGTCGTTCACTGCCAGCATCTTCTTTGTTTGGTCTGGGCGTAGGGCTTGGCGGCTGTTATAGGTTTGAAATGGTCTGGAGCACCTCTGTTAGAAATT
The DNA here is from genome assembly GCF_023065955.2 of Ursus arctos. NCBI lineage: Eukaryota > Metazoa > Chordata > Mammalia > Carnivora > Ursidae > Ursus > Ursus arctos. Next base: position 13,866,530 of record NW_026622930.1, read on the forward strand.
CCTGAACTGAAGCTCTGTCTGGAGACCACAGAGCAGAGTTAGGAGGGCGAGACCTGTTTTCTAGGGTTGGCCTGTCTACTGATGGCTGTGTGATCTTGAGAAAGTGTCCTCTGAGAGCCAAACAGGTGTGTGTACAGCATTATCTCAGTAACTCGCACCCAGCACACATTCAGGGAGTGATGTAGCTAGTTTTATTTTTCTTTTGAATATCCTCGGAGATAGCAACATGTAAATCCCTCGAAAGTAGGTAATCTTGCTGGGCAATGTAATTTTGGGTCCATAACGATAGGTCATTTTAAAGCAATGAGACGCGGACTTGTCAACTGGCTCTGGAGTCACTTCTAACACTGGTGACCACATATACTACCGTTCACAAAGCCAGCGTAACGCAGGGCTGGATTTTTGCTGTCCAGAAGGTCTGTACCAGGATCGAGTTGTACAGGTAACTTGGGGCTCGCCTCCTTGCCTCTAGTCAAGACAGGCTATGGGAGGGGTCCCCATTTCCCTGCCCCAGTGGTCCAGGGGCTGCGTGGGGCCACCCCCTGACCAGCCCCAGGCCGATGCTCATTACTGGTTTGTGCAAGGAAGAGCAGCCTGGCAGACCCTCACTGTTTTGGGGAGACTCCCTCCTTCCCCAGAATGCAAGTGTGAGCCCATACGGTTGCCGCCGTCTCCTCCGCTGTTGCTGCCCCGTCCCAGAGCTAAAGGGCGTGCCTTTACCCAGTCCCGGCACCTTCCCCTCGGGTTAGGAGGCCCTTCGCGTCCAGGTACCATTTACGCAGACGTTCTCATATGTTGTACACAGAGTCCTGTGGGCTCGTATTTGCCCTTTTCTTGCTCCTTTTGGTGGCACCGTGCCTTCCCGAGAACAGGCAAGAACAGGAAGCGTTAAAGGGAAGAAGCCCCGCGTTAAGAGAGGCCTAAGTCTGCCCCAGGCGAGTAGGGGGCACGAGATGCATTGAGCTCCTCAGGCAGGTAATGAAATCAGGCTGCGGCCTATCTTGCTGCCTTGTCACCCCGACTTCCCAGCGGGTGCCCCAGGGCCTGCTGGAGCCACCGTGATGGTGCCACCTCGCCCGCGTCTTCCCTCATCCGTGACGGGACTGGGTCTGCTGAACCCCTGGGCTCCAGAGGTGGCCGTCCGTCCTTACGGCACCCCCGGCCGGCTCCGCCTTCCCTGAGGGATCTGAGGGATGGGGCTTTGCCGCAGGACCTGGGATGACTCTTGACCCGAGGCAGTGTTGAGGGGCTCGAGCCCCGAGTCCTTACTGCCTCGTCCAACTGTGACCTTGAGTCCTGGTTTTTGTGTTTTGTCTTTTTATTAGTTCTCCAAATTGGTCCCCAGATCCCTACCCTGTTTCTGAGCCCAAGCTCCAGTCTTATTTACCTGGCTGAGAACCCAGGAGCTGGGGACTTGTTCTCAGCCTTGGCCTGCCCGCAGAGCAGAGCCTGCATCTCCCCACCTGCCCAGCAGGTGCGCTCTGGCCCTCGGCTTTGAGTGCGCACCGCTCCTGTCCTGCCTCCCTCGCCCCGTGAGGCCATTCTGCTTTTGGACGTCACACTGCCTTTTCCTGCATGACCACTCGTTTGCTTGTCCTGCCCTTGGTATACAGTGGACATACTTCATGCAGCTTTTCACCATATGCCCTGGCCCAGATGGGTGGTAGATAGAGAGATGTTCTCTGGAGAAGTAGAAGCAAGTCTTCAGTGTCCATCTTCATGGTCCCGTCAGTAATGACATGCTGTGAATTTTTGCCTCCGTAAGGTCACTCTATTTTAAAGCAATTCTTAGTTTTTAAAGCAATTTTGTCTACACGTGTGTTTTGCGTTATGTTTTGGCTTTTGTGTGGTGTCAAAGACATCCTTCCAGGGCTTACAGTGGATGGAGTCTCTGCTTTCCGCACCTGCCACCCCCCCCCCCCCCCCCAGCACGTGGAACCCTCAGCTAACCAGGCGAAGTCAGGCTGTTGCCCAGGAGCCGGGCCGGTCGCAGAGCTGGCTGCTTGAAGCCAGCAGTGGCGCCACCCAGAGCTAGCTTAAGAGTCCCTGGGGATGGCCCACCTGTCGGGTGTCTTGCTGATTGACACCGTCACTCCCTTCTGTCTGGGGCAGAAGATCCATGAGAATGCAGTGGAATTTCCAGACCACCTTAACAAACATTACTCTCTCGGGATCTTTCAACGGGGTGAATAGGAACCCTCCAGGAAGAGCAGGAATGGACAGAAGAGGTTTTACCATCTTTTCATGGCAAGGAAACAAAGGAAGGAAGCAAACAGATGAGGTAACTAAATTAAAAGGTGAACTCGGTGCCTTTTGCACCAGGTGTGAGCTCCGAGTCATGAACCACACTCATCTGTGCCCTGGCCACGCAGGCCTTGCAGGCAGTTGAGACCTTCAGGGACGGTGGCAAGGTTCTGGAGCTAAGCCCCACCCAGTGCAGTTTGGCCGAGGATCGCCAGACCACAGTGTCGATGACTGAAGCCCTGTCCACCGAGCCCTTTCCTGCCCTGCAGCTTCCGGTGGCTGCATGCCAGGCCCTCAGAGGCAGCTCTGACTGGGTAGGCATCTTTCTTCTTTTGCCCCATCCCTCACAGCTCTGGATCCCTGCCCGGTTGCCCCCCAACATGGGGCAGAATACAGGTCTTCCGGTTTTCTAGCTCCTTTCTGTCCCTTTTCCCAAATCAGCGGATACTTTCCACCCCACACCCCTTTCTGGCAGCATCCTCAGGATGGACCAGAGACCACTTGGGAATCAGAATCCTAGGGTGAACCCAGAAGCATTCCTTATCAATAGCCAAAAATTTTGACAGGCCCTTGTGGCTTGCAACTGTCTTCTTCTCTGCCTCCCCAATTCCCAGGGCGGAGGGGGGGGAGGTTCCTCCTCTGCCCTGTCCTGGGGGTTGGTGCCTTCATTCTCCCCTGCACGCTTCAGTAGGGAGGGCTGTGCAGGGGCCCCAGGCTTCCTGAGGAAGGGAGCATGTCCATCCTCCTTTAACCCCCTCCCCCTAAACATCCTGCCCCCCCCCCCCCCCCAGGGATGCCAGGCTCATACACTGGTGATGTATGCGGAGAGCCAAAGCTTCTCTCAGCTTTGGCCCAAACAACAGAAGGAGAATAATATAGTGTTAGTTTCCTTATTTGCTTGTTATACAATGAAAACCGGCCAGGTCAATAGAAAATGCAAATTCATCACTTAAAAAAGAGACTATTTCTTGTCTTTTCTACAATCTAAGAAGGCATTTTGATGCAGTAAACACACACACGTAGAAATCAGTGGACTAGAAGGTGAACTCTGTGAATTCTCGGCCTGGCTGGGAACATACAGTAAGCTCTTTGGTCAAATCTGCTAACACTCAAACCTCAGCTTCCTCAGCTCCAAAGCAGGAATAATATTTTTATGCCTCCTTACCAGCTTATTGCAGTTATTAAATTAGGCAGAATTCTATGAAGGAGCTGAAGGCACTATAAAACACTGAAAGATCAGTCTGGATATTATTTACTAGAGAGACTGCCTTTAATAAAGAAAGTGGTAGAATGTCACCCAAGATAGGAAGGTGCAGTTGACAGAAAAGGAAATGAATGGCTCTTAAACGTATCGAAACATGCTTATATCCCCAGGGCTACTAAGAGAAACATAAACTAAAACTTCTAAAGATCATTTTTACCTGTTAGATTGGTGAAGTTCAAAATAGATTGGCCCTTGACAAACAACGTGGGTTTGAACAGTGTGGGTTGACTTACACGTGGATTTTTCTCGATAAATACAGTACTGAAAATGTATTTTCTCTTCCTTATGACTTTGTTCATACGATTTTCTTTTCCCTAGCTTGCTTTATTGTAAGAGTACAGTCTATAGTACATAGAACATACAAAATTTGTGTTCATTGACTTACTGGTAAGGCTTCTGGAACAGTAGGCTATTAGTCGTTAAGGTTTGGGGAGTCAGAAGTTCTACGTGGATTTTCAACTGTGTGGGGTGAGGGTCTGCACCCCTAACCCCCTCCTTGTTCAGGTGCCAGTTGTGGTGGATGGTACTGTTAGCCCGTGTGAGAAGCTCCATTGCTGATGGGGGTATAAGTGGATACAGCCTTTAGGAAAAGCACATTGGTCAGATTAATTGAAGCAGAAAATGCATGTATCAGCAGACAGGCAAATCCATTTCTTGCTATTTATGCTACAGATGTATTTGCACTTGTACAGAATAAGGCAGCTCTGTACGTACAACCATGGGGAAGGATCGCAAAGGACGTTGAATGAAAAACACTAAGTATGGGAGTTTGCCAAAAAGCATTTGATTTTTCCCCCCTTTGGTAGTATTTGCTGTTTTTTGTTTGTTCTGTTTTTGTTTTCATTTTGCTGTTGAGGGTGGAATTGGTGGGTGGGTGACAGGGGTGGTAAGATGACATTTTGATGTATTTCCAACCTTTCGAATTTTACACCGTATGCAGACATGACCCAAGATTTTCGAAAAAATGAAAATAACATAAAAGTAAACAAAAAATCAAAGTGAACAACAACAAAAAATACGGACAAAGCCCTAACTTTCTTTTTTTGCTTTCCTCTCACTAAATCAAAATTTAAAATAAAGTAAAAGGTAAAGGAAGAAAGTCCCTTAAGGGGAATTATTGTTTTTATGGTTTGTTTTTTTTTTTGTTTGCCCTTCCCATGCTTGACGTTCATATGCCTTTTTGTTGGTTAAAGTGAAGACTACTTTCTTTTTACTTTTTGGGCGCCGGAACACTAACTTGAGTTGACTCCTTAAAATGGCAAAAAGGGGCTTCGTTTGCATGATTCTAAAGAACCAAACGGTCATGTCTCTGCTTTTCCCTTGATCAGCCAATCTTTATTTCTGAGATTTGAGTGACTTTGAAAAGTTGTGAGCCGCAAACCTAATCTGGATACTCATTTTCCCTGGCTTCCCAATGAGTGGTGGAGCTTGCTAGAAAGGAGCCTTGGGGCCTGCTACCGAGAGATTTAATCCCCTGGGCAATCAGAGAGCTGTTCAGGGCTGTGGATCCTAATTGGTATTGACCATTTTGTTAAATGACTCAAGTTCGTCCTTCCTGCTTTATTAGAAATTACAAGTTGTGTATTTGGGGATTATACTTCCAGAGTTTTGATTTCTTTATTCTTCTTTTTTCACTTGCAAATTGTTTAGGCAAAGGGCTCCTTTCATTGGGCTGGTCTTTTAACTCGATTAACCCACAAGCACTACTTCATAGTTCTTCCTTACCAAACTGTCCCCTTTGTGTAATATGGGGAACCGCGTGGCCTCTTTGCTCTGAGGGCCAAATGGAGCCCCCCCCAGACCTGGCGCGGTCTTTTGAAAATTTTCAGATGAAGAGGCCGGCTGTGAATGCGTGCCAAGTGGGGTGTTTGAGAGAGCCCCTTCATGTTGACTTACTGTCTGTCGCCTTCAGTTAGGAGAATTCACCACAGTCCACGTGGAGACGCCCTCCAGGCTCCAGTAAAGAGCTTGTTTTATTGTGTACATAGACAATTTGGCGTTAAAGGCTAACTTCAGCTGAGGGCCCTGTTTACTTTTCTATTGTGAACTAAAGTCGCTTGTTTGTTTGAATGGGGTTCCGCTTGTCTATCCATTATTCATACCTGTAAGTCAGATGATCTGCGTGGTCGTGACATATATGTGAACTGCGTGCTTGTATTTGCTGGTAGGGACTGGAGTTTGGCTCATATTTTTCCAGAACGTTTCCAGCAATCCTTACAGCCTCACTTAAGCAAACAAATAGTGATATCCGTCATGGAACAACTGGGCACACAGTTCTGAGTGCTTTTTCAGATGCTCTTTACAATGATTGGCCCAAGGCCTATCCTAACATTGTGCACTATAGAAGCAACTCTCAGTTCTTTGAAGAAGAAAGATAAATCTCAGGGCCACAGATTTCCTTCTGTTTTCCTTCAAGTGTTTGGCTCTAATTCAGTAATTAGTTACACAGAGATCATCAAATCATGAAAATGATGGCATTTAGGATTATTACCTTTTCTTAAGTGACGATTACGAGGTTCTCAGAATCTCTGGGCTCCCGGCTTTTTGGGGTCTTGCGTAAGAATTTTTGCCATGGCATGAGATTAGAACAAAAACAAATAAACCAAACAGCTCCAGCAAGAGAAGGTTTTGATGTCTAAGACTGAGTCACAGGCGAGGCCCTAAACATAGTGTATACCTCAAGACAGGCCGCCATCTTGCAGAAAGGACAGAAAGGACGCCCGGGGTGGCAGTAAGCAGACTCTTGGTCTGTGAGCATGTCACGAGAATTTACTACGTGCTCAGCGCCATGCTGGCTGGGAGCGCAGTCGGTAGGGATAAAGTGGTCGACCAGATAGACATGACGCCCCACAAGGAAAAAACATGAGTCTAGGTGCTCCAGAGAGCTATGTGGGGGCAGCAGTAGATATAAGGGTCCCCCTCACACCTCTGTGGAAAATGATATCACGCTTTGGTCTCCCACTTGAGGGGGGACATTGGAGAGAGCTGGGGGCACCCTATTTTGTCAGGGGTGAGAAGGGTTGCAGAGACATAGTGGTGTCAGTAGGAAGGACAGGTGTTGTTAGGGCAGATCAGACCAGGGATGGGTTCGAGGGAGGGGGGAAGTGTCAGAACCTATTTCTGCTTCTATGACTCTAGCTCAAGTCCCACAAAACTGATCTGAATAGCACAGAAGACTAAAAATAAAGGAGATGAACTCCAGAAAGTTAGACCTACAGCTCTGGGATCCCTTAGCAGAGCAGGGTGCCTCATGGAAAGGATGCTTTCCCCTACTTCACCATCCTATCATTTGCTGTTTTAAAAAGTTGGCCGTTTTGCCTTGTGCTGTGGTAAAAATATTTCTTTAATTCTTGGTAAGTAAACGGAGTCTTAAAGCTTAAACCTCTGCCCTGGGCAGGGAACCAGAGGATGTCATTGTGCATAACTTCAAAGGCTGATAAGATGCTTAAGGTCGCTACTCTCTGAAAGAGTTCCTTTCTTTTAAGGCCAGCCAGAAACATCCGTGTGCACCACGTCCCACCGTGATTCCGACAAGAAGTAGGAGACCGTTCCTTCACTGCATGTCTGTTGAGACTCTTGCTTGCATTCCTCTACCCCACAGAATATATTTTCTTTCTCTGTGCCCTACAACGATCGCACTGTGCTTGGGATGATGGATGTCCAGTAAGCATGATATTAAAAGCAGCACCTTTTCCATCTGGAGTCAAAGGAACAGTGGTTTGCGTTGTACCATTTCCATGTTTCCATATTTGTACGAAGCAGTCACCCAAGGACTTGGGGGTTCTTGATGTTTTGGGGATGATGACTGGTGTGATATATAAGCTGGTGAAAAATAAAGCAAGCTGCTTTCTCACTGTCTCTGGTCATCCACCATTTAAAGCCCGTTGCTGACAGGTTAGACGGGGTTAGCTCAGTCTACTGTTTGTCAAGGACACTTCTCTCTCTTTTTTTCAGTGTTATCCCTGGGCCAGGCAGAACGTGCTGGTTTCTCTCTCTCACCAGCAGACAATTTAGCACAGCAGATGCCCGCAACCTGTGAAAGCAGGGGTGGAAGATTTTCAGTAAATTGTCCAGGAAATAAGGAAATACTGGCTATGCTGCTGGAAATGTTTGCTGTTCACTGTACCTTCTTTCGTGCAGAATATCTTCCAGCTATAATAAGTTCTTTCTACGTTTTGACTTTGCAAACGGAGGCCTGCCCTGTCAAGTCTAGGAGGGTAAGGCCTCGGAATAGAAGGGATGGAGTCCTGGGAATGATTCATTCCCCCGGAGGTGGCTGGTGGAACATGGAGGCTTTGATGGCCAATTTGGTGGCGCTTCTCTTGCGTCTCTGTAGCACGGTGCTTGGAGCGCCTGTGGGTTGCTTCGTGCAAGTGTAATTTAGGTTTCTCGTGCTTACTTGTAGTTCCCTTGTCCTTCACCTGCAAGACACGTTCTTGGCCCTGAGGATAGAGACAGAATTCTCTAGTGCCGCCTGATGAAGCCCTCATGCCTTCCTTGGGCGAGGGGCATCACCCCGTTGCTTCCAAGAAGGAGCATCAGCCCGCCTGCCAGAAAAAAATGTGACTTGGGAACCTCACAGTTTGAAGCTCCCATTTTCGCATTCCAGACTGATGCCCTCAGGCAGACTGGAGATAGCTTAATACAAGCATATTTGTAACACTCCAGTTCCAACCAGATCAAAGGGCAGAGAGCCTGCCTGGCTTGCAGCCTCCAAGATGAAAACTGGACTCTGGAACAGTCTGTGTGACTTGGCCATGCCTTGAATCTGGGAAGAAATACCAATTCTGTTATGGATATTTGAGCCATCAGATGGTGACTTTGAAGTCTCTTTGCCTATAATAAATTGGATTCGATGCCTTCCTCACCCTGCCCCCACCTTGGACTAGTTTAAGATTGGGGGTTTCTTCTAAAGTGGTGCTTCTCGTTGGGGCTGTCGGGGAAAAAACGAAGTGAGCATACTTGAGCCCGGGGTCGGTGCTGGAGTGCTGGGTCCAGGGCGGGCTCCGCTCAGAGGCCAGACCTTCAGGGATGTTCCAGATGCTGCTGTGATTGGGGTGACACGAGGAACTGAGGGTAGCATTCACTCCTCACACAGAATATGAAAATGTTGTCAGCTTTCTTCAGACCCTTAGATTCCACCGACTAGTAACATTACGGAAGAAAATTTCTTTTCTTTTTTTTTAAAGAAAGTCTTTAAAAATTACCGTTCGTTATGACCATAATTTCATAAAACAACGGACCTTTGAACAAACCAAAAAAAAAAAAATCAGTAAGAATTTGATTTCAGAACAAAAGCAATCTTTTAAATAGTATGCATTTAGCATGATTAAAAAACAACAACCCTTAATATATTGTTACATTTTCCTCATTTTGCCTCTGACCAGTAAAAACTTTGTCACTAACCATTATTGGTCTGTGAACAGATTTTCGGAAACTGTGATAGGGATTTGAAAACTGTGTCAGATTACATAGATCACATAATATATAGACATACATACATACGTACTTATATACATATAACCTGAAAGAAAAATCATAATTATTATGGTAATAACACGTTTACATTAGGCTTTTAATTACAGAGTACTTTTACATATATTATCCCATATGATCAGTTAGTGTATGCCCTTAAAACATAAATTAGTCTTAATAGCCTGAGCTAAATAGAATTAAGAATAGAAGGGAAGACTAGTGTTTAAATTGTTAGTGTCCTAGAGTCAAATATGAATAATTTTAAAAATTATCTACCGCTTTGATTTTTCTGTGTCTGTTATTCTGCTGTATTAGCAAGAGTAAATAAGCTAATACTGGGATGTGTGCACACATCTTTATAACCATATGTATAGCCTACCCGCATACATGCATGTATTTATGATGTTTTTTCTAAATAAAAAATCAGAACATATATTCTGAAAAACAGGAATATACACGTGGGGAATAATAAAATTATCTAAAATACAGTATGCATAGGAATTCTGAGGGATGCATGGGGCAGGGATTAAGGGGGAAGCGAGGAGGAGGGAGGAAGAGAAGGCAGGGGAGTGAAAGAGGGAATTTTTTTTTTTTAAAGATTTTATTTATTTATTCGACAGAGATAGAGACAGCCAGTGAGAGAGGGAACACAAGCAGGGGGAGTGGGAGAGGAAGAAGCAGGCTCATAGCAGAGGAGCCCGATGTGGGGCTCGATCCCATAACGCCGGGATCACGCCCTGAGCCGAAGGCAGACGCTTAACCGCTGTGCCACCCAGGCGCCCCTGAAAGAGGGAATTTTTACTCAGAGTAGAGGTGTGTATAGTCTCAAACTTGTATTTATTTTTTATTTTTTTAAAGATTTAAGAGAGAGACAGAGTGTGTGCAAATGAGTGGGAGGAGGGGCAGAGGGAGAGAGAAAGAGAGGGAAATCTCATGCAGACTCCCTGCGGAGTGCGGGGGAGGGGCGAGTGGGCCAAGCAGGGATTGATCTCAGGACCCTGCGATCATGAGATCATGACCTGAGTCGAAACCAAGAGTCAGACGCTTAGACTGAGCCGTCCAGGTGCCCCTCAAACTTGTATTTAAAAACAAAAATGTATTTTGACTTACAGTTAGGTGTCTCTATCTTGAACATCTGAATGTAGGTGTTTCTGATTTTGAATGTTCTCTTTGAACAAGGTAATACAGCATTTTCCCTTTGCCAGCTTCCCCTTCTTGCTCTCTTAGGATTACAGGCTCCCTTCAGGTTCCCTAAAGGAGAATGCTAGCTCTAGTGTTCTGGTTTGCAGGTGTTTCTCTGAAGCAAAACCTACTGCAAGACCCGTGGCCTAGTTGTTAAGTCGGCAGTCTTTCTTTTGAAGACCCTCTACCAAGCTAGAACTTCAGTTAGGCATTAATTAATCAGTCAGCTAACTACTTCAGACAGTGATCCTTCCACAAATATTTACTGGGGGTTTCATCTGTGTCAGCCTTGGTGTCGGGCAGGGGAGATACTAACAGAGCTCTGGATAAAATCGCATCTCCCTTTGGAGAGCTCGTGGTCTACTGGGGAGACAGACAAACCAGGATACAACAAATAATTAATTACAAATAGTGATTAATTCTGAATAGGAAACAAATGCAGTGCTATTATCGATAAACTTGAATAAAGCAATCTTGCAAACTAATCAGATAAAGAGAAAATTTGACAACTGACAATCAGTATCGTGTGTATATATGTGTATATATATAAAAAAGACAAAGATTATATGGTATGTTTGTATATGATATATTTATAACATAAAACATTTTTTTAAGAAAGGAAACCATTAGGAAAAAAATCATTAACTCTTAATTTTCTCATAGCATCTATTTATTGAATTCCTATGCAAAACTGCAATTTACTAAATTATTTACAGGGAGCAAAAGGCACTCTAGTTGGAAGGGTAGAGCCAATTGGTCAACTTAACACCAATACCGTGGACTCTTTGCATGCCATAGCACTAGTGGTTTGACCAGATATCCCAGAGTATCCATAACCTAAAAAAAATTTTTTAAAATCTTTTGGGGTTATATTTATATGTCATTTTGTTCTCTCTCAGTAAAAAACAAAATCATCTAACATTTAATGAATATCTATTCTGAATAAGCCCCTGAGCTTGCACTCAGAGAACATACACCTGATAGGAGAGCGGATAATTACATGCAAAGTTGAACATAAAATAGAAAGGGTTTGATACAGGGGCAAAGCTACAGGTAACAGAGGGAGAGCTTGGTTGGGGAGGGGGAGCCCAGCAAAAGATTTCTGGGGTGGCATTTCCGACTACACCTGAAAGAGTGGGCGAGCAGTAGACTTGTACAGAGTGGCAGTGCCGTGCCCCTGCTCAGCCACCTTTATACGCTCTTGGGAACACCCATTAAGCCTCGTTTTCATATTAAAACTAACAACTCTTTGTTTCCTGAGGGCATATGTCTTGTTAGGGAGCAATAATAATATATCAGTTTCCATCAAGTTGCGTTTTATCATCATAATGGTTACAGAGGAGGCTGCTTTTAGCTCCTGCAGTGCATTTTAATGTGTTGCAAGAAACATGGAAACTGACTAAAGGCATAATGGATCCATAATGGATGAGGAGCTGACGAGGCCACAAATGGGACACACCATGGCTGGAACATGAAAGTGCTTCCCTGGAAGTCAGATGCAGTGTCTGCGTTAGAAGGAGCCGATGAGCACAATCTGGTTTCACCTGACGCTCGTAGGTGATGTGTGGGCAGAATTGCTGCTCGGCGTCGTGGGGTCGCATTTGCCCGCAGAGTCCGCCATGACGGCCCCGGGCCCGCTAACCACCGCGGGCTGGGCAATGCGGGAGAAGAGGAAGCACGCTGTTGGGGCGCCTGCGTGCGGTTCTGAAGGGCCTGTCGTCAGTGGAGGTGATTCGTTATGAATGCCGTAAAGGGTGTTTTTCTAAAAGAGAAAGAAAAGTTTGTGATAAAGTGGGAGCGTATCTTTTGGGCGTTCAGAGGCCAGGCAGGAGGGCCCACTTCGCACCAGACCCTGGGAAAAGACAGGCATGGCCTTTGAGCCACCCGCCCTGACCATGTTTGGAGCCTAGTCGGCTCAGGTAGTGTATCTTGGAGGTGGTTTTCATAAGTGAACACAATAAATGCCTAACTAACCTTTTGTAGACCTTCTTTGGTGAGAGGAAGCCATTTTACTTTATGTCCTGAGAGAACGTGTTCTAAATAAGGCCTGGCCCGATGTCTTACATTTTTGGTCACCCCTACAGCCCCGAGGTGGGACCTCAGAGCCCTTAGTGAGCCCTTGTGGGTCACTGACTAATGCGCTTGGGTATTTACCAAAGAAGGTGTTGCTAGAGAATTGCAGGCAGAAAGATGAGTCCAGAATTCCTCATTACATAGAGGCTCCGTCTTTAGAACACTAATATTTTCCCCAAATAGTCTTCAGTGCTATTTTTTCCCATTGCCTTTGGATATGGTTGTCTTAAAACGAAATCTTGTGTCTACTAGAACTGATCACCCAGTAGGATGAGCTTTAGTCAATCCTAGTGTTTCTGATAAATTAGTCTTTAGTTGGGTGTTGGGATATTTTTTTTGTCTTTCCCTGATTCCTGAGTTTGGGAGCGAGTGAGTTACAGTACATTTTGATTCGGTTTTAATCCATCAAAATCAAGTTAGTTATAAGTGATGGAAGAGCTCAGTTTGTGGAGTCCAGGCTGCCTGGAGACATCAGCCACATGCCAAAAGCTTGCTCGTTGCCCGGCAACCTTGCCGGAGGAATAGATTTTCTGCCACTGGCTCCCTTTTTAGTCGAGGTGGAATCCATTAACACTACTATTCTAGTCCAGAGAACCGGAGCTGGAGTTTAACTGAAAAGAATGGTCAGAGTTTTTTGTTTTTGTTTTTGTTTTTTTAATAACCAAACATCGTGTTTCTGGCTTCTAAACTCCACTGCTAATTTCATTGACTTCTAAATAAAGACTTAGAGTTTATTAATATAACTGAACATTGCTGAAGCCGAAGGGGTCAGTCTTGGGCCTGCTCGGCCACTAAGGAAGCTCAGTGTTTGATTTCTATAGAAACTATCACACAGGGAATGGGTGGGCACCCTGAACACCCAAGTCGAATGTGGAGCAGGTATGCACGACTTGGTTTGCCCCCAAACTTTTCTAAGTCCTCACAAGGTGGACTTGGCGGCTCCCGCTTTCTGAAACTTACCATCTGGCTGTGGAAGCTGTTATTTCTCCAAGTATTCGCTATCTCACTCTGATTGAAAAGTGGCTGTGTATTCCTTCCTTTTATCCTTCAATCAAAGAGTGTCTTTTCTCCTTTTGTAGCTAAATACTTCACCAGCAGGATTGATGGTTTCCATCTACCAGGGGAGTTTGCCTTACTGTCAGCTCTATTGTTTTGCTTACGCTCTTAATGTAATAGCTTTGGGTTGTAGCAAGGGAAGATGATGGCTAAGCCCAGCGTCTGGTGGCTGCAGTTATTTGCCTCTGCTGAAATGTAATTTTAATAATGGACTGTATCAGCTCAATGTGTTTTCTTGCCCCTTTGTAAAACAGAGGGAGCTCTCAGAGCATTAACCCATTGGAGGCAGGAAAAATCAAAGTCGCCAGGAACCACTTAATTAAATGACACTTGCATCTCAAATGAGAAAGCTTGCAAACAGGCTGCAGAAATTCTTTGGACAGGAGGGGAGGGGGTTGTTCCTTTTTCAGGGAGTCGGCATTAGTCACCTCAACAATCCCACTCTTTTTAAGGGCCACATGCAGGAAAGTACAGTTTGTGATTTGGCAAGGAAATGAGTGAACTTGATAAAACCATGACTAACTCAATAAAACAATCTCGGAATGCATTTCTTTATTTGTTCCAGTCAGTCTAAACTTTATTAATTATGATAACTCAGGTATTTGGGTTTCTATTTTCCTAAGTAATCTTTGGAGTATGACTGACGTCAGGGACCTCTGAAAGCATAGTTCGAGTGCCCAGTTTTGCAAAGGAAACCAGTGAGTCTCTTTCTCAGCCCTGCCTGTGCAGGTGACAGCCTTCTCCTGCTCGGCATCTCGGCCGCCCTCGGACCTCTAGGGAAGCCCAGGATCGGTAAAAAGAGGACCGAGAGGTTCATCGGGGACTAGTCAGACCGATGTGTCAAAAGTAAGCGCAACTGGCGGAAACCCGGCGGCATTGACAACAGGGTGAGCAGGACATACACGGGCCAGATCTTGATGCCCAGCATTAGTTACGGGAGCAGCGAGGAAACAAAGCCCATGCTGCCCAGGGGCTTCCGGAATTTTCTCGTCCACAACATCGAGGCGCTTGTGGTGCTGCCGGTGTGCAACAAATCGCACCGTGCAGAGACTGCTCACAGTGTCTCCTCCAAGAACCACAAAGCCACGGTGGAAAGAGCAGCCCGGTTGGCCATCAGAGTCGCCAATCCCATCGCCACGTTGTGCAGCGAAGAAAATGAATAGGCAGCTTATGTGCAGGTTGTATGTGCTGATAAAACCATAAAACTACCAAAAAGAAAAAAACCCACCCAAAACAAAACAAAGGAAACCATTGAGATGTAAAAGTTTGTTCAGGGATGCATAGCTTTGTCGAAAATGAAGCACAGGGACCAGAATCCTGACCAGTGGACTCCTAACGACAAACCCACCCAAGCGATGTATTTGAAATGAAATGAATAAGGAGAAGCACCTACTTCCCTAGTTCTCATTTCATTACTCTATCCAGCAAATAGTAATGCACATTGACTGTGTGTGGGCATGCATTAGGCTAGGTGCTGGGGAAAGACAAGATCTTTACCTTCACGCAGTTACACCGAGAGGTTGGGGAACCCCCTAGTCCACACTGAAACAGGTAAGGAAAGTACAGGTTGTGATAAGTACTTAGTTGAGACACGAGGTGAACACAGGAATGTTGGTGACAGATAAAGTCTAAAGTACTTAACTTTTAACTTTATCTGTTGCAGTGCTTAACTCTTTGGGAACACCTGTGTTCTTAACACTAACAGAAACTAGGTTGGGTAAAACTTGAAGCCTCTGGAGGTGTTCATTGTCGCTCATTAGCGTTGTATGGCAGCGGAGAGATCTGTCCGGCTAGGTGGTGAGCTTCCCACGACACAGCGGGCATACAAAGTCTACAGTGGTAGCCGTCTTAGAGCTCTTCCGATCATAGACACTGTGACTCCGCTGCGTTATTCATTCATTCATTCATTCATTCAGTTCCTTCATGTTGCAGCAGTCTTGGGACATTGTATCCTAACAAATTTGATTTTTAAAGTCCTAAAGCTCATTCTTTTTCTTTCTAACTGGTTGCGTTAGTGCCCCAGGCAATTTTCTATGCAAGATTTTTTTTTTTCCCCCAGCATGCAATACTGTGATACTCCAGTGTGAGGCGTTGCTTTGGGTTTGGGTCTGTATTAAGCAGGTCTTTCAGAGGGCAGTGGTAAAAGCGAATTGACTTGGCCAAGGGCAGCATCTGTTTTTAGGGTCTTGATCTTACCACATCCTACATGGTCACTTGTTGCTGGCTTTGCCACTCTGTTTCCTCAGAAATACCCCAGATCCCGAAATCTGCTATAAATTTACCATGGATGGATTTTGCATTTCCTTCCACGCCCGTGCTGTACACACCACTTGGAAGAAATGAAGTGAGAACACAACTAAAAGTGTTTATCCTGCTGTTCTTTGCATTTTCTTTGTTCTCCAGATACATCGTGGTATCTGGAGATCAGATTTCATAGACAAGTAGAAACAGCTGGGCGCACTTGTTTTTGTAATTTCATGTTATATTAATTTCCTTAAAAATCTGTCTTGAGAAAACTTTTCTTCGGACTTCTCTTCCATTTTGGTGTGTTTCTTTTTCTTTTTCCATAGGGTTTATTTCATTTTAGCCTAAGAAGACACAGCCATGGTGGACTACCCCTAGTGCGTCTCTCTCTGTCACCCCTTGAGTGTCCCCCGCGATGCTCTCTGAACATGGAAGGCTTGCTCTGTGCCAAGCAAGCATTTGACTCAGTAAATGCCCTCACTCACTCATAGGGGCAGGTAATGCCATTATTCCCATTTGGCTGATGTGGAAACAGGCTGAGAAAGTTTAATCACTTTTTAAAAAAAGATTTTATTTATTTATTTGAGAGAGAGAGAGAGGGAGAGAGAGAGTTTGCTTGTGGGCAGGGGGAAGGGCAGAGAGGGAGGGAGAGGGACTCTCAAGCAGACTCCTGTCCACTATGGAGCCCAATATGGGGCTCGATCTCATGACCCAGAGATCATGACCCTGAGATCATGACCTGAGCTGAAACCAAGAGTCAGATGCTTAACTGACTGAGCCACCAAGGCACCCCAAATGTTTAATCAGTTTTTAAGCCAAAGTCACACAGTGTAAGTGGAGAGTAAGACCAAAGTTGTGTTTATATAATTTAAAAATCTTTCTCTTGCTATCGGTCCTAGCTCCAATTCCCCCTTTGTTTCTCCATTCTAGGCACCCACCTTTTTCTTTTAGTCTGACAGAGTCCTTAAAATAAAAAGGGGGAAGTGATTTGTGTATCATTTTCATTAGACCAGTAATTTCTATGTGCGTTTTCCAGAACACTAGCCTGTAAGATGTTTAAAAAGAGTCTTGCATTAAATTAATTCAGTCAAGGGGCGCCTGGGTGGCTCAGTTGTTAAGCGTCTGCCTTCAACTCAGGGTGTGATCCCGGTGTTATGGGATCGAGCCCCGTATCAGGCACCTCCGCTGGGAGCCTGCTTCTTCCTCTCCTACTCCCCCTGCTTGTGCTCCCTCTCTCTCTGGCTGTCTCTCTCTGTCAAAAAAAAAAAAAAAAAAAAATCTTAAAAAAAAAATTAATTCGGTCAAAACTGCACATTATAGCCCCTTCTAGAAGATTCTGAATTCAACTTTGCATATTAAGAGGTCCGAGATGTCCTTCAGCAAAAGAGTATTTTTAAAATTTTAAAATTTTATTTTTATTTAATTTTCCTAAATTTCCATTTGATTGCACCCTCTTCTTAATCTTTTTTTTTTTTTTTCTCCTAATGCCTTTAAAAGTACAATTTGGAAAAGTCTTCAGTGAAAAGACAAATTATGAACTTGGTGCATTCCACTATGCATTTGAAATTTTTGAAAAAGTGGAAGAAAACAGAATGCTCTCAGGCCCCCTAAAGATCACAGCCTCCTGCTTCACCCTGTTCCACTTTAAAACTGTTTCATTTTTTCAGATTCCTCCAAGGCAGGAAATGTGAGTCCCCTGCTTTTTATCTCCTGCCCTGAGACCTGTA
Organism: Ursus arctos; assembly: GCF_023065955.2. NCBI lineage: Eukaryota > Metazoa > Chordata > Mammalia > Carnivora > Ursidae > Ursus > Ursus arctos. The sequence continues at coordinate 13,883,795 of NW_026622930.1, forward strand.
TTGTTTTTGCCTGAGACACGACTAGGTTTGTTGCCATCTGTGCCCCTCTGCACCCACCAGCGTGTGGTAAGCTCCTTGAGGGGAGGAGCTGGGCTGTGGCATCTTTATGGTCTGACGGTGGCTTAGTAGCTATGTAGAAAATAGAGAAATGACCTGCATTTGGAATAAAAGAACAAATGCAATCTTGGATCTGTTTTTCTGAGTTGACTCTAGCCAAGTGAATAACTCCCTCTTTGAGCGACAGTGAGAAATTTGAGAAGCTGCAGTAACTCATTTATATCACTAGGGTTCCATTTGGAAAATGATACCTCCCGTTGTCTAATTTAATTAGTAATTGTGTTTTCAGTTCCAATTGAAAGCCTCAGAAGAAGGGATGGTAATAAACTGTGGTATTTGGTGTTATTATTGTTATCTAATTATATTTACTATTGTGACGGTTTTAGATTAAGACACTTTTCAAGAAGGTACTTGTCAGTGTTACCTACTTGGTTTTTCTCTTGTTCTTTCCCCGCCTCCTGTGTATTCTGATGCCCAGTGTTAAGTGTGAGCCCTCTTTTACAGACATATAAATTGATGCACACAGTTTTGTTGTTATTGTTTGTTTTTTAACACATAGCCTGAGGTTTTATGGCAAGTCCCTTCTGAAGAACAGAGTTTGAGTCTCAGGTCTTCTCTGAGATGTCACCTATGTGATGACAAAGGGAGTATGGACCCGGGGATGATGGCCCAACAGGAAGCTGGAAGATGCGGGGCCTGCTTTGGCTCGCCATTACTTGTTGGATGGCTTGGGACAGTTCACTCCTTTATTCACCAGGCATTTTATGGAATACCTGCCAGGTGTTCGGTGCTCGGCTAGGTGCTAGGCCTACACAGATGAGTGGGACGGTGCCTTGTTTTTAACGAACTTCCCTAGCTATAAAGCAACGTGCTCTAGAAAATGCTGTGGTGCCTTGTGCGAAGCGTGTGCGGGTAGAGTGAGAGTCCAGAGCAGGGAGGGGCGATGGGGTCTGTGGCGCTTCATGGCAGGAAGGATTTGGGGTTGAGTTTTGGAAAAAAATAATATTATCGAGGGATTATGGCATGATAAAGAGTTTGGACTTGATGCCTCTATTAATTTTCTGGTCGTGGGAGCCAGAGTTTCAAATAGGAAGCAACACAGTCATTTTTGCCTTGTAGAAAGATATCTGTGGAGGATGGGTTGAGTTCATCTCTGTGAGCCTCACTTTTCTCATCTGTAAGATGGACCCACTTCTTTTGCCTCATAGGTTCGTTTGGGTCGCGTTTCTCTCTTTGAAATGCGGTGAGGACAGCTGACGCGCGCTCCCTGCTTTCTGAGCACTTACTGCTCTGAGCAACCCTGTGAAGGTCAGTATTGCCATCACGTGCATTTCAGAGGTGGGATGGTCACACAGGAGGAATATCTGACCCAGGGACCCACGGCTAGTGCTCGTGGCTCAGTCAGGATCGGAACTCAAGTCTGCGGGATTCTGGAACCCTGATGCCCTGAGCTACCACCCAATGCTCTTACGTCGTTGGCGAGTCGTTCCTCCCCCTCTCTCCCCCGAAACGTCTTAGCTGGTGGCTGTATTTTGCCTCCAGTGACCTTAGCGAGGAGTTGATGTCGTGGAAAGGCTCAAGCTCAGCACCAAACAAATGTGCCACTATTTACCACCGTGTAATCTTTGTCTTGGATAATGTGGTCTTTCATCATTAAATAGATCCAAATTTATGGAGTAGGATATGTGACTTTAATTCTTTTGTACTGACTGGGTGTTACAACACTCTATGTTTCTGTGGGCACAGGCATAAATCTTCCTTCCAGTGTTAACAGAAAATCAATCATGACTCCGACGCCATCCTTTTGGGGAGTTCCACGGAAGAGCTACCTTATGAATAGGTAAGAGTAAAATTGAAGAGATGTCATGAGACAGTTCAGAGCAAAGGAAAGACCTTGGGCGGGGTAGGCTTGTCAAGAGGAATTGCCAAAGAACAGGCTAGACAAAGGTAAGGAAGTAGGTTTGGCAAAGTCAGCAAGCTCTGCTTGTTGAAAAGACAGTCTGGAAAATACTGGACCAGTTCACACACAGGCAGTCGCAATCCAAGGACAAGTGAACAGCACCCCTTTGGTAAAAAGTTTATTCGCTGTATTTTCTCTGTAGTGGGTCACTGCAGGGTGAGAAAAGGCCACATGATCTCCTGACTGCGAACGCATGCCTTCAGGTATTGCTGCTTGAAGATTCAGGAGGTTCAAGAAGAATAATTAAAATAAAACGCCATTCCATGTCTTGACCTGTGTTCAGTGTGCCAAAAATATAGCCATGAAAAATGCCAGGGTTACACATTTTGTGGTCTCGGAGGAACGTTGTGATCAGCCTTGAGCTGCTCATAAAAAAGAAATACTACCGTGGTCTTATTTGGACCGTGTCTTGAAGATCTTTTAGAGTAGATTTGCAGCTGAAATTTCACCTCAACGAAAAAAAAAAAAAAGGAAAGAAAAGAAAAAAGAAAGAAAAGCAAAGCCGTGCCTCACTTAAAACATTAGGCATGTCATGCCAGAGTAAAATAATGGAATCAGGAAGAGAAAATGCTCCATTGAGATAAAACAGCTGTCTTCTATACTCACCACTTAAGTATAATTCACCTGCTGTTTGTTGGTTATGCTTTAATGGGAAGGAATATTAAGGGAATGAGAAAGAATTTCTTTATTAAATGGAAGCTCATTGCAAAAAAAAATATATCTAGATATAGATATAGATATAGATACAGATATATATCTCCCCCCAACAGAAGCATCTGTTTTAGAAGACGAGGTTCTGGAATGTAAGTGAAAGTATATCCCCCAAGATCCTGCCGCCTGGCATGTGGGAAGAAAGGAGTAAATATAAAACGTGCGGAGCCACCGGCAGAACAGACCTTGTGGAGTCCATGTGAGGTGTCGTGGGTATCACTGCCCAGCTCACTGGTTCTCAAACTTGGATGTCCTTTGGAATCACCTGGGGAGTTTGGAAAAAAAAAAAAGTGGGATGCCCGGTTCCACACCCAGAGATTCTGATTTAATTGCTCTGGGCTGTGGCCGGGGCATGGGGATCTTTAAAAGCTCCTCTAAAGACTCATGTACAGCCAAGTTTGAGGACCACTGGCCTAGATGATGACTAATTTCTTTCTCCCCTGGTGTTCTTTGCAGCGAGGGCCATTTACTATGGCAACTTAGGGTTAGAAGCCTCGGTTCTTCAAGCCAGACTCACAGAGTACTTAACTAAGTCTTTGGTTTGATAGATTCCTCTCTTTAAGGGCTAAAAAGTAACATTCCAGTGTTCTCTTGAAAAATGAGCCCTGAGATTTTTATTTTTCCCCATCACAGAGGAAAGCGTAAGTGTGTTCTCTTTAAACTTCATAGTAGGCAAAAAGAGAAAAGAAATGAGTACATCCAGATGCCGGCAAAGTTCCAAGTCCTGAGCCGTTGTTGACCAAGGTATCTTGGGGGATTAAGTCTTGACCCTAATTTGCTGCTGTTAGAAAAAGAAGAAAGGGGGGCGCCTGGGTGGCGCAGTCGTTGAGCGCCTGCCTTCGGCTCAGGGCGTGATCCTGGCGTTGCGGGATCGAGTCCCACATCGGGCTCCTCGGCTGGGAGCCTGCTTCTTCCTCTCCCACTCCCCCTGCTTGTGTTCCCTCTCTCGCTGGCTGTCTCTCTGTCACATAAATAAAAAAAATCTTAAAAAAAAAAAAAGAAAGGAAGGAAGGAAGAAAAAGAAAAGAAATAGATATACGTTCTTTTTTTTTTTTTAAGATTTTATTTTTTAATTTATTTATTTGAGAGAGAGAGAAGGAGCAGGGGGAGGAGCAGAGGGAGAAGCAGACTCCCCGCAGAGCAGGGAGCCTGATGCAGGGCTTGATCCCAGGACCCTGAGATCTTGACCTGAACCGAAGGCAGATGCTTAACGTACGGAGCCAGCTAGGTGCCCCTAGAACTAATTCTTGATTATAAGTCAGCAAAGCAGAACCACATACCCCAACTCAAGTGGGAGCTCTTTTCTCCTTTTTGGGATTTCCAGGGAATGCCAGACAGTATGGTACAACATAAATAAGAAGAAATGTGGTTTCTAGTTAGTACTTTGCTAAGGATAAGCTTTGACTTCAAATAATTCACTTAACTTTTTATGAGATGGATTTTCCAAAGTAGGGGTAATGCTATCCCTTCTATCTTCTACTCTGAAATAAGATACACTTTGATGGAGGACATTTAGTTCCCTATAAGCACGTCCCCCCAGACAATGCATTCTCGAGGAGTGATTGAACGGGAGTCTTGACTTCAACACCAACCGGCGATAAAGTTGGGAAACCCCGGGGGCGGGGAGTTGGATCCAGGCGAAGCCAAAGCACAAAGCGGGCTTGAGTGGTGCTCCTCAAACGGAATGTGCCCACGAATCTAGAGATGCTGTGAAAATACAGACTCCGATTCAACAGGTGGACGAGGGGCCCGAGAGAATCCGTGTTTCCAGGGGATGCCGATGATGCTGATCCCCGGGTCCCACTTTGAGAGGCGTGGCGGTTCAGAACAGCTCTGTGCGCTGCTGAATGCTTCTCTTAGGGCAGCGGGAAGAGAGTCCATCGTGGCCCGTGAAGACAGGTGTTGTGTAGCTGCTGTCTAAGCAGACAAATGAAGCACAAACACGAGAATCATTTTGTGTCTTTGAGTTTGTGTGGCCCCAAGCACCTTGCTGTGATCAATGCCTATTTATGTTCTAGACTGGACTGCCCTTTTTACAGATAGTAATTTTTATATACTTTCCATTTTCTATATGACCTTCAGGGGAGCCTGAGTATAAACATGTAGGTTTTTTTCCATTAATTTCCCCTTATTTTTATTGAATTCTGCCGTGTTGGCCTCTCATTTTTCTCTGCGATCCAATCTAACATAGCTCTCGTGTCTTTGTTACCTACATGCATAGCAAGGTCTCTTTTATCTGCTGCCTACAACAGTGATTTTTTTTAAAAAATTCTGTAGATAAGTGCTAGAATGATTCAAGATAATCATCCAGTTGACCTCGTTCTCATTGGGTTATCGGTGGAAATAGTGGGGTAAAAATCGGCCTGCCAACATTGTTATAAATAAGATCCCCTAATTATATATTTTTTTGCCCAACTGATAGACCTTTGTTTTGCTGCTATAAATCAATGGCTGTGTTGTGTTTCCCTGGTCACTTCATAATGTTCTTACACATTATTTAGGTTTGTAAAGTTTAAGAACAGATGTAATTTCATGTGTTCTAATTTGAACATGGAGTTTGGAAAGGGAAGAGGGTTTTAAAAAAATATGGTTGTGGGGCGCCTGGGTGGCGCAGTCATTAAGCGTCTGCCTTCGGCTCAGGGCATGATCCCAGCGTTCTGGGATCGAGCCCCACGTCAGGCTCCTAGGCTGGGAGCCTGCTTCTTCTTCATCTCCCACTCTCCCTGCTTATGTTCCCTCTCTCACTGGCTGTCTCTCTCTGTCAAATAAATAAATAAAACCTTTAAAAAAAAATATGGTTGTGACATGTTTATTATAAACATGTGACAATGGAACCAGTGATTATGCTGGTGGTGTGTACGTATTGTACCTTGTCAACAGAGAGCTTCTATGTTTGCGGATTTCACGTGGTATTTGCTTTCTTTAAAAAAAAAAAAATAGAACCAATGACGTCTCTGAGAGGACTTTAAACACATTCCGGTTTAAAATAGTCCTCTATAGGGGCGCTGGGTGGCTCTGTCGGTGAAGCATCTGCCTTAGGCTCCAGTCATGATCTCAGGGTCCTGGGATGGAGCCCCACGTCGGGCTCCCTGCTCAGTGGGGAGTCTGCTTGTCCCTCTCCCTCTGCCCCTCCTCCTGCTCATGCTCTCGCTCTCAAATAAATAAATAAATAAATAAATAAAATCTTAAACAAAAATAAATAGTCCCTCTAACTAGGCTTCTTCTTGAAGTTTCCATGGCTTTCTCTCAGAATGGCAGACCTTTTGAAATATGAGCTGACTTTCAGCTGCCACAGTCCGTTGTTTCTCATTCTCTAAGCCAGTGACTCCTGAACATCAGAGTCCCCTGAAAGCTGAATGAATACGGGACTGCTGGACGCCATCACCAGAGCTTCCAATTCAGGTGGTGTGAGGTGGCGCCCGAGAACTTGCATTTCTCCCGCGTGGCCGGGCGATGCTGATGCTGCTTGCTGGTCCACGCACCCCACTTGGAGAACCACTGCAGGTGAAGCCTTGCGAAGTATTGTCTGGAACCAGAGCATGGGATCTTGTCAGAAACACAGAATCTTAGGTTCCAGCCCGGACTGACTGACGAATCAGAGTCTGCGCGCTTACCAAGGTTCTGTGTGATTTGTGCCCACATTCACGTTTGCGAAGCCCTGCGGTAAGGTATTCGTCACGCCGTAAACGCTCCGAGGATGGCATTGAGATTTTACGGGCACTGAGGCAAGGGGAAAGAGGAAGTCCTAAAGAAATCGAACTCTTCGGTACTTAGTAAATCTTTCTCACAGCATCTTCTCTGGCAAGCTGAGGTCAACCTGACCGTGGTCGAACTTGCTGAGAGGAGTTCAATTCTGTACCATTCCAGAAAGTAGCTTCTAATTATCCCTTTAACTCTAGAGAAAAATGACACGTGTGTTTATTTAAAACCACTTACCTAAAAAGCATCATAATATTTACAAATTGCTTATCATAACAAAGCAAGCGCCAATAATCAGATTCATTCATTGGGGTGTTCTGCCAACAAATTTTGGAAATACTCAAGAGAGCGTAGCAGACAGATGGGCCTAGAGATCTGGGAGACTTGTTCGGCACCAGACCACTGCAGGTTCTTCTTCACCTTTCTTTCCTTTTTTTTTAATTTTTAAATTTTTGGGTAATTTCTACACCCAACGTGGGGCTTGAACTTACAACCTCGAGACCAAGAGTTGCCTGCTCTACCAACTGAGGCAGCCGGGTGCTTCTCTTTACCACAGCCTCAGGACTATGTAGTAAACCCTGACGTTGGTAATGATAATCTTGAGACGTTGTTTAATCCAGTGGAAAGTAAACAACAACAAGAAAAGTTTTTCTGGAATATTCAGTTATTCAGAACCAAAAGAGCTCCCTTCCTGAATAAACGAAGAGTCTAATGTATTTTTTCTTTCAATTTGATGAAATGACAAACCTTTGGAATTCTTAGGTGTTACTTCCTTAAAAGAGGAAAGTAGTATCTGACATTGGCAAATATATTTTTTTGCCCCAGTTTTCCAGTAATTAAAAGTGAAAAAAAGAGGAGGAGAGGGAAAGGGAAGCAGTACGGAAAGACAATAAAAGCATCTAGACTTTGCAAACATTTTTCGTATTCTTTAGTTGTAAGTAATGCCACAAAGAAAACAGGGTACATCTTCCTGACCTATCTCTTTAACATGAAGATTTGTGGCAGGAAGTGTTACACGATCTAACTAGTAATTAACATTAAACATTATGTTTATATTAAAACAAATACAAACCATTTGTGAACCAGGAAGTAATGTGTACAGATTAGATACAGTGTGAGAGGGGTGTCTGGGTGGTTTGGTCAGTTAAGCATCCAACTCTTGGTTTTGGCTCAGGTCATGATCTCATGGTCGTGAGATAGAACCCTTCCATCAGGCTCTGCGCTGGGCGTGGAGCCTGCTTAAGAGTCTCTCTCTCCCTCTTCCTCTGCCCATCCCTCCCTCCCTCCCTCTCAAAAAAAAAAAAAAAAGTTATAGTGTGAGACTTAAAGAAATTTGGTTTTGGTGGCTGGCTGCTGTGGGGGTTGTGTCCCCAGATCCCTAGAGGTTTACTCGTTTTCTTCTATATGGATTCTTTGGTGGGAAACTTTAAGAAGCATGTCTTAAGATATCAGGTAATCTTTTTAAAAAATGCCTTTATTGAGGTGTACTTGATATATAATACGTTACACGTGTTTAGAGTGTGCAGTTTGATAAGTTTTGACGTATGTATACACCTGTGAATCCGTCCTAACAATCAAGATAATGAAGATACCTGTCACCTGCAAAAGCTTCTTCCTTCTCCTTTGTAATCTCCCCTTTCATCCCTCCCCACCGTCTATCAAATAGGCAAGCGACCTCTAATCTGCCATCTGTCACTATAGATTACTTTGCACTGTCTACAGTTTTATATAAGTGCAATCATACAGTATGTACTTTTGGAGGGAGCGTGTCTGGCTTCTTTCATTCAGTGTAATGATTTTTAGATTCATCCGTGTGTGTAAGATGTATACATGAGTATAGTATGTATTAACCCTTCAGTCTTCTTTATTGCTGGGTAGTATTCCATTGCATGGATATATCACACTTTGTTTTCCCATTCACCTTTTGATGGACATTTGTTTTTTGTTGTTGTTTTTAAAGATTTATTAATTTGAGAGAAAGAGAGTGTGTGTACAAATGGGGAGGAGGGGCAGAGGGAGAAGCAGACTCCCTGCTGAGCAGGGAGCCCGATGTCGGGCTCGATCCCACGACTCTGAGATCATGACCTGAGCTGAAGGCAGACACTTAACCAACTGAGTGACCCAGATGCCCCTTGATGGACGTTTGAGTTGTTTCCAGTCGATGGCTGTCAGAAACAAAGCTGCTGTGAACATTTGTGTACAAATATACGTATGGTCATAGGCTTTCATTTCTCTTGGGTAAATGCCTAAGATTGGAATGTTTTACTTTTAAGAACCTGCCAAAATGTTTCCCAAATTATTCGTACCATTTTACATTCTCACCAGCAACATGAGAGCTCCAGTGGCTTCACATTTTTGCTAAAATTTGGTATGATCCTTATAAATTTTAGCCATTCCACTAGGTGTGTAGTAGATGCATCTCATTTGCATATGCAAATTTAATTTGCATTTCCCTACTGACTCATGTTGTTAAGCATTTTCCCGTGTTCTTCTTTGCCATTAATACATCTTCTTTTTTTTTTTTCCTCAAAGACTTTATTTATTTATTCGATAGAGATAGAGACAGCCAGCGAGAGAGGGAACACAAGCAGGGGGAGTGGGAGAGGAAGAAGCAGGATCATAGCAGAGGAGCCTGATGCGGGGCTCGATCCCATAATGCCGGGATCACGCCCTGAGCCGAAGGCAGACGCTTAACCGCTGTGCCACCCAGGCGCCCCTGCCATTGATACATCTTCTTTAGTGAAATGTCTGTTAAAGTCTTTGCCCATTATACTGTTGGGTTGGTTATCTACTCCTTATTGAGTTTTGAGAGTTTTAAAAAAATGTATTTAAGATATAAATTCTTTGTCAGATATGTGATATGCAGATATTTTATCACAGTCTCTGACTCATATTTTCATTTTTTGACCATGTCTTTGGAAGAACAGATATTTTTAATTTTGAAATTTATTCATTATTCCCTTTATGGATTGCACTTTTGGTGTTATATCTAAGAGGTATTGGCCTAACATTTTTTCTTTTGTTTTTCTCTAAAAGCTGTATAGTTTTACGTTTAGCTCGTGGTCCATTTTGAATTAATTTTTGTATATGGTGCAAGGTATGTATTGAAGTTCATTTTTTAAATATGTAGATTTCAAATTGTTCCAGAACCATTTGTTTTGTTTTGTTTTGTTTTTTAAAGATTTTATTTATTTATTCGACAGAGATAGAGACAACCAGTGAGAGAGGGAACACAAGCAGGGGGAGTGGGAGAGGAAGAAGCAGGCTCATAGCGGAGGAGCCTGATGTGGGGCTCGATCCCATAACGCCGGGGTCACGCCCTGAGCCGAAGGCAGACGCTTAGCCACTGTGCCACCCAGGCGCCCCCAGAACCATTTGTTGAAACAAACTTCTTTCTCTACTAAATTACTTTTATACCTTTGTTTAAAATTAATTGACCAAATATGTGTGTCTGTTTCCAGACTATCTATTTTGTTGTATTGATCTATCTTTTAAAAAAATATTTATTTTTAAGTAATCTGTGTATCCAACATGGGGCTTGAACTCATGACCCCAAGATCAAGAGTTGAACGCTCTTCTGACTGAACCAGTCAGGCACCCCACCTCCCCCCTCTAAAAAAAAGAGAAGTGGTGAGATAAAATCTTGCCTTGTTCCTGATCTTAGGAGAAAAGCATTGTCTTGTAAGTATGATGGTAGCTATGGAGTTAGGGTTTGTTTTTTCCTCTTTTTCATAGATGCTCTTTATTAAGCTGAGGAGGTTCCTTTCTATTCCTAGTTTGCTGATAGATTTTACCAAGAAGAGATACTGGATTTTGTCAAATGTTTTTTTCTGTGTTTACTGAGATGATCATATGACTTCATTTTTAGTTGTTACTATGGTGAATTATATTGATTCTTCTAATGTTAAATCAACCCTGCACTCCCAGAATAAGCTCCACTCTGTCTTATCTTTTACATTTATTAGATTTGATTGATTCAACTTTTTTTTTTGTTAAGAATTTTTGTATGTGTATTCCTGAAAGATATTGTCTTTAGTTTTCTTTCCTTGTATATCTTTGTCTAGTCTTGGTACTGGAGTGATCCTGGTCTCATAGAATAAAGTGGAGAACATTCTCCCTTCTTCAATTTCCTGGAAGTTTTGTGTATAGTATTATTTTTATTTTAAATGTTGGGTAGAATTCACCACTGAAACTATCTGGGCTTGCAGTTTTTGAAAGGAAATTTTTAGCTACAAGTTCAAGTTTACTAATAGATGTAAGCTTTTTCAGATTATATATTTCTTTTTCATTGGTCTTTGTTAATTTGTGTCTTTCAGGGAATTTGTCCACTAAATTATTGAGTTTATTGGCATAAAATTGTTCCTACTGTCCACTCATTATACTTTTAATATCTACAGACCGTAGTAACATCATTTCTTATTCCTGATATTGGTAATATGTTTTTTTCTTCCTTTTTTCCTAATAATACTGATTAGAGATTTAGCAGTTCTATTGACCTTCTGAAGGAACTAGCTTTTGGTTTCATTGAAATTTCCCTATTTTTTGGTTTTTTTCCTATTTAATTGATATTTTTTCTCTATTATTTCCTTCTATTTGCTTTGGGTTTTTCTGGTTTCTTAACGTAGAAGACACTGAAGTTATTGATTTGGGGCCTTTCTTCTTGTTTAATATAAGCACTTAGTGTTGTAAACTTTCCTCTTACTCTGCTTTAGCAGTGCCCTACAAATTGTAATATGTTGTTTTTATTTTCATTCAGTTCAAAATACTTTCTCATTTTCCTCTTGATTTCTTCTTTGACTCATGAGTTATTTAGAGATGTGTTATTTATTTTCCAGTTATTTGGGAATTTCTCAAATATCATCCTGTTATTGATTTCTAATTTAATTCCATTATGGTCAGAGAACACATTTGTATAACTTAAATCCTTTTATATTTACTGATATGTTTGATGGCTTTGAATGTGATCTATCTCGGTAAATGTTTCCTGTGCACTTGAATGGGTAGTGTTCTGTTGTTGGGTGTAGTGTTCTTGACGTTACAACAATTTTGTTGATAGTATTGTTCAAGTCTCCTATCTTTCCTGATTTTCTGTCTACTTACTCTATCAGTTATTGAGAAAAGGTTGCTGGGAATCTCTAATTGTGGATTTGTCTATTTTTCCTTACAGTTCTATCGTTTTCTTCATGTATTTTAAAGTTCTGTTACCAGGTGTCTAAATATTTAGGGTTGTTATGTCCTCTTGATTAATTGACCCCTCTAGATGAAATTATTCCCTTTACCTTGGTAATATTCTGTAATTTAAAATCTTTGTTTGCTATTAATACAGCCATTCTAGCTGTCTTTAGATTAATGCTGGTATAGTACATTTCTTTATATTTGTGACTTGGTAGTTCAAGTGGTTTCCTTGTAAGCAGCATGTGGTTTAATCTTATGTTTTTTCTCATTTAACAATCTTTGTCTCTTAATTGGGATATTTAGACTATTTACATATAATATAATTATTGATTTGGTTGAGTTTAAACCTATCAATTATTTGTTTCATGTTTGTTTAATCTGTTCTTCATTACTCTTTCTTTTCTGCCTCCCTTTAGAGTGATCATTCTTTTTTGATTCTGTTTTACTGTTTTTATTTACTTGATAGCTATATCTCTTTGTATTATTTTAGTAGTGACTTTGGCATTTGTAGTATACATCGTTGTCAAGGTCAACCTTCAAGTTATAGTGTACTAGTTACTGTATAGTATAAGAATCTTTAAGAGAGTACATTGCTATTTCTTTACCCCTGGCCTTTGTGCTATTGTTGTCTTATCCTTTATTACTTCTTTATTTGTTATAAACCCCACCATTCATTGTTAGTATTTTTGTTTTATTTGTTTATTTAAAAAAATTGTTTTTTAAGATTTTATTTATTTATTTGACAGAGAGTGAGACAGTGAGAGAGGGAACACAAGCAGGGGGAGTGGAAGAGGGAGAAGCAGGCTTCCCGCTGAGCAAGGAGCCTGATGCGGGGCTCGATCCCAGGACCCCGGGATCATGACCTGAGCCGAAGGCAGCCGTTTAATGGCTGAGCCACCCAGGTGCCCTAGTATTTTTGTTTTAAACAACCAGTTGCCTTTTAAAGAGATTTAAATAATAAAGAAATGGTCTTTTATATTCATCTACATAGTTATCATTTCTGGTGGTTTTTATTCTTTTGCGTATATCCAGAGTTCCAACTCGTATCACTTTCCCTCTGCCTGAATGGCTTCCTTTAACGTTATTTATAGTGCTGCTCTGCTGGCAGTGAATTCTTTTAGTTTTCATATGTCTGAAAAAGTATTTCACTTTGTTTTTAAAAGCTATTTTCACTGGATATAAAATTCAAATTTGACAGGTTTTTTTTTTTTTTTTTTCTTTTTGTACTTGGAAGATGTGGCTCCACTGTCCTGCAACTTGCATTGTTTCTGATGAGAAATCTACTGTCATCTTTCTGTCCCCAGTGTGTTTTCCACCCCTTCTGGGTACATCCACCATGTTGTTGTTGTTGTTGTTCTTAATCCCTTTTTCCCCCCAAAAGTTTGACTATGATGTGCCAGGCATGGCTTTCTTCATATGTCCCTTGCTTGGTGTTTTCGGATCTACTTAAACATGAAAACATATGTCTCTTTTTTAATTAAGTTTTTTATTTTAATTCCAGTATTGTTAACATACAGTGTTATATCAGTTTCCGGTGTACAATATAGCGATTCAGCAGTTCTGTACATTACTCGGTGCTCATTGTGATAAGCATGCTCTTTAATCCCCTTCATCTCTTTCACCCATCCCCCACCCACCTAAAAATTTATGTCTTTAACAAAATTTGAGAAATTGTATCTTCAGATAATCTTTGTGCCTCATTCTTTCTCTCTCCTGTTCTCTCTTCTCCTTCTTATACTTTAATTGCTAAACGTGGACAGATAGTCAGTCTCATAGGTCTCCAAGGTTCTCATTTTTTCCAGTCTTTATTTCTCTCTGTTCTATCGACTGAATAAGTCTGTTTTGTCTTTGAGTTTATAGATTGTTTTCCGTTCTTTCTGTTCTGCTCTTAAGCCTATTCAGGAGATTTTTACATTTCAGATTTTAATTTTCCATTTGGTTCTTGTCATTATGAGTGTATTTTGTTTGTCATGTGTATTGATTTTTGTGCTGAGGTATCATGTGCATAGTTTTAATAGGCTTTTAAAATCTTTGTCGGTTAATTCTAATGTGTGTCATCTTGGGGTCAGTCTTTTTGATTGCTTTTGAGTTTTCTCTTGAGTACAGGCTGTATTTTCTTGTTTCTTCACATGTCTAGACATTTTAGATTATAACCCAGATGTTGTGAATGATATATTGTAGAGACTCTGGACTCTTATTTTTTTTTAAAGATTTATGTATTTATTTGAGAGAGAGAGAGAGAGTGTGAGAGCACATACTTGCCTGAGTGGCAGGGAGGGGCAGAGAAAGAGGGGGAGAGAGAAAGAAAACCTCAAGCCGACTCCACGCTGAGTATGGAGCCTGACACAGGGCTGTCTCATGATCCTGAGATCATGACCTGAGCCAAAACCAAGAGTTGAACGCTTAACCAACTGAGCCACCCAGGTGCCCCTGGATTCTGTTATTCTTAAAAGACATTGATTTGTCTTGTTTTGTGTCCTTAGGCAGTTATCTTGAGTTCACTGTAACTCCAGCCCTTGTCTTTTTGGTGGTTGGGCAGCAGCTAAATCTCTTTACATTTTGTGTAGCCTTAGCTTATCTTCTTGTAATCTTCCCCACACACAGATGGTTACAGATTGAGGCAGAATTTTTACACAAGACTTGGGGCTTCCTTCTCTCAGGCTCTCTCCTTCCTGGGATTTTACCCCTCACTTTATAGCTGCTGTGTTTGCCCTGGACTCTGCCTTCTGGTTCTTCCAGCCAGTACCTTGGGTGTTCTGGCTCTGTTTTAAGAGCCCCATGTGGCACTGATTAGTTTTTTTCTTAAAAAACATAAAATCCACCCATCACCTTTCCCTTCGTTCGAGTGTAGACTCCCCTATAGTTTTTGCTTCTTACTGCAATCAGGTCGTATTTTTATCTGTTTCTTTGCTCATTTGTTTGGTTTTAAAAGCTAAGGTCAGTAGTTATTTTCAAAAGGATTGGTCTGTTAGAAACTACTTCGCTATTTCAAAAAGCAAAACCCTCCTCTTTCCTGAATTTTTAAAGCTCTGTCCCTGGCTCTAGGTTCTTAAATCTCCCTTGGCTTCACCCCTACAGTGACGACATTGCTGCCTCCCTCCTACCCTGGGCAGTTCCAGTCTTGACTCCTGCTCTTCCTTGAGGGATTGTGTGCCTAGTGTCTCCATTCCCCTTGGTCTCATCACCTCAGGGCAGGCTTTATCCCTTTACCCCCGACTTTCTGGCATCAGGCTCTCCCCCTCCAAACCGCCTTCAGCACCTTCAGCCAGAATGTCCTAAACACCACCTTCACAATTTCTGCCTCATTCCGACGGCTTCGGCAGACCGCTGCCGCCCATGATGGCGGTCTCCTCACTCAGAGATGGTGATATGTCAGTAGTTCTGGAAGCCGGTTGCCCTTGCATTCTTTTTCACACCCCTTTCTCTATAATTTTCTAGCTTTCCTGAGGGTCAGGGAGGCAGAATGAGTGACAGTACGTCACCTCAGCTGCACAGCTAGGACTGCGCTCCCAGCATTAGCACACACACCTCAGAACTTCAGGGAAGAGAAGAACGTGGTTTTCCTTCAGGTGTATTGGCATCCTGTGGCTTGCCCTTGAGCACCACAGGCATCCCCGGTTGGGCTCAGTCTACCTGTCTGGCCTCAGTTACCCCTCCAGCTTCACCATTTCCTCTAGCTTGGCCCACCTTCCCTTTCAGCAGGGCAGCCGTGCTCGTTCACATCTCTGTGGATGACTGCTTGGGATGAGCTCATTCCAATTCTTGTTTCTTTTCTTACACAAGCTCTTCCCCAATTGCCAACGACTCTAAGTCATCTCTCCCTATGCTGGGCCTTTCCATTTATATTTTTGGATTAACGAGGTTTTATTACAAGTAACAGAGACCCCTGCGAACAAGCTTAGTTTTTCTTGGAATGGGGGAACGTTTATTATAAGGAGACCTGGGTGTCTGACTTGTCATTTTTCATTTTCTGAATCTGATTCTCTCTTCCTGAGAAGATAATCTGCTTGGCTGGGCTTGGGTCAGGTCTGTGCTGCGCCTCCAGTCAGTCTAGGCTGGGGAGCACGGTGCCCTGGTTATAAACATGGCAGCCTGGTGTAGAGCATTTGAGGGCTCTGGGGGCTGATCAAGGAAGAAGATACACCCACGAGGTGGCAG
This sequence comes from Ursus arctos, assembly GCF_023065955.2. NCBI lineage: Eukaryota > Metazoa > Chordata > Mammalia > Carnivora > Ursidae > Ursus > Ursus arctos. Next base: position 13,899,555 of record NW_026622930.1, read on the forward strand.
TAGTATACACAAGCTTTGCTGGGCAATACTTAGGCAGGTTTTCCTGGGGTTGCAGGGGGCATGCCCCTGAGAGCAGGACTCTGTCCAGAGACTTTAGCAGGAGGGTTGAGGAGGAGAGGGTCACTCCAGGGAGAGGGTAATTGGAGAGGGTCTCACATGGGTCCCAGTGATGTTGTTCACCAGCTTGTTGGGGAGGGTCTAGGTCAGGGAGCTCCAAAGGGCAGTGGTGACCTAGGGGCTTAAAACCACAAGGTTCTATCTTATCAATGGCTAGCAGATGCTGGGTGTGGTTTTGTAAGGTATGTAAAACAGGCAGGCTTTAAATAGCTAAAAATCCGCTTGTCCAAGCTATTAAAAAATTAATTGGATGTGCAAAAATTTGCGTTTGGCACCAGCAGACTTTTGAGCTAACAGGTCTCAGAGTGCAGTGAAGAAATAGACAACCTAGGGGTCAATACACCTGGGTCATCTTTGGCTCATTTGTTTAACATCCAGACTTATCTCTGTTGATCGTGGTATTTGGGAGGGTAGAGGGCAGAAGGAACAGTTTCCAAAGTAAGTAGAGGCTCCTACAATGTTCTTCCGGCTCTTGTCACAGTTGTCTCTGCATTATAGATGTTGGGGTGCGTACCATCTCCTGTAAGCTCGTTCGTGTATTGGCTGGATATTAGTTAAAATAACCTATACCTTATTACACATGGTAAATGTGAAATCCTGTTTGCTGAATGAACGAACAGATGAATGAATGAATGCTTTTCTTCTTTCTGAAATACCCCCCTGTCTGAAATCTACTTGTATAAGGTCATATCCCTTGTGGGGCTTTCCCTGACTGGTCTTAGTTTTTTTTCTCTTCTAGGCTCCTCTGTGTCACTCCTTTGATACATGCCATCTTGTGTGGTTGTGTTTGCGCTCCCACTGAGATCATAAACTTCTCAAAGGCGTGAAACTGACATGCATCTCTTTAATCTTTCACCTTGGTAGAGCGGTGCCCTGCCCAGGGAGTGAGGAACACTAACCCATTTGGTTGGGGTGCATGCTAGGTAGAGGATCTAGTCATCACCTGTTTCAGGGAAGCCTTGGTGGTGGCCAAATGTGACTCATCCTAGAGAATCAGCACAAACAGGACGTCAAGTGATAAAATCAGGGCCGGGAGAGTGTAGAGGAGAGCCGGCCGGGGTCTGTGGATCGGTGAGCAGTTCCAGGCAGAGACTAGGACCAGGGAATGCTGGCCTGAGTGTCTTTTCTGCAGAGTGCCTGCTTTGCAGAGCTACTGGAAACCTGATACTTGGTGCCTCACGCCGAGCTTCGCATGCACGAGGAGGCCACTAAATATTGTTCTAGGTCCCCGAGCCCTCAGTGGTATTTTAATCACAGGGAGTCAGAATGGATGTCACAGCAGAAAGACAAGTTATTGGATGTAGAATACTAAGCGTGTGTTCATCCTTGAAATTTCGTTTGCTTATTTATGTCTACACCTTACAAGAGTGGAAGCATGCATTTCCATCTGGCCTCTGTAAGGATATAAAAGATTAAAGCAACAGAGAGAGCAGAGAGAGAAGGAACTGTAGCCAGATTCCATTTTCCTAAAGCTCAGAGGCCCTGAAGCATTTATCTGCACAGATAGCCATCTCTGGACGCACAGTGTCTGCACACAAATAAAATGCCCTTCTGTGTGTAGGTGCTCCACAAACAATAGTGCCGTGTGCTCTGCGTCCCCCAAGATGCACAACGTGGGGTGAAATCAACCCTTAATCTGTAACAAGTGGTTCCTTAATTTGGACAATTTGGATGCTGTGTTTTTGTTCAGGCCCAGTGGCATTTTGAAAACCCTGCAGCCATTTCCAGGGGTGTAGGCTTTTGACCGGCTCTCTGGCAGCGACGAGCGCACCTGCTCCTGGGTCCCGGAGGCCACCCCGCTGTCACAGTGATGGCCCCTGCCACGCTCCTCAGGTACCCCGGGCTGCTGCCTTGGTTTCTGTGGCACTTTGGCACCCTTGGCATTCATGACCCGGCCGTCTCAAAAGCGAACCTTGAACTTGTCACCGCACATGCTATTTGAACAGTTAGGTGCATGCGAAGAATGCATCCTGACGGGTTGCTTTCAGCCTAAATGGCCTTCACTGTATTCGAAGCACTTTGGAAAAGTAAAACCTAATACCTCTCTAAATGACAGCGTGTGCTGTACGTTGACAATGGTGACCTTCTTCTTGGTGGCTGTAAATCCTGGAAGAAATCTTTTTCTGCCCTTATCCAAAGAGGATTGTCGATCCGGAACTGGCCTTTTCAGAATAACACGGGATAACGCTCAACTGTGAATGTTTCGGCATCTCCGTGCTGTCGAAACAACAAACAGATGACGATTGATTCCACTCGTGGACCTCTCTTCTTTTACGGAGAGCGCAACAGAGAGATACATGGGAAGCACTGAATAAAGGGAAGCTACTAGAATGGCAAAACGCACAGATGGAGTGGGGACTATAAAATTCCTCGAAAGCGCAAGCTGAATGTGTGATGAACTAAAATTAAATGTAGTTGTTCTAGGCAGTGTGAGTAGTGGAAAGAGGGCTGCCCTGACAATCGGCGCAAGCTCTGTTCCTCGCAACTTACGTGACCTTGACCAACCCCTTTGGGCCCCGGTTTCCGTATCCGTAAAGTCTGGTCACAGCAGATGCTGTCCATGTCCAAGGTTTAAGGATCTTGCTCTGAGATTGTGTGGTAAGGAACATTCTTTGGCTGTTTAATTGCACTTAATTGAGGTAACATTGCTGTTGTCCCAGAATGTGATTTACACAGAGGTCCGCCCCAGGGAGGAGGTGAGGACAGCCATGAGCTTATACTGGCAGATGTTAAGGTCTCAAGTCTGATTGATGCTGAGGCCAAGGGCAAATCCATTTACAATAGCCAGCTCCCTTTGAGACCCGCAGCAGAAAAGCACAGCGAGGTGCTGAATGTGGCTGCATTGTTCCCCAGCGGCAGCTCTAGCCCTGTGGGATGGGAGTGGAGTGCTTGGTTACAGGCTGTTAGGACAGCTTCTGTCCCTTCTTCACCCTCTTCTTCCCTCACTCACCACTTTTCTCCTTTTCTAGCATCGTCTCCTCTGTTCTGCCTGGGCTAGTTATTATCTTGTCTCCCGTGGTCAGCATCCTCACCTGGTTCTCCAGCAATCCTTCCACAATCGCTGGAGGAAACAAAGATAAAGCCATGTCCCCTCCCTTCTGGTTCATCTGGAAATGCTACCAACTTTTCCCTAAGTGGAGGGGTGTGTGTGTGTGTGTGTGTGAGGGGGGGGGGGAGGGAGGCAGGGAGAGAGAGGAGGGAATGAAAGAGTGGGAGATCATCATAGTTGGGCTAACAGAGGGTAAGGTTTTGAGATACAGAAACAAACTCGAAATGGTGTATTGCAGCCAGCATTAGACAGCACGGAAGCTGCATTTGGGATGTAGGGGTTGGGGAGGCTGTAACTGCTTAGTTTCTTTCTTATATTTCACTTGAACTACTTCTGACATGTGAAGGTCTATCCCTGGGCCAACCGACAGCCCTTGCGTCACACTCCTGAAGGGGGTCCCTACACCTGCCACTTTGGCGTATTGATTATTGTGAGCTGAAGGGACTGGAGAAACAGCTGATACAGGAAGGGCTCTCTGCCCCCCCCCCCCGCCCCAAAAGAAGGACATACATTTCCTGTGAGGCAGGTGGCCTGCCCGGACCAGGAGGAGGAGAATGCTGTCAGCACTGGTGTTGGGGAGCTGAAGCTCAGATGGGTCTGTACAAAGAAGCCTTACTCCAATAGCACTTACCTCCCCTACACAGTTCCTAGTCACTCCCCACAAATCCCTCATTCCTTTGCTTTGTCACCTCTCCACAATGTATCCCTCTTTGTTAAAATGGTGTATAAACCCCTGGGTCTAACCACCTGGGGCTTACATTTCCTTTTGTGAAGCCCCCCTGTGACACACAAGAATGTTAATATCACATAAAATTTGTTTGCTTTTCCCCCTTTTAATCTGTTTGTCAGCTTAATGTACAGGCCCCAGGTACAGAACCTAAGAGGGTAGAGGAAAAGTCTTTCCAGCAGCTGATCATACTACCCTCGCTATGGCTTCCTGCCTTGCTCTGGAGGGATGCAGACGTAATTGTTGGTTCTGTGCAGTAGGCAGACAGGGCTGTGCTGTTCTGAGAAAGCAGCAGACTACCCTTTTTGCCTCTGAGAGTCTGCACTCTTAGGACTGCAGACCCTCATTAAGCCTGGGTGAGTTTAGGTCCAGCATCTTTGGGCAAACTGAGCTGTGAGTGAATGTGAGTTATAATGTGAACTATAATCCACGCGGGTCTTCTGAGAACCCCAACCCCGGGATGATCTGAATGTGAGTCAAGTCAAGTGAGTGTGGACACTCATGAGTGCCCCCGGCCTCTCTGGCCAGGTGTGCACGTCCAGCACGGAACAGGAGTGAAAGTGGCCTTTGGGAAGAGGCAGGTGCTGTGACCTTGGTCTCTCAGCTCAATCTCCGACTTCAAAGTCACAACCTCCAAGCTCCAAACATGTCCTTGTGAATGTGACCGTGGCCATGACCACGGCCACTCCGGGCATTTAGGGACAGCTCCCACTCGCCCCGCACTGACTGAGGATGTGTGCTGGCGACGTGCGCAGCAGCATGGGTCCCGGGCTTCCGCCGGATGTGCAGCCCGCTCTGCTTGTGGAGAGCCTTCAGGGGATCTGCCGGGTGGGTCCGGGGAAGAGCTGACTTTCACTGGTTCTGTGGATATCGCGAGACTTCCCCAGGACCCCTGTCCTGGGTCTTGGAACTGAAGCCATTCTCAGACCAGATCCCAGATCCCAGATGCTGTGTAGAAAGAGCAGCAGAGGGCAAAGAGTGGTGGGGGTTAGGCGACCTGGGTTCTCGTCCCCGCCCCACCACCGAATGGCAGTGAGACCCTGCACAAGTCACTTACCTTTCCGAGCCTCCCGGTTACGTTGTGTGCAAGGAGGAATCCCCACCCTGCTTTCTAGCTATTCTCAAATCCTCCGCGTTTGCGTGTCGGAGTGGGAGGCCCCTCTCCTGGGGAGGTCTGCTTGCCAATTTTGATCTGCCTCTTGTCTGTGTGGGTCCCATGAGGAGGAAGGAGGAGGAATCCGGGCTGAATGGTGAATGAGAGCTGGAAAACCTGGGGGATGCCTTTCTCCACAAAGCCCCTACTTGCATGACAAGATAAAAATATCTCCCACAGTCTAACAACGGATCTTTTTGAAATATTGAAGAAGTAGTTTTTCCAGATTGGAAAATAGCATATTAGATGTAAGCAGGTGATCACTGAAGCCTGTGAGGTGATGGCTGGTACTTTCACATTTTTATTAAAAACTAAATTTTTCCCTCATCCTACATATATTTACGTGCCTGTTATGTGCCACACACCGGAGCAGACATGGCAGTGGACCAAACAGACAGAGTCCTCGCCTTCTTGGGGCTGGCTGGTGGACAGATGGGCAAGGAGCAAAGTAAATGACACGTATGGTCTGCACAGAGTCATACGTGCGCCGGAGAAGGATGAAGCAGGGGCGGGGGTGGGACCTTAAGCCCGATGGCCGGCGCAGGCTTCCCTCCCGGAAGGGGGTGAGAGATGACGGCAGGTAGATATGTAGAGGACCAGTTCCTCAGGTGGAGGACACAGCAACCGTGAGGTCCTGAAGGGGGCCTGGCCTGGTCTAGGAATAGCAAGGAGGCCTGGGTGGGTGGAACAGAGTAAGGGAAGGGAGGGAGAAGTAGTAGATGAGCTCAGAGTCCTTGTTGTTGGTGCGAGTGGATGTCAGATGACATATAAGCTAGTGGAAGGGTTTTCAGGGATGTGGTGTGATGTATACTTTAAAGGGGCCAACTGAGGGGTGCTGGGTGGCTCAGTTCGTTAAGCATCTGGCTTGATTTTGGCTCAGGTCATGATCTCAGGGCCCTGGGATCAAGCTCGGGTACCCCGCTCTGTGGGGAGTCTGCTTCTCCCTCTCCCTCTGCTCCTACCTCTGCTTGTGCTCTCTCTCTCTCTCTCAGATAAATAAATAAATCTTAAAAAAATTAAAATAAAAGGGCCAATTGATGGGCACCTGGGTGGCTCAGTTGGTTGAGCGTCTGGCTCTTGGTTTCATCTCAGGTCGTGATCTCGGGGTCGTGGGATCGAGCCCGTGTCGTCCTCTGCACTTGGCATGGACTCTGCTTGTCTCTCTTTCTTTGCTCTTCCCCCTGCTCTCTCTCTCTCTCAAATAAATAAATAAATAATATCTTTAAAAAAAATAAGGGCCAATGGATAGTGATCATTTGATTTTTTTTTTGCCATGCACAGAGCCTGTCATTGGAGTGGGAGAAAGGCCTAAAATCCTAAGGTCTCTTCTAGATCCTGCCACCCAGCATGTGGTCCGCGGGCCAGCGGCATGGCCATCCCCCGAGCGCTGGTTGGAAATAGAGAGTCTCAGCCCCCGTCCCGGACCTGCTGAGTCAGCCTGGGCTTCCGATGAGGCCTGCAGGCCACCTGCGGACATCCCGGGTGTGAGAAGCACCCGTCTAGAGCTGTTTGTGCCTTTGGGCAGCAGGAGCCTGGGAGTCTGCTCCGAGCCTGCCCACCGGGGCCCTGGGCGATTAGGGCAGGCGCATCACTGTGGTCAGCCTGAGCCCCTCCCTCTGTGGAAGGAGGAGGTGACAGTGACCCTGACATTTCGTTGCTCCAGCCGCGCTCCCCTCTCCTCTGCTTTTCCAGGTGCTCGCCACTCCTGGCGCTGCTCCCCTTCTTCATCGAACTACCCTCCTTGGGTTGTGCGGGGTGCAAGGTGCACCGGGAGGCTGGCGCTCTGGCTTTTGTGGCATTTCTAGGATGGCTTTCAGTGTGCTTAGAGCCGTTCTTTCTTGTTAGCAGAGGGTCGCAAATGTCCTACGTCTGCACCGCGACAGGAAGTGGGGCACCTGGTCTGCCCCCGCGGACCACCACCCACCAGCTTCGGCAGGGCCGCAGGCACGGGGCCAGTCTGCGGACCAGGCTCCCATCATCTTCTGCCAGGCCTCTTCTGGGTCCAGTGGCTCCGGGTGCAGGAAGGCTGGTCGCTCGGGGGGTACACGGAGGTGTCGCTTCTCACGGGGAGCAGCAGTTTTGTGTGGCACTGGCCGGTCCGTCCTCTGTGGCGGGGGTACCAAGTCTGGAGGCTCGGCTCTTATTAACTTCTTCTTTTTTTTTTTTTTTTAAGATTTTATTTATTTATTTGACAGAGATAGAGACAGCCAGCGAGAGAGGGAACACAAGCAGGGGGAGTGGGAGAGGAAGAAGCAGGCTCATAGTGGAAGAGCCTGATGTGGGGCTCGATCCCAGAACGCCGGGATCACGCCCTGAGCCGAAGGCAGGCGCTTAACCGCTGTGCCACCCAGGCGCCCCGGCTCTTATTAACTTCTGAGGAACTTGGGGTGCATCCCTTCACGTGCCTGAGTATCAAGGTGCTTATTGATAAAATGGGGTTCTAATCATTTCTACGTTGCAGGCAGGTTATTGAGGCTTCATTATATAAATGCTTTCTAGAGCTGTTCTTAAATGTGTGATTTCCGGGCTTCGGTCTCTAGGTATACTAGCATACGTTTTTTATTTTAATGAGTGTGAAATCCTCTTTCTACTTCTGTTCATTTAATGACTGCAGCATTGATGAGCAGATAGTGGCAAATGCCTATTAATGTTACTCACGGATTAGTGTGGGTTAAGAAACAGGCTAGACATTGACCTTTCTTGGCTGTTTCTGAATTAGTCACACACTTCCCATTATTTGTGTAATGTCAGCAGTATGACCTAAATAAAGTTAGGGTTGATCTCTCTCAGAATATGTTTTGGGTTTCTCCTCACAATAAAGTTAAAGCAAGCTGATGTATGGCTCACGATCAAATAGAAAGACCTTTTCAGCATAGCGCTTGCTCTGCTGGGGAGTTATTATTGAACGTTGGTTTCTGGATTTGGTCAGATTCTCAGGTTTCTCAAGTGTTTTCTGGCCCACTAAGGGCTGTCGTAGAATGCAGTCTGCATTTGTCCCTGCCATTTTCCATTGGTGGGGCAACTCGATTGCTCCAGTGGCCCTGCGTCTTACCTTACCACCTTGGAATTCCAGATCGGCCCAACGCTTGCTGGGGTTGGGTGTTTCCAGATCTTTGCCGTTGTGCTGTGAGATGGCCTTCTGGGCTCGCCTCACTCATGACTTAATCAGCTGCTGTTCGTGCTGCATAAAGCAGTTGGGTTCGGGGATGCTGTTTCATGAACTGTGTCATCTTAGGCAACCTGCAGGTTAAAGCAAGGGAGCAAACTACACAACCTTCATAGCAACCACCAAACTCCCTTGGTCACGCTGCGTCTCTGATCAAGTTTAGGCTGCAGAGATAAAATCAGACCATCACAACTTAGCCTGGCAGAAACCACAGAGGGACCTAAGTCCTGGATCATGCATGGTTTCCAGACCTACACTCTTCTGCCTTAGATTCTGCGTCACCGCCCAGGATGGAGATCACCCTTGCCTTCTAGGTTCCATGAAGAACAAAGTGCTTCATGACAAGTTCATGTCTGGTTTGGAAGCTTCCAGGGTGAGTGGGGATTGTATCTAAGAGCTCAGGGTTCCAGGTCTCTAGATGGCCTCTTTGGGATTGGGAAATGGTAACTGTTGGTTCTGTGGGCTCTGATGGCTGCTTGAGGGAGTTTGGTCTGGTAATATTGTAAGTTGGCATCTTACAAAAAGTTCATACCAAGAAGAGCATCTCTCCCAAGCAATATGAAGCCACTCCTCAGAGATTTTTCCCAGACCTGGGCTTTGAATTGGGGTAGGGAGTGGGAGCAGGGTGGAAATATGGGCGGCTGGACCAAGTTGTCGTGAACACTCCAACAGTGGCCCCAGACTGAACTGTGGCTCTTTTCTCTGCTCTCTAGTGTCCCTGAGAAGAGCACCAGTCTTCATAAACAGGGCCGGATTGAAGGACCAGTCCATTGTGAATTATTGCCAGGACAGATCCTGGCAATAAATGTTATCATTCTTGTTCTCCCAACTTCTCACCAACTTGGTAAAAGATGGCTCACTTCTGTCACAATTCTTGCCATCTGCCTCCCATCTCCAAGTGCATAGGAATCGTAGCGTTCAGTGTTTGGACCCCTCTGTGGCATTTTAGCCATCCTGCAAACACATGGGATGGATCCTTGACACGTGGGTTGGAAAGTAAAGGAGCATAATGCCATAGGTTTTAGTCTCCTGTGTGTTCGTGTCTCCCAAATGCACGTGACTGGATTAGCAATGCACATGACCACTTGGCCGGTATATTCCCTGACGGAGTGACCCAGTTAGAGGCTTGGCCCAGGGGCAGGAGGAGCGAGGCTAGTCGGGCACTGTCAGGGGCCGGGGGCTCCTGCGATTCTAGTCAAGGGTGCAAGCAAGTGTCAGAGCCAGGGGGAGAGCCCCTGCTATTGCTTTAATCCCTGGGTCATTTCCTTTCTGGCCACATAGATAAATAGAATGGAGTAAGAAGAAAATCCAGTGGGCCTGACACGAGGGCTTGTTCCGTGGTGTCGCCTATGTCTTTGGGAAGCAGCCATTGTAAGTGGCCTTCTGGGTTTGCATCCAATTGTTAGCCAAACTTGAAAAGTTTCCAAACTCCTTAATGTGCTAGTATGCCCAGCGAGGCAAGGATCATTACCGCACCCTCAGCGGTGACCAAGCAGACCTTCAGAGTGGTCGTGACCTAGTGAAAATCACATGCTTGTAACTAGCCAGGCTGGGACAGAAGCCCAGCCCCTGACTCCGTCTGTCCTACTATTGTCTCTCAGATGGTGAAGTGGCTCAATCTATAAAACGTGTGGTTGCTATGAATTACTGTTGTTGGTAAGGAGAATTGGAAACGTTCGCATTTCTAGATTACCTTTCAAATATTCAAATTCATGCACCAGAAGCATATGGCTAGAACTTTTATTTTTTCGCTCAGATGTCTTCCAATGTGCTTCATTGAATTCCAAATCCACATCAGGTTTGAATTTTGAAAATGCCAACTGTATACTAACTGAATGTGAGAAATGAAGAAAACTTTCATAAATGTTTTTTTTTAAATAAATGGTGATTTATTTTCCTGCATTCAGATAACCAGCTGTATGGATTTTTTTCCCATTTTGTTTCATTTGCATCTTGATAGTATTGAGGGAACAATACTGCTGATGTATTCTTAGCTAATTTTCTACAAGCCAGTTCCACAACGGCAGGTATCAAACACCCAGGGAGAATGAACCATGGTGTTCTTTCCCGTCACCCCCGCGGGCCAGGAACATGGACTTCGCTGTGGGTGGATGGAGAGGCCTTGGTTGTCAGACAGCCGTGTCTGCTGTGCCTTCTTGGTCTGTCCAAGATTTTGGTCCAGTAATTATCGGACTCTGTTTTCTTCCCATTTGGAGTCGAGTTTCATTTGCAGGAGCCGTTCATGTTTGTGTCACTTACCAGATAAGAGATTCTCAAGCCCTTTAGAACTAATAAAAGAGAGCTTTTATCTGCTATCTTTTCCTCAGTTGCAGAGAAAATTAGTCTGAATGTGTGTGTTTTGCATGACCTCAGTGAGAGGCACCATCACTGGAAGGAACATTAACGTGGAAGTCAGAAGACTGCCCGACAGAATCCAGGGATGGGGTTCTTATTTTTTTTAAGATTTTATTTATTTATTTGAGGGGGGAGAGAGAGAGAGAGGAGAGGGAGAGAGAATGAGTGGGAGGAGGGGCAGAGGGGGAGAGAGAAGCAGGCTCCCCACTGAGCAGAGAGCCCGATGAGGGGCTCCATCCCAGGACCCCAGGATCATGACCTGAGCCGAAGGCAGACACTTAACCAACTAAGCCACCCAGGCGCCCCAGGGATGGGGTTCTAATAGCTTCATAAGCTTTGAGATGCCCACTTGTGGAAACCTCCCCCAGTCCTACCGTCAAACGTATTAAAATATACCACAAAGTATGATTTATGCATCGTACATCTTCAAATTTAAGTCGACATTTACTGTAAAAGAAAACCTTATTTTATGTACAGCTAAGAAAAAATGCTGCCTAATATAATTAGATGCACTCATTTCAGAGAGTTCAACTGTAGAAAAATGTGCATTTTAGAATTGGTGAAACATAATTTAATTATGAGTTGAGCTGCAGTTGAGTTGTTGAGATAATGCTTAATTTTATAATTTTATAGATGTAGATTTATTTCTAACATAAAAAAATCTAAAACACCCATGTATCCATTACCCACCTTTGGCAGATCTGAACATTTTGCCACATTTGCTTTAAATATTTAAAAAATAAATAAATAAAACAACGGATGCCTGGGTGGCTCAGTCAGTTAAGCATCTGACTCTTGGTTTTGGCTCAGGTCCTGGTCTCAGGGTCATGAGATCGAGCCCCGCATCGGGCTTCTTGCTCAGTGGGGAGCCTGCCTCTCCCTCTGCCTGCCGCACCCCCTGCTTGTGCTCTCTTTCTCTGACAAATAAATAAATAAATAATCTTTTAAAAAACTAAAAAGAAAACACAGCTAGTTGTCTCCGTGTACCATTTCCTTTCAGAAACAGAACCCTGCAGCTGTAGCTGAACACGGTCACTGGCTAAGTGACTAAGTTCCGGCTGATAGAGGAACATGGCAGGGACCAGTACAACGTCGGGGTTTTACCTTGAAAACAAAGGAGCAAACCCTTCATCTTCTCTTTCCCCCTTGCTTCTGACTAGGATGGGACAAGGTGGTGGTGAGCTGCCCATCTGTATGTGGGAAACACACCAGGAGATAACAGAGCTACAAAATAGAAAAATCCTGGGCCCTGCCTTCACGATGCCTGCTGCCTAACCACATCCCACCCTCCCTGGTCCCATCATCAGATTGTCTACCATCTTAGGCTTGGATAAGCAAACATCTTTTTATTTAAGTCGTTGGTGTGATTTGATCTCTAGTAAAGCAGATCCAAAAATGTTCCAGTAGAAATGGTTTACATTCTGGTTCTGTACATTGCTAGTGACTTACTGTATGAAAAACTTCATTTTGAGCACCTGGGTGGCTCAGTCTATTAATCGTCTGCCTTCAGCTCAAGTCATGATACCCAGGTCCTGGGATCGAGTCCCACATTGGGCTCCCTGCTCAGCAGAGAGTCTGCTTCTCCCTCTCCCTCTGCCCTTTCCCCTGCTTGTGCTCTCTCTCCCTCTCTCTCGCTCTCTCTCTGTCGAATAAGTAAATAAATCTTTTTTAAAGAAGTTTAAAAACCTTCACTTTTCTTAAGTAGGGAGGATTAGGGTAAAGCGCGTTGATGTAATTCATTGCATCCTTAGATTAAAAAGGGAAAACAATATATGTTATAACTTCCCCCGTGGCTACCTATGTATTAGTGTCCAGTCCTGGAGTGGACGTAACCCTGGTAAGGGCTCATGAGTTAAGTTCAGTGATTATCTTCCATATAGAGATAGAGCAAGTTCATACACACTGAGGACAGCTAGCTGCTCTGTCCCCAACTGGAGACATTTTAAGGCAAACGTCACAGTGATAACTTCAGAATGAAAGGGAAAAGTTTCCATTCCCGGGAGGATTTTCTTCCCCATACTTGACTGCGTATCCGTGTGAGCGTCATACAACGGAGGACTCCCTGGTCAGTTTCTGCAGGACCTGGTCCCCAGAACTCCCCACCTCCCGCACGGCAAATACAGCAGTCTGGCTGGCGTTCATGCAACTCCATGCCAGGGTACCTTGCCGGTTGGAATGCTTGCTTTCTGCAGAGTGGTTAAGTGGCTTGGGGGATCCACCCAGAGGAGCAATGTCTGTGTCAGAGCCACGGGTAGCTATTAGGGGGGCACAGAGACCAATTCCTTCCCGTGCCGCTTTGCAGCCCTGATTATGCCTGATGGGAGCACACCCGCTAGCTCGTGCCTGATCTCTCAGGTCAGTGTGAATTCTGGCCTTTAAGGCAAGTCTGGTCTTTGGTTTCCCTCTCAAAGGGCCCTTGCAACAGAGTGCTACGAGGCAGCTGACCTCTCCTTTTAAATGGTGGTGGTCCTATCATTGCCAGTCACATTGGAAACACCTTGACCTTGAGCCGTTTGACCCCTTGCATTAAGAATTGGGTTGTCAGGTGAGTGAATCTCAGTCTTCTGCAGTCCATGCGTGGATTTGATGCAAAAGACCATGGGTGTCTCTTATGCCCTTGTGCCGACTGCTTCCGAACACACGTCAGAGCCCGCCCTCTCCCCGCCCCTGGAGTGAGCGGGAAGGTGAGCCGACTCTGAGTGAGATTCAGGCCGTAAGTTAAATTCACGGAGGAAAAAGCAAAGCCAAATGATACAAAATTCCTTCCTTCCACAGAGGCTGGAAACTCGGCTGCGCGGAGCCCAGCGCAAAAAGGAAAAATGGCCAAGGTAGCGTGCGAAAGTCCGTTTGAGCGTTCTGCCTGATTGAACCGCACATTTCCTTGGACCGGTTTTGCATTCTAAAAAATAAAATAAATTTAGAAGTAAAAATTCCCCTAAAGCCAGTTCTCATATTGATTTGCTTAATAATCAGTTCACCAGAAATTCAATCCCATTTTGAATGTTTTTGTATTCATCGCTAGTATCTCAAAAAAATATTTAATTTAAAAATGAAAATTAAGGGTAAACTAAAATTTAAAAACAAGCTGGGTGTGCCCCAAGAAGACTCCATTTATAAACCTCTTCATGCCAAAGAGATGGCCAAAGTAAGAAAGGACATTCCCATGTCAAAGCACTCAAAAAGGTTTCAAATTATAGGCAAATTGCTCATTAGGTGACTGGCTTTAGGCTAATTGACCTGGAGTCAATGGCATCCAAAAGTTGACACTTTGTGCTCAGGGACGCTCTCTCAGGCCTGTATTCATCTTATTTCAGACAAAATTCTAATCAGTTCTCGTATTTGGTTTCCCAGCCCCTGGCATATTAGATGTGAATCAAACAGGGAGAGAATGGCGAGAGCCAGGCCACTTTGCGTGGTGAGGCCAGCTGATACCCTGACAGCCAGGAGCAGTGAGCAGAGGCCAAAGAGAATTAAAATGTAAATACAGGGATTAGCAAATCACAGGGGTGTGGGGCCTTTTCCTGTGCGGGTGGCCTCCTCCTCCACCGCCTGCCCGCATCCATGACTTCTGAGAGCACCTGTGTATCATCATGTCCGTGATGCCAGTCACGTTATGACAAACACTTATAACAGGTGAAATCGCGTGCCATGTACTTTGCCCAATTCATTGTTTTGTTATACGATCCAATTTAGAAATGTTTTCATCAAAAGGAACCAAGTCGTACCCTTGAATTGGAGCATCCGTTGGAAGGTAGTTTCCCCCTGGCCTCCATGAGAGGACTCCCCAGAACAATGCGCACAGGATGCCTTCTGCTTCATGGACACCCCAGCCCCACCCTGCAGCCCCACCGGCCAGACTAGAACAATTCAGTGGTCTGGAAAAATTTCACTTCTAGGAAGTCCTCTTTCCCCAAAGTATGTAACATGACCGAATCCCATCAATTCTTGATATCCAGGGTGACGTGGGTAGGAGGTTGTGAAGAGCCCAAATCAGGATGAAGTCCACCTTCCCTTATCTGGTGGCTCTAAGTCCGGAACAGCTCACTTCCTTAGGGTGGTATATGAGTCCAGAGAAAGAGAACCAGTTGTTTGTTTCTGTCTGTCTGTCTTTCTGTTTGTAAGTATCGCTCCTCCAGTTACTTTACGTCCTGTACAACCAGCTGCATTTGTGAGCGAGCCCAGACGCCGTATGGCACGTGGAGAGACCATTAGATCGGGTAATAGAAGATGGGGTCTGCCACTTGAATGTGTGACCTTGGGCCAGTCACTGACTTTGGGAACCTCCGTGCTCTCTAATGAGAGATGAGGTTGGTGACACTTGCCCAACAAATTCATAGTATAATCTCATCCTAGTCAAATGGGACAACCTATGGGAAAATGCTTGTCAATTCCCAAGAAATGTAGACACAGAGGTGCAAAGTAAATGTAAAGAACACCTGTTTCCTTGCTGTGGCTCTGCTCCTTAAGTTTGTAAGTACTGTTCATGGGAAGTTAGAAGGTAATCTCTACCTGCCCTGCTAATACTCAAAGGCTAGGCTTTATACTGGCCCTAACATCATCTTGAGATGCTTTTAAAAAGTACCATCTCTTTCACTACTAAGGCGTATGTATCTGTTTTCTGTTTTGCTTTATCTTAGGGATGAGTTGATTATTATTATCATAGTATGTAGCCACGAATGATTCAATTTGGGAAAATGATAGGCAAATTTTGCTTACCTTTTGTGGGGTGTTGCCATAATCCCCACAAATAAAGTAGTGGTTTCTTTAAAACATGCCAGTTCGGAGTCACGGATCTGCACTTTTAAAGCCTACAATTGATTGTTTGGTGCGAAAATTGTATTCAAGTGAAGCACATGAGCATGCAAATCTGAAGTGTGGCCATTTTCATCTAGATTGAATATTATTAAGTAGCCCAAGGGAGAGGATGTAATTAAGATTTTGAACAGCTTACTTTTGTCTACTGCCATGAGTAACCTCAACATTTAAAGCGGTGTACTGGTTCGAATAATGGGAAGGTGGCCCGATGCGCCAACGTCTATACATTTTGCCTCTTAGGTGTAATAAGAGAATATTTGACTTTTCACCACTGGTCCAAACATTTGATGAGGGCAGCTATTTGAACTTGAAGCAAATAAGAGAATGTTCAGATTCCAGGGAAATCGCATTTCTTTCTGAATGATGGCAGATTTCCATCTTGTTAGTCATTCACTCACTCTAATACCTTCGTCCATGGGCTTAGGAACAAAGACCAAGCAGGGACAGATGAAGCCCTTGTTGAGGGGTTTATGCTTTTGCCTAATTAAAGCTTTTGGACTTACAGCCTGCTAGTGCAACTCTAGTTAGAAGGAAGAACAACTCTTAGCTTGGATCCACTTCAGAAACTTTGCAAGACCTCCCTCTGCCTTTCACGGGACTGCTAAGGCACATTTCTAATGGCACCTTTATTCTGGTGCCGTTCCATGATAACTTCTTCTTTGGTGAGACAAGATGTTCACCTTCTTTTTGTCCTACCCACACCGTTTTAAAAGAAAGAAACAAAGTTGTCTATTTCTCCCAGGAGAAGTTAGCGAGAGAGTCCATTGCATCGCTGTACTACCTTAAGCAGCTACCCAGCAGGCTAGGTTGGCACACGGCTCATTTCAGCCAACCGTATTTTCAGGTGTACCATATGTATTTAGTACATCATTTGATAATGCTAAAAAATATTAAAGCAGTGTGAGACGAAAGGAGAAAGAAGATGAATGTTAGCATTCCCCTGGGGTTCATGGGTGAAGGAATTAACACAGCGTGGCACTCTACCCTAGCTGTGTTTGTTTCCATGGCAACAGCTACGTACATGTTTCAGACTATCTACAGTGACACAGTTGCAGAAATAGTAGCTTGCAGGTTTCTGATATCGCATCAGTGGACAGGCAGCACGCACTATATTAAGTAAGTGTAAAAGAATTTAAAATATAGCTCTGATTCAGATGTATATTAGCTCAGCTGAGCCATGTGTCGGGGGTTTTGACATTCCCCTGCCTCACGACAGCAAAATCTGGGCAAAGTTGAAAGTTGCAAGATTCCAGTCAAACAATTGTCCTTGCTTGGGTAAATATCAAATGAAACAAATGTGAGTGAGTTACAAAGGTAAGAAAATGGCCTTGGCAGATGACATATTTAAGAAGGATATTGTCAGGGAAGCTAATTTTTTGGAGGGGGGTGGTGATGGGTAAGGAATGAAAGCTTTGGTTGAAAATAGCTGAGTCTTAAAGCAAATCTAATGTGCAGCAGAATCTTTAACTGCTGCTGAGTTTATGGCAACTAAGGTCTTTGAATGTATCGTTGTAGAAATTGCTTTTATGTAAAAATGATCAGGTGAGGAGCAGAGAGGTTGATTAGGTGTGCAGTTAAAGGGAATTTGGGGCTCCATTGTCTTTTCTGAATGCTTATGTAAATATCTCTCTTCTCGCGGGGATGACCCTGGTTTGTCTTTGACATTTGCTGCTACTTTTTGGTACCATTTGCTGGTCTCTGTGTTTATATTCTGCTGCCACATTGTAGCCTGATAAGACTTGAGTGTTGGTTAGAGAGCAACCAAGTAAAGATGATAGACTTTGTAAGTGTGTGACTTTGCAATCAGATTGTACGGTAGTTTAGGAGAAGTGTTCAAATATGTATCTATTTACGTGTTAGACCTCTGCTTTTGAATAGCAGCCTAGGTATTGGGTTAATGGATTTCAATGTGCATGTTATGATTGCGGGAGCTTTCAAGTATGTTGTAGTTCAATTTATACTGAGTTTTTAATGTCAAAATATTTTTATTTATGCCCCTTATTCAGTTTAAGCTACATTTACCTTATAGTTTTACTATTCATGTATCAGTGAAGAGAATGTAAAATGGCATGGTAATTTAAGCTAATCTATTCATTTGAGGAGGATTCATTTTCTGACCATAGATGGACTTTTACAGAAAGTGGCAGGAGATACACAACTCTTTCGGTATGTATGAGACAATGTTTTATGTGCACGTGAAACTATGGCACCTACTGCATGCTGCTCTTCGCAGTAATTATTTGATTAGATGTTAAGAGAACACCTATTGTAGGGGGGAGGGGGTTGTGCACTCGGGAGCTTCCGGAACACCTGGGTATGTGGAGGGCTGGGACAGATTTTGAATTATAAATCGGGGACTTGAACCCTAGAATATTCAACACCCCAGTGGATAGATACGATTTGCTTTTCTAAATAAGGTGATCCAAAATGAAACTAATGTCGAAGCCTCCCATTTATTGCCCATCTGTAGTCAGAGCCACCTGGGGGATGGGAAGGGACGTTTGTGTTTTCTATGGGGAATTAGTGTTCTGGTGGCTCATGCCCAAGGCAGCTCCTTTCTCAGAGGACGAGCCCCTCTTCCCAAGGCCACACTTGTTTCTGTTTTTGTTGTGGGACACCAGCCCATTTTAGGGGCTGACGGGAGGGCAGGTTTGCAGACCCCCTCCCCGTGCCCTGTGTATCGTGGTGGGCAGCTTCTCTTCGGGACAGCTGCAGAAAGCCACCTGTGCCTGCGCCCCTCCTCCCCGCCCCCAGGCAGAGGAACCAGATACTGTTGGTATGAGGTTTACATGATTTTCTGCTCTTACACTTGAGGGGCCCTGGAAACTTTGAGTTTATTACCCTTGGGCTCTGAAACCAGAAATCAAAAAAGTGTCAGTGTACCCCTTGGGAGGACTAACTCAACTCTTGTCTGTCCGGGAGCACTAGAGCAAGTCCTTCTAACAGTAGAGATGTTTGGGTTTTTTGTTTGTTTGTTTTTTTATCATTCAGAAATATTTTCTAGTGTAATGCAAAAAAACGGAAAGCAACAACAACAACAAACCCACCGGTCTATACCATGTTGTTTACCTCTTTTTTTAAGACTAGAAAAACATATGAACCTAGATGTAGAGCCCTGGGCTGAACCAGTCATTTGAATGTAAAATCCTGGCAGTGCTTGTAGGAAACTCAATTCCTTCCATTTGAAGGGCCAGGAAATTGATTTGGAAAAAAATAAATGTGAGGGATTCCCAAATAGTGGCAGCATGGAATGAATAAGAGAAAAGTGAAGGTACAGACTGATCTTATTACCAATCTGAAACGGTCATAGAATTGCCAGGATACGCTTCCTGCGGCATAGCTCATTTGGAATGTCCACTGCCCAGAACGTCGGAGGGTTCTTGGTGATCGCAGGGTAAAAGCCGGGCGGCGGGCTGGTGTCCAGGGCATTCCCCAACGGTCCCTCTTCAGCGCCGCCCCGCCCCAGATCTTCTCTTCCTTGAGCGTCTTATGGTGCTGCCCTAGGGTCCTAAATACGACGTCTTGGCCATGTCAGGAAGTTTCTGGGCTTTTGTTCTGGCTACTGCCTCTGCCCGGATGCCTTTACTCCCATCTTTTCAGCTTCGATTCCATTCTTCCATAAAACCTTAAAGAACTCTCCCTCTCGCCCTCAGTGGGATGATTTCCCCATCCTTCACGTTCCCATAACAGTTTCTTTGTCTGCAATTATAGCACTGATTCCGCAATATTAACATGAGTCGTGTCTGCCCTTAACGGAGACGTAAGTGTATTAACGACGGGACCATGACTCGCGGACTTTTGTAGCTTTTGCCGCACCTAGAACAGTACTTCAAACTGTAGAATCCCGAAAACCTCATAAAGATGTACGTTGTTGAATCATCTCCAGTGCTCCTGTTTTCTGCTCAAAGACAGTCTGTGGGGTACTGAGGCTCCTGAGGCTGCATCTGTCACAGCACCAAGCATCTGGACCAGTTCAGCCTCTTTCAGATGCTTCCAAACTTCTGGCTGTTTGGCATCATCTAAACACAGAAACCAAGTGAATGGCCGATTTCTGTCTTTCTTTCTTTTTCTTTTTCATATTTAGGGAATCATAAGATTTCATAGCCAGAAGGAACCTTAGGGAGCTGAACTCCTATTACAGAGGAGAGAATTCTACGTCTGGACTGTAAGGGAGTTTTCCAAAGCCACATGGTTGGTTAGCGACCCAGGCATGTGGATCCAGCCGATAATCTCTCTACATGGTCCTGTCTACTGAACCTTCCTGGCCATGACCTTGGGTTTCACTTAAGACATCACCTGTCAGCTCCTGCTCTCTCCCCTGTGTTGGGATTGGCCAGCTTTCTCTATTTAATCACCAACATCGGACAACAGTCCTATTACCCAGTCTTTGCTAAAGGCTGATATCATTGGGATAGAATTAAAAACAGAAGTGGACTCCAGTTTAACTCAGGGGCCCTGGGAGCAGTGCTAACGATTCATTAGCCATTGCCTCACTGAGGACACAGCAGCTGCTGAACTCGGTCAAGATCAGACCCTTAAAAAGAGTGGAAAAAAGAAAGCACATACTTTCCAATGCCTGGGCACCACAGAGCCGGGCCAGCTGGGCGCAGCACCGTGGCAAGAAGATCTCTTCAGTTTCAGAAATACGAGCCCCCGAGCTCGCACACAGGGAGGGGCAGGGAACGTGGCTGCAACTAGAGCTGATTGGCATTACGTCTCTGAGCTTGCTTCTGCCTGCAGTCCTATCAGACCCCGCCCCTCTGGGAAGCCCACCAGTAGCTAAAGAAAGAGCCAGCCGTCCAAGTTGACATAAGGAGCAAGCTGTGTGTGTGTGTGTGTGTGTGTGTGTGTGTGTGTGTGTTTAAAGACCTGTGTCTGAGGTCGACAGGCTCTTTCAGAGGAACTCTTGGCTTTCTGTGTAAACGTGTACTTCCTCTTGTCCAGAGTTAGCCTGTTAAGGGAATAAAGCGCAATTCAGGTTTCCAAGTTGGAAGCCTGATTAATCTCTCTGCCAGTTACATATGGAAATAAATTAGTAAATGGTCCATCTGGGACTAAACTCCTGCAGAGATGATAAATTATCACCATCGTATATGTCAGTGTTGCAGAAGACTGAGTTGTGCTCACCAGGAGCTGCTGAAAGATAACTGGATGCTCTATCGTGGTCAGAGGAATAAAATTAAAAAAAAAGTTATGAGTAAAAATTTTACCTTGAAATGTTTCTTGGAAGAATGGTTTGGTGGATGCCAAATTTGTTGCTCAGGATTGCTGTATGAGCACATATTTAAAAGGTGAGCCTCAAGGGCATAGGAAACATTTTGCTTTTGTACTTTCAAAGGCCGAAACAATAAGTATTAATTAGTACCCACGTGTCTCGATGAGCAGGATAATTTTGTACCTTACGGGAGCATTGCACTTTGTAATTGTCATAGCAACTTCTTGTCTCTTCTGTACATTTCAGTGAAGGTGGGGCTAGGCAGTGCCTCTAATTCTCGATCACTAAAGCACTGAGATTTGGAGGGTTGAGTCCCTTACTCACGTGACTCAGATGGCTAAATGGCAGAACTGGGATAAGGAAGCAGATATTGCCGATTCTGAACCCAGTTTCATTTCTGCCAGAGTCTCGTACGACGTCAGAACATTTCAGTATCCCGTCATTCACCGGGATCAGGAACTGAAGCATTCTATTTGTGCCAGTTTTCTAGAGGCAAAAGCCATACTTCTTGATCATGAAAAGTTTTTCTTTTCCTCTAATTGGAGACGTCGAGTGTTGGTTTCACATTTTTTTAGATGTTCTAATTTGTTTAAATGGAGGTATAATTGACATATAACATTGTATTAATTTCAGATGTACAGCATGGTGTTTCGATATTTGTGTACATTGTAAAATGATCACCGTAATGCAAGTCTAGTTGGTATCTGTCACCTTACATAGTTACAAAAAGTTTTTTCTTCTGATGAGAACTTTTAAGATCTATTCTCTTAGCAACTTTCAAATATGCATTGTAGTATTATGAACTATGGTCCCCATGCTGTGCATTCCCTCCCCATGACTTGTTTATTTTATAACTGGAAGTCTGTACCTTTTGACCCTTTTACCCCTTTCTTCCTTCTCCCCACCCCGGCTTAACTTTTTTCCTGTGATTAGGGCACACCACTATCCACGTGAATTATTTTATAAGACTAAAACCACAGATGTCTTCAGGGACTTCTTAGGTATGGTAACACTTTGCCCCTTTGCAGAACGGCCTGAGGCTACTGTGACATCTAGATTCTGGTGCTTACTTTAAAATTTTCTTTTGTGTCTTCCTCCTGGGCAGAATCTCATCGGTTAATTCTTAAAGCAGCTGAGGTGTGCGCCCCTCTAGAAAGTGTAGTTAAAAACAGAAAAGCAAACCGGCTTTAGAAATCTTTGAGTCACCTAGTTTATCAGACATCAGTTTTTCAACAGAAGCAGCGGGTACCGTGAGGCGGTCTTCACACAAGAAAGAGAAGCCACAAGCCCCTAGCATTTACCTGTCTGAACTTGGAAGTCACCTTGTCTCACCCAGACCGCCTTTATGTTTCTCATGGCTCAGCCAGACCTGGTTGCTCCGTACACCTGAATGGCCTCTCATGCTTCCTCGCCTCAGGGCCTCTGCTTCCGTTTGGGCCTGTTCCCACCTGTCAAAATCCTGTCCGGATCTCAAGGCCCATGATTACTGTGGTGGTCTTGATGCTTTCCCTTCCCTGCTCTTGAAACAAATGTCTCCTCAGAAACTCTCTAACTGTTTATTAAAGGAAATCACACTGTCTGTATTTGAGTTGCCTGCATATGTGTCTTGTCTCCCATAGTGGATGATGCTTTTCTTTTCTTTCTTTTTTTTTTTTAAGATTTATTTATTTATTTGAGAGAGAGAGTGCGTGCATGAGTGCGCACCAGCAGGGGGCGGGGCAAAGGGGGAGGGAGAACCAGACTCCCCGCTGAGCACAGAGCCCTGTGTGTGTGGGGGGGGTCTCTGAGATCATGACTCTGAGCTCATGACCTGAGCCAAAATCAAGAGTCCTCCCAAGCACCCAGGTGCCCCAAGGACAATCCCTTTCTTAAAAGCAGGGGTTTGGTCATCCTCTCTCTGACTCCTCCTCCCTCCCCCATCCTTATGCTTTGCCTGTCGTTAAAGCTTAACGCACAGTGGAGTAGAATAGTTTTATTTGACAACGACAGAATCAATGTCTTTGAATGGGTGGATAAATTAATAATCAAGGGCATAACAGAATTACTTGGAGGGCTTGTTAAAACCAATCGTGGGGCCCCACCTCAGATATTGCGATTCAGTAGATCTCGGGTGGGGAGCCAAGAATTTGTATCTCGAGCAAACTTTCAGGTACATGTTCTGCTGCCGTTCCAGGGACCAGAGTTTGAGAGTCGCTGAGCTCATGAATTTATTTCCTGATGTTCTCTACACTGAAGTTCATAAGATAACATCATTCTTTTCACGAGAGAGTCTATTAATTTGTTTTCTTTGAGGCGTAGGCTAAAAAAATAATCTTCCATCAGAAATTATGATGCAATCTATCTCCTGTACCAACTTTCCTATTTTGCAAGATTATTGGGTAACTGTGGACCAGTAATTTGAAGCCTAAACATTTAGTGAACTTGAGCTTGATGGGATCTCTCCCCTCAGGAGGAGAACCAGGGTATTTTTATTTGGTAACAGCAGAAGAGAGCATCATTGACTTTGCAGCCTGTCAACCTGGTGGACCCAGTGGATCAAGCCTAGTCCACGTGCTGGAATGCTGGCCTTGAATGGTTGCTGGTGCTCCGATGGTTTTTCTTTGTGTAGACAAGTGTTTCAGTGGCAACTGGAGAGAAGTCAAATGATCTCACCAATGTCACAGTGACTGTTATAGTAAAATAAGATAATCTCATTATATCTGTAGCATGTACTTTCAAATTTCTGGGTCCTTTTATGTCCCGTGAGGCAGTTTCAAGAACACTCCATCTGGAAAGACCCAGTGGTTCAATAACTTTCCAAGAAATAAGAGGTAACTGTTGCAATTGATTTTTTTTTTCCCCTGAAGTGTTGCATCTTTAAGAGTCAGGCCAGAGATGACATCCGTTGTGTTTGAGAGGGTCCTCTCTCCTCCTCTGCTCTAATCCTGACTTCCTTCTGCTTCTCTCCACCAGTCACTAGAAGCATCATCTCCTGGAAGACCAGTGTTCTTGTGATGATGGAGGCTTGTCTGTTCTTTCTGTGACTGGAGCAATGCTGACCTCGGTTTCCTGGACCCATTCCGACTCAGGTAATCAGGCTCTGCCCTCCCCTGCTCACCTACACCTCGGGGAGATTGCACTGAATACATGAAATACCAAAGCTATATTTAAATGCAAATGCCAAATTGATTGTTTCTTCATCAATTGGTATCCTCCCCCTCTTCTTCTCCTAATCTTCTTAATGATTAATTTATGCAGCTGATCAGACTGACAATGTGGTCAATCCAATTGAGGCATTAAGATAATGAAAACATTCAAGCACATCTTTATTTAAAATTTTGGTGTGTGTCCTAGACACACAAAGCAACAGGAACACTGCTGGGAATTTTCATCTAGAAACTACCTTCTAGCCGTACTTCCTCTAAATCAGTTTCTTTCCCATAATACCATGTTTTACTTGAGTTATATTAACCTTTCTAATCTTGTACCTTTTCGTTGAATTCAGTAAGTATTACTGGGTATCTGTTATGTGTTCTTGGGGCAGATGGGAATTAAAAAAAATATATAAGACATGGATCTGTCCTTATGGAGTCAAGGAAGTTGCAGCTGGTGGTGTTCAGCTTAGGGCAGGGCTGGGTGCTAGTTAATGGTGGCTGTCTGGTTCAGGGATTGAGAGACTTGGAGGATTGGGATTGAAATAATTAGGGAAGAACTCATGGAAGAGGGCGGGCTTCCGGGGGGGCTCCTTTTGCTGTGGATCTTTCGGCCAGGAGGAGGGAAGAGGAGCATCCTGGTGCCTGGATAGGAGGGTGGGAATGAGCCCACTGTGAGCCTGGGCAGTGAGGGCACTGGGTGTATGGAGCAGACAGGGGTCAGAGGACCCCGATCCTCTGTCCCGGCCAGAGCCAGCTTCCCCCCTTTGAGCCTGGGTCCCTGAAGGTTTCCTTGGGGAGACCCCACCTGCCCTGTTACAGAGGGCCTTGGCTAGCAGCTTCCTTCAGGGGCAGTGGTATCGTTGCCCCGCCCCTGGCTTGGCTGCTACCAGACTGGCCTTTTCTGCTTCTTGGGCCTGTCTGCATCTGGCCTCTGCCTGTCTGCCTGATGATTTACTCTTCTCTTACACACCTGCCCCCCTCCCCGAGGAGCCTTGCCTGGCAGGTGTGGCTTGACTCGGCCTCAGGGATAAACCAGAGGGTGTGTGAGGTCAGTACCTTGGTGATTCACAAGGCGTGATTGAGTTGGGAAGTTGAAGGGGAGGAAGCCTAAGCCAAGAACGTGAGTCTGTAAGTCGATGCTGAGAGTTCTGAAAGCCGGAATTCAGTGAAGGTCCCAAGGCTGAAGCTGGGGCCACAGTCAGGGATGGGGAGCCAAGTGCCCTGCTTAATTCTGGGGTAGCCCAGTCAATCCTGCCCACACCGAGCTCTTTTCCAGGGCTGCTTTTGGATAAAGCAGTGGTGGCTTTCACTGCCCTAGGTCATCAAGGTGCTTCTAGAGTTGCTGCCAGGACTCTTGCCTGTCCTGTCAGGCCTGTCCTGGCCAAGGTCCCCCTGCCTCAGCATGCTCGGGTGCTCCTGGAGCCCGGGCCGTGCTGACCCAGGAGCTAAGGCTTTCCTGGAATCGGGGCCCTGGATGGCCAGCCACCAGGAA
The DNA here is from genome assembly GCF_023065955.2 of Ursus arctos. Lineage (NCBI taxonomy): Eukaryota > Metazoa > Chordata > Mammalia > Carnivora > Ursidae > Ursus > Ursus arctos. The sequence continues at coordinate 13,924,778 of NW_026622930.1, forward strand.
GCAGAAGACCTGGAATAAGTCTTCGTGTTCTCCTCCCACTAAAGCGATTGCCTGACTGATTGTGGGCCTTTGTCTTCGGAGCCTAGTGCGGGGACCGTGGCGGCCCTCTGGCCAGGTGTGGCCTGCTGCATGTCCATGTGCGGCGGACAGGCTGCCGGTGGTTTCTCCATAGTCAAATGGTCACGCAAAAGTCAAAGAAGGATAATATTTTGTGTCGCATGAACGTGAAATGGAGCTCAGATTTCAGTGTCCCTTAATAAAGTTTTACTGGAACGTAGTCGTGCTCATTCGCAGATGATCTGTGGCAGTTTTGGCACGAGGCGCGGTTGAGTAGGCGCAGGAGAAATCAGACAACAATACTTTCTGATGCTTTGCGGGGGAAAAAAATTGTCATCCCAGCAAATTGCCTAGGCAATTGTGTGACACCAGTGTTTGCAAAACTTGAGGTGTGGAATATTTTGCCCCACGAAGAAAATAAGGTTGAATGAAGGGAGAGTAGGATTTGCATAGGAGAGGAAAGAATCCTCCAGCCTCCTCGAGCAGACTCTCCGCTGAGCAGAGGAGCCCGACAGGGCTCGATCTCACGACCCATGCGGTCATGATGTGGGCTGAAACCGAGAGTCGGATGCTTTTAACCGACTGAGCCATCCAGGTGCCCCTGAACTATCTTATTTTAACTAAATAAATATTTTGTTTTAAATCAGGTAAGCATTGAAGACTTAGCATGAGTGAGTCCTGCCATTTAACTGTGGCCCTATTTTCCCAATCTGGTGGGATTTTACGATATTGTTGAGTGGAAACTATGGTCACGGTTGGAGACGTGAGTTCTTACTCCTACCAGCTAGCTGAGCCAGGGCAGGCCGTGGTATGCCAGCGTAAAAAGGACTCCCCAGATCTCAGGGTTCGTATAACAGAAGTTTATTTCTTACTTGCCCAGAGTCGGATTGTACCAACTGTGTGTGGCTGTCCCGCATCCAGTTTCAAGGTTCCAAGCCTTCTCCCTCTTGTGACACCTACGTCTCAACATGTGACTTCCTGGTTACTCTAGCATGTGAAAAGAAGAATTGAAAACACCCACCCTTTCTTAAGTGCCTTAGATCAGAAGTGACTCAGATTAATTTCACATCCACAGTCCATTGGCCAGAATTAGTCACATGACCCTCTCCTTGCCAGGAAGCTGGGAAGTAGGGAGGAACATGAGGGATGCCTGGGGTTCCCCCTGCCCTGGCAACACTGGGTTATTGTGGGAAAGCCCATACTTTCTCTGTGCTTTTCTTCACTCATTGAAAGGTAATTAACCCAGCTCTCCATTTTTTCACATCGTTTATGAAAGGTCAGATACAATGTATGAAAGAGCCTTAAGTGGTAGAATGTGTAAGATGTAATCGTTACCTGATTTCTTTCCTTTTTTTTTTTTTACATGATTTCTTTATAAGGTGTTGAATGGTGACGGACTGGGGTCATGGTAGTTGCATACACCCCAGTATACCTGGGACCGTCCTAGCATTTGCCAGTTGACCTAACATAATTATCGTACAGTCCTCCCTTTCACACCCAGAAATATCCTAGTAGAGACAACAAATTATATGATCACCCCAGCTTGACCCCGCTGGTCTTCCTTCAAGATTAATGTTAGCTCCTGCTTAGGAGCCTTTTCTGAGTCACACTGTTCTAAGCTTTTGCCTGCATTGTTCCATTTAATCTTCAAAGCCAGCTGGTGAAGTAGGTACACGTAATCTCATTTAAGCTAAGGTAGCAGAAGCGGAAAGGTTTGCCTTGAATCCAGGTCTGCCCTGCTCGTAAGCACTCCATGGGACTGCCTCATTTACCCTTCTCGAGGACTGCCCCCTTGACCGCGTGGGGCCCCACTTGCCTGACGCTGGCTTGGGAACTGTGCCCAGACCACACGCTGCTCGAGGGCTAAAGCCCCGAGTGGTGAAGCTAGCCCTTTAGGACCTCAATGAAAAGATGAGACCCGGGCTCACTATGTGATTCTCCAGAGCCAGCAAATGGCAGAAGCCGTGAGTCCCTTCCCCCCACTATCTTGGCAGCAACAAACGCAGCTTTTGTTCACACCGGGCAACACAGGGAGAAAGATTTTATTTTGAAATCTAGGGTGGAGGAGAACTCTAGCCAGTGAAGACTTGCCATGTGCAATGCAGTTGATTCAAACAGGCTTCTTCCCAACACAAATAGCTAGGAGGAACTGAGCTCTGTTTTCAGGGAGTTTATTTACAAATTTGTCTATTAAAAAAAAAAAAAAAAAAAAAAGCTGAGCCACAACCAAAGACCAGTTTGCTTGCCGAATAACATCAAACAAAAACCCATTTATTTGCGAGATGGTATGAATTTCCCTGGTTTCTGGCCTTCCTAATCAGTGTTCAGAACTGAACCCATGGAATCGAAGGGAAGAGTTTCTGAAAAATGAGCCAAATGTGGCAGAGATGTCTATGGCATTGCTTGCTTCAAGAAACCCCCCGGAAAATGATACGTGTGGTTTCAAAACGTACAAAGAAAACTAAAGGAAATCCATTATGAAAGAAAAATTAGATGGAAATTTCTAATCCTGTCTCATAAACAATATAGGAATAACTTTAAAATATTCTGCTTTAAGCATGCATTTAATTTGTGCTCTGGGAACCAAATAATGTTGCTAAGATAAAACATTCTAATAATGATTTATGTAAATTTATTTGTACAAAGTAATGGTGTAGTTGCCTATAGCAAATTGCTTGGAATATGAAATGACATTTATGAGGTCTTTTTTTCCTCTGAATGAATACAATGGAGAAAATGAGAGACTCCAGAAAGGGAAAAGGAAATTTGCGTTCAAAATGGAGTCTGATGCCTTGGCAGGCAGGGACAGCTGGACAGGTTGGAGGGTGTGTAAATAGTCCACCAACATAGTTCAACATGTTTTCCTGTGATGCTCCCATTATTTAAGCCATTTTAAAAGTCACACAAAGAGTGCGCGTGCACTAGATTCTTAGAAGGCTAGAATCCTTTATTTTAGTGATCGTAAACTCTGCAGATACCAGAGCTCTTTCAGAATAGCCGATGATAGATCACTTGTTCTCATGATGCCCTCATGGGCAGGGCGCTTACAACATGGCGTACAAAGAGGCCAAGTGTAATTAAAAATTGGGCAATTAATCTCCACTCCCAGTTACTTTAATACCAAGGAGAGTTATGCTTGAGTCATAAATGGGGCCCAAACGTTAATAAACAAAACACAAACCCTCCCAAAGATTGATTCACAGACCTACAGGGAGTTTTCCTATTGGCTGCCCAGTTGGCACCTTTGATAATGGCTCTAGGTGTTTCCCGGAAAACTTTAATTAAGTAGAAATCCCCGTAAAAGTAACAGAGTGAGAGTTTCTGGAGCTATGCTTTGGCCTTGTAAGTGCCCAGTATAATTTGCCATAACCTGTACGATTTGGAAAAGGTACGGTATTAGCACCTTAGGTTTAGAAAGCATTTATTTTCTTTTTCCTCAAAGTGTATTCGCTATCTCCCTTGGTTATTGCAGTCATTTTTGTGAGATAGGTAATTATAGTTTGCTTTCTTTCCATCGAGAAACTTAGAGCCACGGAAGTCACAAAGCAAGGTCACGAAGCAAGACATCACAGGGTGGGGGGTGGGGGGCAGCTTCCTCACTGACGCTGGTCGCATTGTCATCACAAACTAAAGCAGATGAAAGAGACTTGTGGATTGTGGAGAGCTTGATTTATTTAAAGCCAGTTCTGAGTTTTGGTCCCTCATAAGCCACTTTTGAATTGCACCGACCATCCTGCGGGAAATGGGTTTGTCTAATTGGACAAACTGATTTTGCAGTCAGGCCATTAGCTGTAGCGTGGCCCAGGCCTGGGGGCCGACGTTAGAGCTGCTGGGAGAGGGGGCATAAAGCCCGAACAGGACTTTCAAACAGTGAAAATCACCGTGGCTTCCAGGAAAGAGAGGATGGCCTTGGTTTTTTCGTAGGGCCAGTTCAAGTGCATGTACCATGAAAGGTAGGGCTCGTGGCCGAATTGGCTTTAATGAGGGTAGCCCCAGCTTCCCCGGGCGAGGCAGTTGGTGTGAGGGCCTCGGTCCCAGATTCCAGTCTTTCCTCCTCCTAAGCTGAATGACTTTGTGATTTCCGAGTTGTGGATTCCTGGAAAATCATGGAAGGTACCTGAGTCTCCATTTCCCCATCTGTAAAACGGGAATACTGATCCCTACCTGGTAGAGAGGGCGTGAGAACGAAATCAAATAATTCTTATAAAATCCTGGACACAGTGCTTGGCAGAGAGGGAATACTCCTCTTACAGTAGTTCTTAAAATGATTATAATTGTTATTGCTTGAGAATGTATACTCCTGGCTGATAATTGGAAATGAGATTAAAAATCCATCTTTTATTTAAATGCGAATTAATCTAAAAGATTTCTAAGTCAGTTGTTTCCGGGTACCGGAAGATAACAAGGTAAATGTGGGAGTCCCTTCCTTTGTACATTCAACAAACAGCTCTTGATGTCGAAGGCCCTTTGCAAACTGTTCTCGAGGGATGGAGAGGCCAGAGACAGAGTTCTAATTTCAAGGGATAAGAGAGAGTTTTTTTTTTAACGTAGACACTGTGCAGGCCGCGTTAGTATAGACGGTCTTTGTCTTGCAAGAATTCAGACATGAAGCTGATATAAATCCTTAGCTGTTGCTCAAAGCCCTGGTTCTGGTCCAGACTCTGCAAGTTGGTTCTCTCTAGAGCAGTCCTCTTGGCGGGCTGTAGAGTAGCTTTGTGTCAAGATAAATGGATGGAAAGTCTTCGGTCATCTGCTGGTCCTGCAGCTTCAGCCTGCAAAAGAAGCTATTTATGTTCTTCGCACACGTGTTCTTGGCCATTGTCGGTCAGGCCCCTAGGCTGAAAGTGTGAATACACCCTTTTGTTAGAATTCATTTCCATTAGGAGCGTATAGACTACTTTCTTATCAAGGGTTGAAATGAATCTGATGTAAAATGTGTTGACTTTTTTTCGAGATGGCTCCATAGTTCTATCACCTTAGAAAAGGTGTTTCACAGAAATTCTCTGAAGGAAGATAAGGAAATGTGAAACATTCTCAGGCGAAATGAGAAAAGAAGTAATAATTCTCAGATTCCGGATCCGGTCTGGTCTATTTCAGGGGTTTCTAGACACCGAGGGGCCTCCTGCGTGGGAGGCAGAGGGAATGCTGAGGTGCCCTGCTTGAGCGTGTAGTCTGGGGGGGGGGGGGGGCAAGGCAAAGGGCAGACGAATATGCATAAATAAGCATTCAAAGATGGACTTTTCCCTGGTCCAAGGCAAAGAGAAAAATAAGCTCACCATAGTGAGTTCAGTATCCTTACTTGGCAAAATAAAAAGTTGGCAACCTACGCTCGTCCCCAAAACTATTTTTGAAATCTTATTGTGGTGCAAAATCACGATCTGGGAACCTCCCTGACTTGAGCTCTCTTGCTTCTCTTTGGTGCTATTCTCACCTCCTCTCTCTACCTTCCTTGCTAGCTCCCACTGCTGTTTACTGGAGGTCCCAGCCTGTGGCTTATCCTTCTTATTAGAAAGGAGATTAACAAGTGTTAGAGACATACCAGCAATTAAGACTTTCTTCCTGGTTTAAGGAGGAGAAAAAAAGCATTTGAAAAGATGAGTAGGCCTCTGCCCGTAGCACTCTGGATTAAGAATGCAGTCACATGTGTATCTCCTGGTGGAAATCCGGCAGACCCCGTCCCAGCAAAGGCAGAGGGTGGGCTGTTACTCCCCAGGGAACATGCTATATTGTGTTAGCTGTCTCCCTACACTGGATATATGTATGTGTCCACATTTATCTTATTCTCGCTCTGGTATGGGCATAGGAACTCCCCAAATGGATATTTGGGTGTTAACGGGGGATCGAGTCGTTTAGGGCCAAACTCGTAACGATGCTTAAAGCTTGGAATGCCATCAATGGTGTTAGCCACGGAGCACAAGATGGAGCTTTTCGAATCTAATAAGATAGAGTTAGCCGCAAAGGAACAACCGAAACTCAGAGCAGGGGCATCTCCCATGGAGTCAGAAGTAGAACTGTTTTGAAGTGGGTACCCCTTGAAAGAGAATGGCACCCCAATTGGCCTTGTGAGTGTAACACCTCATAATGAAGGGGCGGAAGGCACTTTTGTAAAGGACATGATGTCCCCAGGCCCAAGCAAATGGCCTCTGAGCAGGTAGACTTTGAACAGCTGACACTCCACGCCTCATGGAAGGTATGCTGGTGAGTTGAACATACCTGACAGCAGGTGGGGAAGCCCACTCTCCAGCGTGACTTTATTCCTGCCAGGAGCTGGGGGGGTCTTCACGGCCACTGACTGCTCTTCCCTGAATACCAGCAGATAGCATTCCCTCACATCTAACACATGTTCTCCAGGTGAACAAAAAGAAGCCAGAGAGCAGTTGTAGTAGCTACCGGAAGGTCCAGATCACTCCCCAGTTAGAGTTAAAGAGACTTTATCCGTGATTAGTTTGATCTGGTGAAGGGACACCCTCTCTCCTGACTCAGCCTTGGGTCAGCTGGCAGAGAATTGGGCAATGCTAAGCTGTGTTCGAGGACTATATGATTTCTAGAGTATTCCATCAGGGACCGCTAAGGTAAATAAGGGAATGACCTGCTCTTTTACGGGCGTGTGGCTGTGGGCTAGGTGGTCATGTGCTTGATAAATGCTTTGAAATAGTGATGGACCTATTTTTATCATGGTTTTTCACTTTATGCCTCCCGCGAATATAACCAAAACGTTACAGTTACAAGAATCTATTGTCGTGTATATCCGTATATTCATGGAATGGACATGTATATGGAAATATATGTGTCTACATAGGTGTGTGTGTGTGTATAAATAAATTATGTCCTGGGACACTTTATAGGATTCACGGTTTTCTGAAGATATTGGACTATCTAAATTCCCGCCCACTGTAACTGGTTCCTCTTCTTTATCATTCAGTCTCTCCTCTTTTTTAGCTCTTCTTTCTGGGACACGTGAGTAGCCTCTGGATATATATGCGCTTAACTGAACAAAAATGTCAACAAGCTGCTATTTATTTTCTTAAACAGCTTGAGCAGCGATGTTTGGTTTGATTGCTGAAAATTGTTAGCTTATCACTGAACTGTCCTGATGATTCTTATTATTCAATTTGCATTGCTTACAATAGTAATTATTACTACATAAGAGAGCATGATGCTTTTATTTGTATAGTTCTTTCATTAATAATTTAATTGACTATTACATCCAAGTGGTTCTGTGACACATACATCAGTGCACTTAGAGACTGGCCCTGGGCACCTTGGGAAATCAGGATGGAAGTATTGCAAGGCTCAGCCTGGGGAGACAGGTGGTAGGCAGGTCCTTTGGCCCTGACATCCAACTGGTTGGCCATAGCTTTCCCTCCTATTTATTTCCAAGCATGTTACTGATTTACCAGCAGTGATTCTCGTCTGGTCATTTTAACAACCCAAGAAATAAGATCATGGTATAGTTATTTGGCTTACTAAAATGACTGGATTTGTACTGATTTATAAGTGGAAAGGTATCGATGGCTAAAACAATGTATTGACCCAAAATGATTGAATCGGTGGCTTCCTTACATAGAATCTTTGTCTATGGGGCCTGTTCTTTAGAAATGGGAAGATTTTATGGTCACAAGCTTAGCCGGCGTTCCTAGACTGCACTGCAACTGTGTAAGACATATGTTTTGATACATCTTGCTATAGAAAAACTTTGTGGATTTTTCAGCGCAGGAGAGTACTACGAATTTTGTCCAAATTCACGTTTTATCTATTAAATAAAATGATGGCCTGAAATATGCCTTTGGAGGCATGAGAACCCGACTTGGGTGGGTGTCCACACGTAGTGATGTCCAGGGAACAGCATGTTAAACCTCTGGGCTCAACAGGGAAAATAAAGTCAACAAAGGCATTCCCATTTGGCCAGCCCAGCCTGACATCTGGGGGATCCTGGAGGAGATTTTTCATGTCAGACACTGGAGTGTATTAAAATGACTGTTAGGGCGCCTGGCTGGCCCAGTCGGTTGAGCATCCCACTCTTGGTTTTGGCTCAGATTGTGATTTCAGTGTCGTGAGATCGAGCCCCACATCGGGCTCAGTGCTTAGTGGGGAGTCTGTTGAGATTCTCTCTCCCTCTCCCTCTGCTCCTACCCCTCCTCCCTGCACTCATTCTCTCTCTCTCTCAAATAAATAAATAAGTCTTAAAAAGAATAAATAAAATTATTGTTTTCTCCTCCACTGGCTTTGAACAACATTCTTTACATCCTCCAGAAAAATAGACTAGTCACCTGAAGTAGGATTGGCTTATTTCTTCAGTACTCTCCTTTCCAGGGACTGAACCAAGGTGTGGCTCAGGTCCTAGTCGCCCCACACTCTATCTCTCACACAAATACAAGCCACTCGGACAAACATTCACTGTGTTCATTATACGGGTGCAGCATCTCATGAAGTTCCCGGCCATCCGCTGCCTGGACCCCCAATGCTACCTCTAAGCTCCTCTTGCACAGACATTCCAGAATGGCCACAATTCCTTGGTTTTCCCTTCTTGGCTCTTCATCGTGGACTGCCCTGGTGTTGACGTCACCCTTTAGATTTCACGTTTCTAAGGGGGCATCTGAAGGTTTCTTCTTGCAAAGATAGAGCCCGGTTGGTCCGTGCGTACAGCTGTCTAGACGGAAGTTGTTCCTCACTCACCAGGCTCAGGGGGGCTCCTGTTGTCCTTGCCTCCACCCTGTCTGCCACTTCTGGAAGTCTCCACCAGGCTGCTCCGGGGCACTTGCTGAAAGCCTCCTGGCCTGGAACAGAGCACCGAGGTCTGGGCTTGGGTGGTCGGTGTAATGAGTTCTTTCATGGCCTTGGTGATGTTGTGCAAGGCCCCAAAAGGAATTTATAGGCACCCAAGAGAGACTCCCTTAGCCAGCAGAATTCAGCTATCTGGACTATAACCAGAAGTTAGGAAGAAACAATGTCTCAGAGGACAAAATAGCGTTCTCCAAAGCCAAGCATTAAACTTTAAGTAGATCTTTGCTGGGTTTGTGTTCTTAGTGTGACCACACTCTCAATTAACTTGGCTTTATGATTCTCTTTGCCTTTATAGATGAGAAAACCAAGAGGTTAATAGTTTGCCTAAACTCTCTAAGCTGTGAGTTATAGAACAGGTTCTTACGGATTCTAGACTGAGGAGGGTAATCAGTGTTGGGGATGGTGGCAACAAGATAAGGAAAAGGGTTGAACTGTGTTTAACGCTTTTGTTTAGAAAGTAGTAGAAAGATATATGGTAATTGCAGGATGGTTCCCTTCAAAGTGGCCACTTTTATTTTTAATTCCAGTGTGTGATGAGTATCAGTTGGCTGAGAAATCCCAGCAGGTGGAACTGTGCTTCCTGATGCTGCCGAATGAATGTGAAGTTTCTAGAGTTCCCTTTGCTGAACAGCTAGTTTATAGATGCTTGTAAAGATTTTTTGTATCATCAAGATGAACGAAGCCTCAGCTTGGTCCGGGTCATGGTGATCAGCCTGGTTCTGGTGTGCTTGGGTAGGAGACGGGCAGCTTCTGGAAGATCTCAGCGCGGGGATAAGGCTCCTCCCACGTGACCGAGGATGGCTGTTCCCTTCAAGAAAGTCCCTGCGGGGAAGCGAATGGCCACCAGCCCGTTGACATTCACCAGCATCCTTCATTTGTGTCAAGCTTCATGGTTTTCAGAGTGCTGTCCTGCACGCGACCTCCCTGGCTTACAGCGATCCTGCGTGTTAGGCAGAGCAGGCATCGGTGTCACTTCCATCAGGCAGGTGAGGACAGCCAGGCTTGGAGGGAGGTTCCATTGGCCACCGTGCCGGGGAGAAGCAGGATCCGAGCCCTTGTCTAGACCACGCGCTCTGAATGGCTGCGCTATTCATGCCTGGCTGGGGAGGGCACCAGACGGTAATGGAAGGAGATTCTTTCCCTCCTCCAAGGAGCTTCTTTCCCTGTTGAAAAAAGGCCAGTTTCACAGAGGAGAAAAAGGAATGCAAAGGTCGGTCATGGCATGAACCACTTTGCTCTCAGATGGAAGAAACACTTGAGATGACATAAACTGGAGAAAAAACACACGGAACCTCAGGCAGTTTGTGGACAAGGCTTTTGTTATCTGCCAGCCTCAGTTAGCGACGGTGTAGCAGAGGAGCCCCTCGGCCCAGGAGACCAGGCTGGGATGTCCCTGTCTGGCCAGGGAAATGCCTGCCTTGGGAGTGCTGGTCCCCAGGGGGGCTCTGGCCCTAACCCTGGCAGCTGAGAGCCCCACCTGCCTGCCCAGCGCTGGAATGCCCTGGATGGGGAAGAGGAGGGAGAGTAGCCGTAGGTCATTAGATGTTCTTCCTGGTGCAGGGGGTCAGGGCATCCTCAGGTGGACCATCCGAAGATCGGGTCCGGCTTGCCTCTATAACGGACTCAGGTTCGACTTCAAGCCAGTTCGAGGACCACTAGGTCTCTGCTTTTTCTCATCTGTAAATTAAAGACTTCTTAACGTCACTCATTATTTAAAAAGATTCAAATCGAAACAACAAGGAGATAACATTTGTCATTTGTCTGACTGGCAAATATTTAAAAATTTCAGAATATCCAGTTCTGGAGAGGGGTTGGGAAACAAGCCCCCCCCCCCCCCCCCCCCCCCGTTCTCAAGGCAGAGGACCTAGGTGGTGCCTTTGGCAACATCTGTCTCAAGTTCTACACACACACCCCACAGGTTCACCCTTACGAGTGGATCCTGTGGATTTACTCACTGAAATATCAAAAACTAGTGAATGAGGGGATCTTAATATTGTTTATAGTAGCAATAGCCCCAAATCAGATACAACCTCAGTACCCATCACCGGAGGATTGGAAGAGCCTATATCCTTGGCACAACAGGCAGCATTCCACTTATGAAATAAGTAAGTCATGGGGTTGTAAGGTACAACATCTGGAGTATAGTCAGTACTATTGTATTAACTTCGTGTGGTGACAGAGCGTCCCTGGACTTAATTGCAGGAATTTATTATAATAATGTATGAAAATTTCAAATCACTATGATGTATACCTGAAACCAGCAGGACTTTGTATATCGATTATACTGAAATAAAAAACAGGATGAGTTGGAGAGGGCACAGAGATATGGGAATAAGTAATTATAATAATACACATTTTTTGAGGGTCATCCACATTCTAAGAGGTTTAATACGTATTAACTCCAAGTCGCGTGGTGGCAGAAGCACAAGGCAAGCATCCTGGAGCCAAAACTTAGTCAAGAGTCACAGAAACCAGGTGGCACAAAAACATATCCCCTATACGTGTTCAATTGGAAGAGAGATGAGAAAGAGGAGAAATAAGTGGAGTGCCCGTAGTTTGGCAAAGTCATATCTGGTAGCAAAATGGCTGCCCCCAGGGCCACTGAATGGATTGGTTGTTGCCATATCCGTTTGCCTTCAGCAGAGACACTTGTATGCCTCAGTGAATGGAGTCGTGATTTAGGGGGACAGACACAGAAGGAAAAGAGTTGAAAAGGAAGGAAAAAAATGAGTGGAAGGGATGGCACAGAGACACGGGGAGCTGATGGAGGCTGGAGCGCCAGGGAGGCTCCTGGGGGGACGGGCCCTGCAGCGGCTTGCTGACTTTTCCCCCACACATTCAGTGGTGTTCCCACTGTACTCATTTAGAGGCAGCTGGTAGAAACTCTTTCTTGTATGTGTGTGCATGATTTATAGAAATGAAAAAAAAAGCTAATGAGATGGGGACTACCCCAATATTCCACCTCAATAATCAGTCTGTATAAAAGAAACAAACAAACAAACAAAAGAAACCCACTGTTCATCAAAGCTAAAAATGGGAATAAGAATTTAAAATTAATTTTATGGTACAATCCAGAATGATGTCCTAAGCCTCCCACATCTAGACAGCTCCAGAGTTGAGATTTAAGTGGAGAATTCCAACAGTGTCTTCCACTTCCGTCAGTGCACCAACACATATATTCTTCTACTGGAGAGAATGGAGTATGACCTCTCAGTACCTGAAATGATAACCAGCTCAGGTTGGAAGTGTCTGATCACTCTTCCCCTTCTTTGCAATGTTTAAGTCACACCATCTGGTGTGGCCGCCTTGAAAAGTTCCTGCCGGGTATTCCCGAAGAGTTAAGCAAGAGGGTGGATCCCACTTCGTGAGCTAAGTTAAGGAAGGTTTCTCAGCCCAGGTGTCTCTTGGAAGGGGAAATCACTCAGCGAAGTTTTCCAGGTGTTGCTGGAAAGGTAGTAGACCCTACGGCCGTGTGTCTATGACACCAGGATCGCCTTTTAGTGAGCTGTAAGGATGAGAGCTCTCGGCCATGGTTCTGGGGAGGGCTGCCTGCAAGAAGAGCTGGCACGGGAGCTGCCTCTCATCTCCCAAGTTAGCATAGGCTCTCCCGTGGCCTGGGAAGCAGGAATAAGAGAGAGAGGCATCTCCCAGCTTCTCCCTACATGATACTTCCTCATGCTTTGGTGCCCCACATCCATTCAGCTGACGCACCCTGGAGAAGGTAGGCATCTGTTCCGTGGGCATTACACAAGGTGGGGGGCAGCGGACCGATAGAGCTCTACCCCTGCATGCCTCTGCTGCCCCAGGCATCGGTCCACCGCTAGGTTATTAGGGGATCCTGGCTTCTTAAGGCCCTGGAGCAATGCTGCCATGTCTGGGCCCCAGTGGTGGAGGGTGGAATGAAGAGACCTCAGGAGCCTGATGCCTCTGTGGATTAAAGGTTTTTTCAAAATCCGCTCTCTGTTCTAGAAGAACCAGAGGCTATGGGAATAACTTGAATGCAGAACCCTTGGCTAAGGAAGACCTGTTATGGATAAGAACTGGTCACTTAAAAACTGCCCAACTTGTAATCTTCTGGAGTAAGGGGAGGGGTGCACACTTTTAGTTTTCAACCTCCTGTCCTAGAATTTCCTCCCCTCCAGGAGTGTCTTCTCCTCCAGCAATCCAGGTCCAGCTAGGGAGTGGGCATGACAGAAAAAAGGAATTATGTAGCAATGTGTCTCTCATGAAATGGTTTTTGATAGCATAGCCAGATGCCTTAACATCCTAGCCCAGTGCCTTTGACCTGGAATGATGTTTTTCAATATCAGAGGTTTCCCTAAGAAAGAAGAGTTGGGACCTTGATTTCTGTCTCATGATTGGGAGAGCTCACCAAAGTTGCCCTTCCCACAATGGAGGGGTTTGCCCCAAAGGGGCAAGGATTCCTGCTTCTCTCTGCTCAATTTCAAATAGTCTTCCGTCCTTTCTTCCAGCCAGCAAGAACTCAGGAATACTGGGCTACAGCCTCTACGCTCCCTGCTGTACTGATAGTACAGGAAACATTCGTTAATGAAAAATTTCAGTGCTTCTAAATCTTATTTTATTAGGCAGAAAGCTGGTTACCTAGAATGGATGCTCATGTGGGTGGGGCCTGTCTCTTGTTCAGTGCCATGACCCCAGCCCTGCTCCTGATGGGTCACCAGCTTCCTGGGAGGACAGATGTGGGTCCGGATGCCACTAAGGCTTTCCTTTCATGCTGGCTTCCAGGTTCTGAACACCCTTTTCTCCCCTTCCCTAGTTGGACCTCTCTTTAAATCCTGTCCATCTTCCCAGGTCTTTCCAGGTAGTTGCCCACTGAACACCTTGTCTGATCATCAGCGGTTCTAGTGGTGTCTGCTTTCTTCGGGCACCTGCTCCACACATCACATTGTAGGTTTCAAGGAATTTCCTACAATCCTAGTTAAAGTGCCATCTGTGTCAAGGACTTGCTCTTTATTGTTATCTTTTTAAATTAGAAATCCTTAAAGGGGGGCGCCTGTGTGGCACAGTCGTTAAGCATCTGCCTTCGGCTCAGGGCATGATCCCGGTGTTCTGGGATCGAGCCCCACATCAGGCTTCTCCGCTATGAGCCTGCATCTTCCTCTCCCACTCCCCTTGCTTGTGTTCCCTCTCTCGCTGGCTGTCTCTCTCTGTTAAATAAATAAAATCTTAAAAAAAAAAAAAAAAGAAATCTTTAAAGGCTAATAGCATCACTCTCAGCTTCATTTCTGATATATGCTTTCTTCATCAATTCATTAACATATTCACTATTCATTCACACAAATATTCCTTACGTGCTGTGGGCCTGATTTGGGGGAAGTGGTGAGAAACATGCCGCTGAGGCTCCTGTTCTTGTGGCATCAACATTCTGGGGGAGGAAGCCAGACAGACAGACAAGGAATTGCTGATTACAGTCCGTGCACTGGAGGAAGTAGGATGAACTCTGAGAAAGTGCCGTGGTGCTGCTGCTTTGGGGAGACTTCTCCGGAGGGAGGACATTGCAGCTGAGGCCCGAGGAGAAGGGAGAAGGGAAGCAAGGGTGGGGGTCATTCCTAACCTGAGAGTCAGCAGGTGTGTGAACACGGAAAGCCTCTTGCTGGCTGCTTTCTTGGTGCCCGGAACATCCTGCCTTTTTTTTGTTTGGTATGTTTTTTGCATTGTTATTTAAAAATAATCATAGATTTAGAAGTTGCAAAAAAAAAAAAAATATAAAGAGGACCTACGTATCCTTTCTCCAGCTTCCCCCATGATACCAGCTTCCAAAACCATACTGTCTCATTAAAACCAGGAATTGACCTTGGTACATTACTGTTAGGTAGACTACAGACCTTATTCAGAGGACTTCACCAGTTTTTATATATATTCATTACATATAAAGGACTTGTCTCTGTGTATGTGTGTTGTGTTTTTAAAGTCTACATTTCTTCATCTCTTTTTTTTTAAGATTTATTTATTTGAGAGAGAGAGAGAGACTGAGCACGAGCTGGCTGGAGAGAGAACCCCAAGCAAGCTCCACACTGAGGGTAGAGCCTGATGTGGGGCTTGATCTCACGACCCTGAGATCATGACCTGAGCTGAAACTAAGAGTTGGACGCTCAACCGGCTGAGCCACCCAGGCGCCCCCTCTTCATCTCTTTTAATCCAAGTTTGCTAAGTTTGTTTCAGGAGTGTCTGACTTATTTCTCCAACGAACATGAATTGAACACTTACTACACATTGGTCCTGTGTTGGGTATTGGACATACGAGGTTGATTGATACCGTGGCAAGCGGGGGTATAGAGGCAGCAGCTGGGTGATGCCCCAGGAAAGCTGTCCAGCAAAGGGGTTGGAGTTGGCTCCTTGAGAAGGTCTGGATGTGAGAAAGGATGGCCCATCCTGGAAATGCCAGAAGCAAGAAGGGAGTGAGGTCAGCCTGGATCGGTCAGGAGGTTTAGAGTACGAGGGGCCCAGAGTGCCAGGCTGGGGGTTTGGGGGCTTGCTACCTCTTCGAGGATTCCCCAGTGGCTCACTAGGGAGGGACTCAGAGAAGGATTGGGATTGACTGACAACCCTACGTAGTTCGTTTTCTCTCCGCTCCACGCTTTTGAGCAATAAAGGCAGTGTTTCCTCTGTGCAGAACTGACCTGGGAGCGACTCCCGGAGGCTACGCATCCCTGGGCCAAGCACAGAGTAATGAGGCCCCCTTCTCCGGCCACTCTGACGGGGGGGGGGGGGGGGGGGGGCAATTGACTGGGAAGCGCACATGTTTGCATATCATTGACATTTGTTGTACACGAAGAAACTAGGTGTTGGACGCTATTTAGCTGTTTCCTGTAAGTTTTCTGAAGAGGGAGAGAGATGCCTGTTGATTCCTGGGTCCACGAGGATTAAACAGCACCCATCCGCCGAAGAAGGAGTGTTCGAATCTCATCAGGGCACTTAGTATTTAGCTCTGACCTTTCGAACATGTCGTTTTGGGGCAGCAGCCCTGTTACACACAGCCTGCACAGCTCCGCTGGAACACTCCGGAACTGTGTAACTAGGATGTCCTTGTCTTTTAGAAAATGCAAAAAAAAAAAAAAAAGAAGAAGAAGAAGGAGCCCCGCCCCCTTCTCCCCATCAAGGAGTTTTGCTCTCTAGAGGAAGGAAAGAAGGCAAGTGAAACCCGCTGTGGGCTCTCGGGAGAATTCCAGCCCTGACTGGGCTGCTAGGGTCTCCGTGTTCCTTAGCAGCTGCCTGGGGGGGGGGGGGGGGGGGTTCAGTACCAACCCTGCTGCGGGGCTGACTGTCCTGAGCCTGAGGTCATCGCATGCAGATGTGCACCTCGCTTGCTCAGCCCACAGTCCCCTTTGAGCTGCTGCCCTGGCCTCCAGCACAGGTCGGGAATGTGGCCCTCAGCGGGGACTCTGATACTGTCCGGCAGTTACCTTCCTCGCGAAGGTTCTGGGTTTCTGAGGCGTGTGATGATCCCACCTGCTCGATCCAGCGGGCACTTGCACAGACAGGAGAAGCAGACAAATCTGTGGCTGACGGGAGAGACGGGGCGTGCATCGCGCGGCCTGCAGCCCTCTGGTTGAGGGGCCTTCCTTGGCCCCACGAGGGCGCAGGAGCGAGAAGTGAGAAGTGCAAAAGCGCTCACTCTGCGCAGCCACCTGGACAGCACCATGTGGCCCACTGAGTGTGTGGCAGGCTCCAGGAGCATAAGGGGGGAGAGCGAGACCTGGCCGCTGGAGTCCCAGCTCAGGGCTCCCCCAGCCCCGGGGATCCTGGAGCAAGTCTCTTCATCTCCCTGGACCTCATTTTCCTGTCTGTAAGTAACAGTTATGAACTAGATGGTCCTAAGGTTTCTCCCGAAACAGATATACTGTCATTGTACACTAAAGGCTAATGGTTTGGGTGCAGATTGAAATTCACTCTGATGACAAGGGCGTTTTGGGGGGCCCAGGTCCTCAGTGGCTTCTCAAGGAATAGCGTGACCTTTTAGGAGCTCCTGTTCTAGGCTTTCCCAAGCTTTTACTGGTCTACGGGAGTGACAGTGTCATGGTCACCTTGTCACCGTAACATCATTTAAAACAGCCCTGTTGCTTTTTTGAAGGACACATCCTGCATGCACAAGTCTTTCCTGAACCCTCTATTCAGAGGGCCGACTGATGGTTTGTGATTCAGAGACCACGATGTTGAGATTTCCTCAAAGTCGGGCCAGATTAGCTTCGTCTTCTTACGGCAGGAGGCGGATGGGGCGAGGAGTGGAGAATTACGTTTCCTGGCCTCTTTGGAGACCTTGCAAAGGAAATTTGTTTCCTTTTGTCCTTTTCCACTCAGCAAATACCGACTTTGACTCTTGGCTGTGAGTGGGGCTGGAATGAGCATGGCTAATCTCTATTTAAGGGCTTTATCTTCTCCAGGGCCGGATCAGCCAAAATTCTGTGCTGCGGTCATTGACTGGGACCTAGAGGTGTCTCGATGGTTCTGTTTGCTGAGGCTCCCAGTGAGCCGAGAACTCCACGCCCCAGACAAAGTAGCTGGCAGATTGGGAGGGCAGCTGGATAACTTTTTGGTAATTATTTGTTTTCAGGCTTGCCAAGGCTGCACTTGAAACTCAAATTATTCACAAGCATAATAGCCAAGCTCCCAGTTCACGTTGTATCTCCCTGCTGAGTACAGAAGGAACGGGGCAATTTTCTGAGAAGTGCCTTGTAAAACACTCGTTAAAAGTGCATCAAAGAGGTAGTTGGTGTCCACGGTGGACTCACGTGCTGAGTTTTGGGAGAGAACAATGTGCTTATCCCGGGAGGGAAGGAAGTCTCTCAATAGAGAGAGAGCCCAAGTGGCTGTCTCCACAAATGGACCCTGTGTGTTTCTAACACGGGGGCAAGCGGAGCTGAGCTTTCGAGGCCCAGAGAGCCAGCCCAGGTGAAGGCAAGGAGAAGACCTGCAGGTGGCAGGAGATGGAGACAACACTGGATAGTTCTGAAAGGGGAAAGCCTCGAGAGCCTGGGTGTGGCAGCAGTGGGGGCTAGAGTGGTCTGATCTGGTGTTTCACAGTGCCCCCCCCTTCCTCCAGATGTCCCGGTCACTCTGACTTTGAGAGTAGTGCCCAAGCAGGCAGGACAGATGTCCCGATAGCGCTTCACACCCCCCTATAAACTCTCCCACGTCCGCTCCTCGTTTTTGCCAGATCTCCCTCGCCCCTGCTTCTCTGTCTGCGTCTCCTGCCTCTTATAAAAGCTGTGTGGAGAAGTAGCCAAGGCTACAGAATGGGGCTTCAGTTCTGGCTGAGACTCTGCAATAGCCGTCTCCCTCTTTTGATTATTCCTTCTGTGCCTTCATTCATTGGTTGGTTCAGGTAATCTTTTTGTTCGGCATGCATTTATTGAGCACTTACTGTCTGCTGCATGCTGTAGGTCCTCAAGGTCTGGCAGTGAACATGACAAATGACGGCTGGCCTCTGGGGAAGCTCACATGGACCTGTTAATTTGTATGGCACAAATTCTTATAACTAAAGGGGCCATCATGGTGTGTGTGCTGGCTGGATAAACATCTCAGTCCTTCTCTGGATCACCTGTCCACAGGTAAATGCCCGTATTCTTCAGCTGGGGCATGTCCCAACTGAAAAAAAAAAAGGCAACCATAAGAGGGATTTCTGTTAATACAGATTCTAGGCATCAGTTCCAAAAATGCCAAGATCTTCGCTCACCTTAGTCTGTACTTAGTTTGTTGGGTCACACAGGTGCGACGGACCGTCAGTCTTTCAACTGATACATCAGCCATTCAGTCAGTTCAACAAATATTTATTGAAGACCTACTATGTGTCAAGCACTCCGCTTATGTTCTGCGTCACCAGCAAATCCTTTGCTCTGTGCTTCGGAGAGGATTCAAGCTGATTGTATGAGTAATAAAAATGAACAAATGTGGGAAAGGTAGTCCCTGTGGGAAGGACTTCTGGTAAGATTTCTGCTAATGGGCCAGTTGATTTCCATAATTTTCCACAAAGCCAGCAGAAGTACAATATTTGGCTTCCTCCTTCCGTTCCCCAAGTAGGTACTATTGTGTGTCCCCATTTTCCAGATGAGAACACTGAGGTTTCAAGTGGTTAAGTAACTTGCCCCGAGGTCATACAGTTAAGAGTGTGGAAGCAGGATTTGAACCTCAGCCTCTGGCTCCAGCTTCCGTGCTTGCACCCACTGCGCCATGATGGATTTGCCTTTGTGAGCAGGCTCGGGTGTCCGGAGGCCAACTCAGAATCACACGTTGACTGTTGGGGCTAGGGCTGAACCAGAATTGCCCACAGACTTACTTGCGGGCTCTCTGGCACTGGTCTTCCTGTTTTTCCAGTACACGCGTCTGCACCGGCGCTTTGTAGGTGTCTGGAAACAATGGACTAGCTGGTGATGCTCTGAGTAGAGTCGCTTTGAAGGAGAAAGGAGGAACATTGTGTTTAAAGAAGAGGCTGTTGCTGATGTCAGTTATTAACCCGTGGCTCCGGAAGGGGCAAGTTGAACTGTATTGTGTAACTTTTCTGATAATTATGATTGTAACAGATGCATGGGCCATGGTGTGAGTTGGAGTTTTTAATAATGGTGATATAATTAGTTCCCATTTTCTGAGAACCTACTGTAAACCAGCCATGCTGGATGTCTGCCATATATTATTCCCATCTTCCCCAAAGCCCTGGAGGGTGGTTGTTGCTATTTTGCTCCGTAGAGGACGAACCAAAGGCTCACAAAGGTTAAGTGACTTGCCCAGGACCATACAGTGTAAACATCGCTAACCCAGCCCTGACTGTCTCCTAAAACCATGCCTTTCCACTTCCTCATTGGTTCACTTATTCATTAAAAAAAAATTTGCTGAGCACGTACTATTTGCTGGTGCTGGGGATGCCACTGTTCTGGTGCTGGGGTTGCCATGGGGAATATGGTGGAAGAGGTCTTAGTTTCGTGGAGCTTATACCAGACAATGGTGGCCTTCCAGAGCCTGGGACCCTGCTTAAACTAGGCAAAGGGGAGAATGGGATCCAAGACATAATATGAAGGCCTTGAACCTCCAAGGCCCAAAGCCTCTTTTGTAGTTAGGATTTAATCAGGCATGTAACTATAGAGATATGGATCCTCTAAGGTTTAGTTATTTATCAGTGTGTGTTAAAGGGAAAGTTCAATTATAGTAGGAGATCCAGAATGGGCATTTTGGGGTTGGCAAGCTTGTAGTTTAAAGACTCAGGCTGACTTGAGGGCAGCCTGCAGAAGGTGGGCCATCTGGCCGCCATCTTGGTAGTCTCGTCACCTTGCTTTCCTGTGCCTGTCACCCACCCAGCACTTAGCACTGGCCCCAGGCCTTTGGATCGGTGAGGAAGCTGATGTCTGCTTGTCTAGCTGGCACCCCTCAGTGGTCCTCCACGGGCTGTGTAGACACTGGTGTGGAGCCGTCCTGGTTCTTGTGGCAGGTTTAGTATCTCCGGCCCACCTGTTAGATGCTGGTAGCATCTGCCTTCTCTGCATCGTTGTGACAGGCCAAACCATCCCTGCATATTTCCAAATATTCAGTTCTCCAGTTGAGAACCTCAAAAATGGGCTTGTTTTTCCCACTACACCGAAACCCTTTTGCTCTCTTACCTTGGCTGACTCTGCACTAGCTCCAGATGATGCCAGTAGTAAGACTCTTCTCGATTGTTCCTTTTCCCACGGTGTCCTGATTTCAGGCCCTGGCTCTGTCCGGTATTTCAACAAATGCCCATTGAGTACCCCTTTCATGGAGGCTCTGGTCAGGGAGGGGTCAAGGTCTTTTTATGAGAGAATATCAGAAATGATTCCCTTCAAGCCCTTAATCTCATTGATGACAGAACTGGAACATGGGGAAAAATGTGTGCAAGCCGACACTCCCAGCTCATAGTCCCGCATTCTGTCCATCACAGAGGCCACTTCTCACGCACAAAGCAGCTTTAGTGTGAAAGTATTGGAAGAGTTGGGATTTTGAACTATTTATCCTGGAATTGCAGAGATGAAATGCATACCCCATAGCCACTGTTCTCTAGAATTTGTAAGAAACACAGCCCTTAGTCCCACTGTAGCATAAGATGAGGGACAAAGACGGTGTGGTAGGTAATTAAACAATGTGAAGATGGAGGAATTCACTTTTTAAATTCCAATTGCATGTTATTGTTTAATGTTAGAAAATAAAACATTAAAATCCTAGCAAGTTTAGATATGCTTGTCATGGAAAGTTTGAAGTCCCTAATGATCCACCCATCAGAGATTTTCTTTGCGCATATATTAGCCTATCTAATACTGTCTCACAAAAAATAGGCGTGCTCCTCCGTTTGCAATGTGCTGTTCTCTCTGAGCATATATTCCCATAAACACCTCAGTTTACCTGTTTCTTTTGCAAGCTGCAAGTGTTCCATTCTGTGAACGAACCAGGATTTACTAATTGATCCTTTTCTGATGGACATGGAGTTCTTTCCAGTTTTCCTCTATTGTAGACGATGCTGAAATAATTCTTGCACATGCATATTTTTGCACGATTGTGCATTTCTGGACAACACATCCCTGCAAGGAGAACTGTAAGTCAAAGCCAAGGTGCATTTTAATTTTAATAAATATTGCTAAATATCACTCCCCAAATGGCAGGACTTAACTGACGCTCGCTCCCATCAACACTGAACGGGAGTGCCTCTTTCTTTACATCGTCATCCACACTGGTTTTCACAGAGCTTTTAAATTTTGGAACTAAATATTTTTAAAGAGACAGTGTTCTCATTTGGTACAATTTAAATTCATTTTTCATGTTTGTTAGCTCTTTCATCAGGGTACAAAGAGTTTAAAGGTATGGTGGTTAGTCACTTCTTAAAGGGCATTTCTTAAAAGGGTTTCATTTTTGCTTTATCCCTTTAGGTTTTTGGAAACCTGAAGCTAAAACTAGTTTCTTCCCAGTCTTCTCTCCTGTGTTTCCTGCCGGAGCTGGCTTGTTCACAGGCCCCTGGCCCACAGATTATTGAATGTGGAGGCATTGGTCTTCTCAGGGCTATTCATATGGGGAAATAGTCCATTTCCAAGGCCCCACACCTTGATGGGGACCAGGGCTGAAGAGACTTCTTGAAGCTGGCTGATTTTGTAAGCTAAGCTCCCCCTCAAAACGGGCTTCCCCCAGCAGGCTTTAGAGCACACATTCCCTAACCCAGATGGCCTCGCCAGCCTGGACACCTGGCTGGGAGAATGAGCCGGCACCTCCTGTGTCCGTATTAGTGCTGCTTCCGTGATGGCGCTGATGGTCTCAGCTGCACTCATTC
The DNA here is from genome assembly GCF_023065955.2 of Ursus arctos. Taxonomy (NCBI): domain Eukaryota; kingdom Metazoa; phylum Chordata; class Mammalia; order Carnivora; family Ursidae; genus Ursus; species Ursus arctos. The sequence continues at coordinate 13,946,898 of NW_026622930.1, forward strand.
CGCCCTCCCCCAGGAATGCTGGGGAGACGGAGGTGGGTTTGGCCAAGGAGACTTTCCACAGTGGCTCCGCTCAAGCACCAGTTAAGCCGAGGGTGGATAAATTATCCTTCCTTGGAAGGTCACTATTATGGGATGACCTTCTTTTTAAAGTCAAATTAAGAAGAAATAAGATCATCTCTAGAAAAAATAGCACAATGGCCCTCTTGTTCTGGGTGCTCTCCATGTATTCTTTTTGCCTTTCTCCTTCCCAGCCCCTTAGGACACACCCTGATAACACACTTTATACCTCTTTGGGGGGCACACAGATCTCTGCTTCTCTCCAGTCTGTTCTAGGGAATGACCTTGGTATTAGTCATTTACACACTAGTATGAATGTAGAGCACCTGATTTTAGATAGGAGGCAATAGGAGGTAAGGAATGAGCTTCAGGTAGGGGCTTTTAAGGTGTGACTCTCTGAAATCACTCAATCAAAACAATCCCTCTTTTTTATCCAGTGGATTCAGAGTGCTGAGATAGTTAGACAAGGCAGAAGGTGGAGTAATAGTGTCCTCTGGAATCCTGATGATTTCCAAAACCCTGCAGTCCCCAACCACCCATACCTGAGTGACGAGGTCTGAAAATAAATTTTCTGTTTTTTTAAAAGGTCTTTTAATTTTAAACATATAACATACACACACGAGCCTTCACAATTTTTCAAATGGGTAGTGAAAATAAAATAAAAAAGTGAATCTGAAGTGTTAAGGCAGGCAGGGGTGATGAAGATTTTACTTGTGGGACTGTCACCCTCAAGCTACAGTAATTCTCCAGAATGAACACAAAGACACGGCAACATCCCATACATCCTGTTTTGTTCTCAGGCTGACATCTGCATGGTGACACATTACTGACAGGTAACGCAATGAACTGAAAACATATCAATCCAAAGGCCAGCTCAAGGAAAGCCCTGTTAAATTATCACATGGTCCAGAAGCTCTGTTTCCAGAATTGTCGGCTGAGGGAGAGGACACAGGTGGCCAGTGGTCATTTTTAGGGTTACGGTCCTAGTTCGAGGACTACATTTCCTGACAACCAGATGGGATATTTAGAACATCACATTACCAGATGGTCTTTGCCTTACCTGATAGCAACTGGTCACCAGAGGATGCCTCCTGGGGTTGGGTTGAGAACTGGCTGACTCACCCTGCACTTCTGTGGATGACATCCACATCCTGGCATTGGCGGCAACATGAGAACCACCCTTTGTAAAGTTTGTATCTGTTTTGGGGTATTCAATCAACAGTGGCTTTTCTCTGCTGCCGTCTTGGCCTTTGCTGGTCAGCTTGAGCTCTCTACTTTCAAAATCATGGGCTTCTTATTCTGGAAGAGACCTTAGGACTCATCCAGTCTGCCCGATTGCAAATTGGAAAACTGAGACATCCCTCCTTAAACCAGAGTTGCCTCTAGGCCATGCAACGTCCCATAGATACCAAGGAAGGAAAGGCTAGCCCTGGGGGACTTTTCTGGCATGCTGCATGTTCCAGATTCCTTTAACAGGCAAGCCTGGAAAGTTATTTCTGTCAAAGGCACAGGGCACAAAGTTTTAAGCAGATAAAATATAGAATATTCATTTTCTTAGCTGGAAAGAACTTTGGAGAAGAGCTCTTCCTGCCCCTCACTGTCAGAAAAAGATACTGAAGTCCAGAGTGGTTCCAGGGTTCATCCAAGGGGATGGGGTTTTAAGGCAAACTTATGGTGGGTTGGGTTGGGCTCCAGGGTATTGATGAAGTTTCAGCCCAGGGTGTTAACCAAAGAGGAGGAGGAGGAGGAAAGAGGATGAGAGAAGGGAATCCTGCTGGCGGGGCCATTGACTCTAAGGCACCTGGGAGAGAAGGTGTAGATGGCAGCTGAGGGTCACAGTAGGTGTTTACAGATCTGCACCTCAGAGGGCAGGTGCTAAAGGCATCATTACTCATAATGCTCGTGGCCTGGCCTGCTCCTCCATGAAGCTCTGATATCAGGAGCTCAGTGAAATAATGCATCCCGCAGAATGCATTTCATTAAGTCCTGGTCTAGAAACATTTCTATGGAGGTTGGGAGACTGTGAGGATGCCATGAAATGGGCTAGAGCTGGGTCCATCCAGGAGCTCTCAGACATGGGAGTGGTCACTCCTCTCCTGCCAGCCCCTGGCTCAGTAATGCACCAGTGGGGAGTGTCAAGAGCTGCAGGAGGGCTCCTCTGCCCAGCTTGGGTCTAGAGCAATTGCCCGTACAGGGCAGAAAATGGAGTAGAACCGGCCTGTGGCTCTGCCGCCAGGCAACAAGCAAATCCTGCCATCAAGGTGGCATGGTCAGTGGCTTAAAACCAAGGGATATTGCCAGTGTGCCTCTAGTGGCAAGGGTACCCTCATATTAGTCCTCTGCTCTGTCCTCTTGCTGCACCCCCCACCGCTAGCGCCTTTCCCCATAGTCTGTCCCCCTTAACTCAAGAAATCTGACTTTGAGGATTTCTTTAGAGGGCTGGCTTTCTGGCTCTCCCCATGATCCCATCTCCCCAGAGGCCTCCTGATGGCAAACTCCCTTATGGTTGCGGAAGGAGGCAGAAGTCCACAGGCAAAGCTATCAGATCCCCATGGTGAATTGGCTGAACCTCGTATGCATATGGGGTTGTAGATCTGGCAAAGCCACAGCTCCAAAAGAGAATACAAAAGGTCCTATAAGTTGGCCTCCTGCCCCCACAAATATGGTAATTCCAAATGTCGCCTTGGCATTTTCTTCTCAAATAAATTCTGTCTTGTTCATATCACAAGGAAACTGGAAACATGGACTTGAGAACTTCTGTGTTTATTTCTCAGTCTTCTGATTGACTTGCTGTGTGACATGTTGAACTATTACATTTCTTTCATGGATAAATGTGAACATGAGCTTTGAGATTTTTATCTGTTGAGTACTGGAGGCCTGTGGTTTATTTTGAGTCAAAGAAAAGTATTTGGGCCTCTATATTTTGTGTGTGTATGTTTGTGTATGTTTATAAAAAAGGATACAAGGCAAAGAGTAGCTCAATATTAATGGATGGTGAAGAGCCATATGGATTTTTAAAAAAAATCACAGATGATTTAAAAGGTTAGGAGCTATCCTGATAACATTGCCATCAGGTGTGGGGAAGATCTGGATAGAAGTCTATGTTCGATTGTTATAAAACAGAAGTCATGACATAGGAGTACACTGAATTTGGAGAAATGCTTTGCCTCTCAGAACACATGAAAGATTTTTATGCTTCGGTTTGTCGTAATGTTCTTGTGAAACGCAGGACAGATGCAGGAAAAAAACCCATTTTGAAGATAGAGAAACAAAGGCACAGAAGGTAATGTTGACATAGTAATTCTGGGACAGAGGTGGAATTTGAATCCAGAGTTCTGTTTTTTGTTTTTTGTTTTTTTTTAAGATTTTATTTATTTATTTGAGAGAGAGAGAGAGAGAGCACACACAAGTGGGGGAGGAGCAGCAGAAGAAGGACAAGCCGACTTCCCGCTGAGTGGGGAACCTGATGCGGGACTTGATCCAAGTACCCTGAGATCGTGACCTGAGCTAAAGGCAGATGCTTAACCGACTGAGCCACCCAGGTGCCCTGAATCCAGAGTTTCTTATGTGTCCTGGGATACAGCACAGAGGGTTGCAAGGAGGGAGAGTACGCATAGGTGTTGGGGCCTCTTCATCTCTGAGATGCTCACTTTTGCTAATTCTAAGTGAATGCTGGCCACGTGGGGTGGGAGCTTGGGGCTTCCTGGATCAGGATGTACACAGCTGTTTTCATTTCCACAAATGACCTCCTTGACCTACAGGGTGGGGGAAGATAATCAATTAAAATACTCTGATAAACATACTCATTTGGAATTTATCTTGCTGATTTATATTAGGAAGAACAAACCATTTTCTAAGAAACAAATATTAAAGGTGTGTTTTTGAGGTTAACAGTGTATCTTTAATGTATGTGCATATAAAAAAAAGACATTTAGACACCGCTATGACGTTTACTTTTAACTGCAGCTATTTATAGACAGGTCAAGCAAAACAGACTTGGTGCTAGAGACACAGATTTGGTGTGGGTCACTGTTTGTATGGAAAGATTGGGTTTTATGCTGTGTCCTGGGGGATGGGGGATATTTCCTAGTTTGGGAGATAGAAATGGTAGGGTTGATAGTTCTCTAGTATTCGGAACCACACTGTATTTTTCAAGAGAGAGGAGGTCAGAGGGGTACTGATCAAAGTTCAAGAAGGTACTCCATACTGTGTGGGGTTGCTAGATCCAAAGCCTTAATTCTTCATTCAAACACCTACTGAGGGATTCTACGATTTCCCTCTTAACTCGCATGCTCCACGGAGAATCCTCATGCTTTTCCATCTCCTAGATCACCAGTGGAGGATATGAATTACGGTTACCTTTCTGGAGAGCCATTTGGCAGTAGGGAATCCAAGGCTTTACAAGGTGAGTACTCTGACCCAGCGATTACATGTTTAGGAACTTACCGCAGGGACAGAGAGCTGCATACGCATGCACGAGGCTGTGCGTCCGACCTTGTTCGCGGTAGCAGAACACTGGAGAGGACCTGAGTTTCCAGCAGAATGAGGGTGGCTACATCCTTGGTTATTCTACATAAGGCCATACTGTCATCCATGCATTCCATATTGTTTATTAAGCTTCTACTGTGTGCCAGGCACACAGAAGGGGAGATGTCAAGGCCGATATGGTTTCAGCCCACCTGAAGCTCAAAATTTTGTTGCAGAAACCGATTTCATAGACTGAGGTGGAAAAAGGGAAAAAACAACAACAGCGCACAAGGTGTATTTACAGTGTGCTCTCACTTCCATTGTATGAATAGAAAAACCTGGAAGGCAGTCTGAATTAACAGAGATATAGAAGCTTGGGGCAATGGGCTTATAGCCATGCACTTTTCCCCCTTTTAATTCTTCTCTAGTTTCCAAGTTTTCCACAGTGACCATTATGATTTTTATAATTTTTTTTAAATGTGACTTTGAGGATAGAGAGAAAGAAGTGAGCAGACCTGGGTTCTAGATGCAACTCTTCCTTAAACTTGTGATGAGCTCTTGAGCGTGTCAGAGAAGCTCATGAACAGCCAGGGAAGAGAAGCCTCTGAGGCCTCCAGCTCGAGGTTCCCAGATCCCAAGCTCTTGTCTTTTCTGAGGACACTGGGGGCTGGTGCTGCAGCTTCCCCTGGAGGTGGGACTGCAGCCGGGCTGCTGACGCCCCAGTCCCCGGGCACTTTCGGTCTCCAGGGCTCTGGTCCTCTAGGAATCTGGTGATGTACTCAAAGGGGGAGAAGAGTTTGCGTATTGGGCATATGGTAATCAAATTAAGGAAGTGCCTCTCACCTAGCAAATAAAAATTGACTTGGATTATCTCAGCAAATGTCACTGCACCCCGAGAAAACAGATATCAGGAACTCCCTTGATTGAGCCATATCCGGTGCCAGGTGTGGTGTGCAAAGCATTTTGCAGACATTTTCCTAGTTGAGGCTCCTGGCATGCCCTGACGTGGGTACTCATCACCCCTATTTTATAGGTGGGGACCTTCAGCTCAGAAAGCAGCTAACCTGAGCAGGTCACTGGGGTAGAAAAGGCTGGGAATCCAACCCCATTCTACCTGCCCTGAAGCAGCATCTCTAACCTCTCTGTTCCACCTTCCACTCCAAGAGGCTGGCTCTACTGTCACTTTACAGCACAGGTGTCTAAAGCCAGGGCCCTGTGGGAGGGCAAGTGACAGAATGCTGGCAACCTGAGGAAGGCAGAGACTTAGAATGGGCACAATCTTATTTCTGATGAAACCGGATGCAGAGTGGGCTATTCTTAGCTGCCTTTTCTGGGGGGTTATAAATGAGGAAATTGGGGTTTCACACACACACACACACACACACACACACACACACACACACGCACACACACACACACTCATACACAGAGAGAAAATAGAACCTTCCTTGTGAAAACTATAATAAGCTTTCCTCCTGCTTGTGATTTGAAATCAAAGGCCAACTATTATACCTCATATGTATACTACATCTCACAAAAGAGTGAAACCCTTATACCAAGACCTGTCCTTTGTTGTTTTGACTGTTTTTCTTGAAATATTTTCCTTGCTGGTTCCAGCTTTGCTTATTTAGTAGGTATTTAGGTATCAAAAAAAAAAAAATGATGAGACATACAGGAGATATCAGGGACACACAGATTGGAAGCTGTAAGTGAAAATGAGGGTAAAGAATTCTTTCTTTTCCCCATCAAAACAATGTTTCCACAATACGATAGACACTATTTCCCGTGTTTCAATTTCGGTTCCTCTGTAATTCAGATTCTTCTGATTCATTTTATATACCATGGCCAGATTAATGTCTGTAAAATACCACTTTCATGTTATCATCTCCTGCTCTACCTAGAACACTCAGTGGCTCCCCATCGTCTACAATAAAGTACAAACTTGCGGGTTTTGAACTCAGGTTCCTTCCTAATCTGTCTTCAACTTTACTTTTCCAGCCATCTTCCCAGTTATTCCCGTGATCTTCTTGCTCAGATGAACTGGTTTCTCCCATGGTTCTCTGAATATACCCTTGACCTTTCTCCTTTGAGTATGTGCTTTACTGCTCAGTGCAGGAAGGAACCAAGTAGAAAGAGCTCCCTTCCCTTTGCCTTTTTCTGAAGTCCTACCCTTTCTTTTGGGCACTACTCACATCTTCCTTTTTTAAAAAAAATAAGTAAACATTCCAGGACTTTCCCAGCCTGGGGTGACCTGGGTTACCCTGTCACTTACTATCTGCAGGTGGAGCGGCATACCCTGTGGGGCTAGACCAGCTCAGTGCATTGCATATCACAGGGGTTCCAGAAACACCCAACTGAACTGCTAACAAGGAGTGCTTCCTGTCCCAGCTGCAGAATACTGCTACACCAAGACAGGACCTCTTACCCTTCAGAAAACAAATAGTAATTCTTCTTGTGTGTGTTCAAAATGCATATGTTGGGGGTATTAGCTAATTATTTGTCATGCACTTGCCGCCCATGACTAATCCTATTGTATGAATGAAATGGAAGCCCAGAGGTGAAAATACTTGTATGACCTCACAAAGCTGAGCCTGTTGGTAGAACCAGTACTTGAACCCACATTTCCTTCTGCTAACTTATGAGGGCCACTGTTCCTTTTAAACCATGAGTCATAGGCCATCAGGAACTTCTGTAAATATTCTGGTGGCTTTTGTCATCCTCTCTTTTTTTCTCTAAAGGGCCAGATAGTAAATATTTTAGGCTCTGCAGGCTATGTGGTTTCTGTTGCAACTGCTCGACTCTGGCCCTGGAGTAGGAAAGCAGCCCCGGGCACTGCGTGACCTAATGGGCGTGGCTGTGTGCCAATAAAATCTTATTTACAAAAACAGGCACTGGCCTGGATTTGGCCTGCAGGTGGTAGTTTGCTGACCCCCAACTATACAAGGTTCCCTTCTCTCTGTTCCTCATATCGGTCTGGAAAGTCAAGTTTAGGCATAAGAAACTTTCAGTTTGACTTCTGAGCGGGCCCCACAATTGTGTGTAGGCTAATGTGTGAATGATGTCCGTGGCTGGGAAGGCTGGCTGCTTAGGAGAAGCTGGCAATCTGTGGATGATCAAGCAATAGACGTGGACCTAATGAGCGGTAGACAGCTGGTCATTCCATGAACATGGGTGTTGGTCTCAAGGGGAACATACTGGGGACCCTCTCAGCATTTAGGGCACGTAACCCCCTGAACTAACCAGCCTGGGGGCCTCCCCACCCAACCTGAGTATTCTGTATGCCCAAAATTTACACCTATAATCCACAGGCTGTCCCATTTCTCACATTTGGATGTGGACCCCAGGAAAGGTCATAATTATGGCAAATGTGTTGTTACAGTGAGCTCCCTGGTCATATCGTCACCCAGTTTTTGTTGGTGGTAGAGTGAGGCGATCCATCCGCACGGAGGTAAAGGAGCATTGTAGGGAATTGTTCCCAGGAATGGCTGACACCTCTTTCCTGAAAGGAACAGGTAGGTTTGGGGGGAAAAAAAGTCTTAAAAACTGTGTTCAGCTCACCCCCATGACTCCGTCCTAAGAACGCACACATACTCCAAAGGCAGCCCTGACAAGCTGCTTTATTAATAAGGTCAGCAAGTTTATTCTGGTTCTGCTGTTCTGAGGGGGAGAGCTATTTGCCCTTTTTTCCAATAGAGACAGCACAAGAGCCGGGACTGAGAACACACACACACGTTTTCCACCGTCTTTAAGGCGTTGTGGAAAATATCAGAAAATCCTAATTCATTCCAGGGAAGAATTTCAATGGTTTCTTTTAAATTTTTCTTTTCTGAATTGAAGTATAGTTGACATACAACGTTACATGAGTTTCAAGTATCCAACGTAATGATTCCACATTTTGCTATGCTCGCCGCAAGCGTGGAAGAATTTCAGTGGCCTCTTGATCCTTAAACTACAAAGAAAGAAAAGGAGGAAAGGTTTAATCTTCCTGCTTGAGAGAAATCACCCTGGTTTTAGGCAGTTCATGGAAATCATGAGCAAATCATTCTTTAAGTTGGCTTTTACCTCTTGTTCTATTATAATTCTCTTTATTTTCTGCATAATAATAGGAAACCCTTGCGGGGCATTTCGCTAGCGCTGTGCATGCCTGTAGGGTGCTTTCCATATGCAGATTTCTTTAATCCTCGGGTGGGGGGGAGTCCGGCAGCGCTACATCCCCATTTCACAGGTGAGGACAGGAAGGCACTGAGAGGTGAGACGACTGGCCCGCCCTCACTGCACGGCCAGGGCTGCACACACCCTGTGCGCTTCGCTCATCTGGCCGCCTGCCTCTCGTCTTTTAGTTAGTTAGTTGGTTAGTTTTTATTTTAATCCCAGTTAGTTAACATACAAATACAGAAGGCTTCATCCTTACGCAGAGGCCATGCTAATCTCGTCTGTATTCTCTATATTGTTCCAGCTTTAGCGTCTGTGCTGCCAAATCTTTTAAAGGGATGTTGTGACCCTCGGAAGTACTCCTTCTGATGGGTCCTTTCCTTCCAAGAGCGGACTGACTGGTCCGTCATGCTGTCCCTTACTCGGCAAAGATTACTCACGCTTGCTCTCTGGCTGGGTCAGACTCTGCCTATTTGCTTGCTCAGAAGCTAGTGGCATCTCCGTGGGGCGTGGTGGCCACCAACAGTATGGGGTGAGGTGAAGGAGAGCCCCTGTGTTACGTCCCCTCCATGAACTGTCTTCAGCCCGCAGGAGCACACCTGTTTCCCAAGGGTGCACCTGTTAGCTGAGCTCACAGGACACGAGGAGCAAATCAGAAGGCTTGTGTATTAACGGACAGAGATATTACTGAAGGGCTTTGGTGAGCTTGGGAACCGGGAAGGTAAGGTGGGGTGATGTGAGTGTTGAGTGCCGTTGGGAAAGGCAGCTGGCCACAGCCCCCCGTGTAACTAGCTCCCACTGTCGCTGGCACTCCCACCTCAAGGCCAGGGTTCACGCTGCCAGGGCGCAGCAGGGTGGGTCCTGGGAGAGGCCTCACCTTTGAGGAATGTGTAGGGTCCTGCAGTCTCTGCCCCTCTGCCCGCTTCCACCCTCCCTCCCTTTCAGGAGGACACTTCAGTCCTTTAGATTTGTTAGCTCAGTCCACCCTGAGGCTGGGAAGTGGGTAGCTTTCTCTCTGGGACTCTGCGTAGGTCTGCCCCAGTCTTGCAGAAGGATGGTCCTTTCTCTTCTAGCTGGCAGCGGGAGTAGGGCAGAGCAGAGACCCTGAGAGGTGAGCATTGACAATGAGGATAATGACCGGTAACGCTGTTTTAATGGTAAAGTCCAAGGTCGTGCGTTCCACTGGTTCCCTGGGCTCCTTGCTGTCCCAAGAAGGTAAAGCACACACCGCCTTGTAGTTTCATCTTTTTTTTTTTTTTTAAAGTAATCTCTACACCCAACATGGGGCTCGAATGCATGACCCCGAGATCAAGAGTTGCACACTCCACCGACTGAGCCGGCCGGGCCCCCCGGTGTCATCATGTTGAACATAAAACGAGTGGTACTGAAACATAGCAGGTCCTGTCCTGAGTTCAGGGAGCACTGAGGCAGAGGGTTCAGGTAGCTGGGGAGCAGGGCCTCACAGGAGGGACCAGCTTCTTCAGACAGAAGGCTGAGTCAGCAGGGAGTTCATCAACCGGAAGCATTATGCTGATGACGCAGTCGTTCTGAATTGAGGGGGGAAGAGGCTGCTGGAGGCTGGGATGGGACCCTGAGGAGGAACTGCCCCCCCCCCCCACCCCCGAGGTTGGGGAGGAAGGGGAGCTGAGGCTGCAGCTGTGCTGAGTTCACACTCAGTTCGGGGCTTCCTTTCCTGTGGTTGGACTGTTCCCTCTTCTCTCCTGTGTCCCTCCCTCAAGCCCACAGCCTTCAGCTCTCACTGAGGTTTGGACACGTGGACCCGCTGTCACCATACCTGTCTTGCTGCAGCCCAATCAGCATCACCTGAACCATAAATCACATCAAAGGAGACGGCTGGTCACTGACCAAGAGGTTGTGGCCCCAAGGGGACCCATTGTAGAGTCCCACTGTTGCCCACTGACAAGGATTAACCCCTCTGTCCTGCAGGGTACTGAAATAGGGCTCAGTCTGCCGCATGGGTCCGAGATAGCCCCTCCTTCCCCAGCCCTACTAGGAAGCTGCCGCAGCCAGAGGCCAGGAAGGCACGCCTATGTCACAGAAGGGTAGCCCTTTCCTTTCCTGTCTTAGTGGGGGCGGGCAGGCCAAGAAGCAGGACTGGCAAGGCAGGGTGCACCTGGCGAAGGGGCCTTTGGATCAGACTGCTGGGTTCAGTCTGCCACGTCTCTGCCACTTCTCAGCTGGGGAACCTTTGGTAGGTCATTCTGGCCTGCTTGAGGCCCAGATCCCTCTTCTGTAAAATGGGGTGATAGCACCTGCCTCAAAGAGCCCCTAGCTAACTGCGAGGAGATGGTCGTCGAAAAGCCGTGACCTGGCTCACAGTAGGCACACCGGGAGCAGATGCAGGCCCCTCATGGCCTGAGGCTTATTCAGTTTCAGAGCCCTCTCTAAGAAAAAAATCTAAAATTACAAGCATAAAACCAGGTTTATGAGTGAACATTTATTTCAAATGATTAAAGAAAATGTAAATATATATATATGTTTCGAAAGCTGACATCCCAAACATCACAAAATCCAGAAAAATAACACAAATATTATTATTAATTGCCTGTTTCACATATGTCTGCATGACTTTTTTTTTTCTTACGTTTTTTGGGCTGTGTGCTCTTTGATCACTTCTTCCTATGACAGTGATTGTAGAATGCCATTTTCCCTCAAGAGAACAGCAAGGTAATTCATTCATTCCTCTAGCATGGTTGGTTGGGGCTTGTTTTCCACTCTTGATGGATTAGGAAAGAAAGCTTATTTGCTTCACAAGCAGTTATTGGTAATGTCATGTAAATTTTTAGGATTATTGTCAAATGTCGGGGAATGTTTCTCAGGTTTTTTTCATATATGAGCCATGGGGTTTCAGGACATGTAAGTGTTTCTGTGCTGGTACTAAGCCTAAATACTGAAGGTGCTCATTCCACACGTGGCTGGGTCCTTCCCAGGCCCCCAGAAGGGGCCGCATGAGCAAGGGTGCTGACGCTTAAATCCTCCTTCTCGATGAATGTTAACTAGATCCTATGTGATTATTACATTTATTGATACCCCTCTTTTTAATTTTACAATTTTGCGGTTACTAAAGAATGTGTTCTCATTTGACGATAAATATAATCTTACAAGAGTTCGGTGTGCGTGACGGTCACTCCTTCCGTATCATTTGTTAATTGTCTACTCCAGTCAGCCTACCTCACGTTGGTCGCTGGGGAGCACTCGAAGACATAAGGCAGATAAGACGCAGCTCAGTGTCTTCATCTAGTAACTCAATAAACTTAGCCATTGAGACCTGAGTCACCCCTCCATTGGCACCCCGTTTGGAGCTGGGCACTTGGAGATATAAAATTGGGACATTGTCCCTCTGGGAGGTAAGGATGAGCCCAGCTTTAGGTCCAACTCTGAGACTGAGGTGGGAGTCAGGTTTTGTCTCAAGTTATAAATAAAATGGTCCTCAGGGTGTCTGGGTGGCTCAGTCCGTTAAAAGTTCAACTCTAGATTTTGGCTCAGGTTGTGATCTTGAGGTCCTGGGATCGAGCCCCATGTCGGGCTCTACATGGGACCTGGAGCCTGTTTGAGATTCTTTCTCTCTCCCTCTGTGTCTCCCCCGCCCCCCCACCACCACTCGCTGTCTCAAAAATAAATAAATAAATAAACAAACAAATAAATAAATAAATAATATATTAAAAAAATAAAATGGTCCTCCCCCATTAGCCACGAATTCTCTACAGTTAATCTCTGTTCATGAATTCTTCAGTCATCAGTAATACTCTGTTGAGATAGCCGCAGTTACACATGAAGCCATACGCTTGAAGAGCTCAATGGTAATGTGTAGTTTCCTATGTTTCCCCCAAATCTTCTGATTCTTATCAAGTTCGGCCACTAGATTTGTCAAACTGTGGTTTTCTATTTTACAATGTTAAAGGCTTTACTGTGGCAGAAATATCTGTGTACAAGGAGTCAAGAAATTGGAGTTGCCCCTGACTCTGCACGGGTATCTGTTGGGATGCTTTGGGTTGCAAATGACAAAAAGGCCACTTCGAGTGTCTCAACAACAGAGGAAGTTTATTGGCCTGTGCACTGGGTCCTGGCTGGGTCTGCCTGTTCTTTCTTTAACACCCATCCCTCGCCTCTGGAGCCGATAGCGGGGTCAGTCCCACTCGTGCCACAGGACTGGAATTTGGGGGTGCTGTTGGACCCTGGCAAGGAAACTCCCAGTGTGCATTCTGTGACATGTGGCCCTAAATCATTTCGCTTCTTCGGGCTTCATTTGCCTCATTTAATTAGGGGCTCATCTGACACCATTAGTAAAGTCCTTCCCAAGAGTAACCTTTAAGATTTTATTTTCTGTTTACATTAATTGGTTTTTGTAATGAATAAACAAATCTTTTCTGGCCAGTGCTGTCAGGCCAAGAATGTAATTAGTAAATAAATAGCTCTGTGTAGATTAAATGATAAGTCAGGGCAGCCAGCCTTAGTGACTTTCTTCCTACTCATGAGTTGTAGATTTTGATCTAGAAAAATGAGCCGTGGAGGATGTGAGGGAGGAGCCCTGGAACATGGCTGATGAAACCTGGTCTGACTTAGTAAGCGTATCTTTTGCGTAGCAAATGGAACTTGGTTGTTCATTCACAGGAGATCTGGGAAGGCCTGGACAGGGTTTCTGTTTCTTACCCTGATCATCGGAGACTTTGCTGTGATGCTGGTATCACAAGGAAGCTGAGAGGCTGAATTTGGATCCAGCGGGAGCTGGTGTTGGCCGAAGCCAGAGGGACTCTAAAGGGCAGTGGACCCGGATCCCTGTGGAGAGCTGAGGGTTTCTCGGGACTGAAACCACAGACCTCAGCTTTCTGCTTCATCCGCTTCTTCCAGAGCCTTTGGCTAACCGCGAGATGAGATTCTAGTCGTGGCAGCAGGAGAGCTTTCAAGAAAGCATATGGAGGTGGTTCATGACAGAATGAACTCCTCGGCCTTGGCGCCCAGCTCGACGTGGGAATGCCACGGCCGTGTAGATGCTGCGGGGGCCGGAGAAGACCGTGAGCTATGGAAGCACGTCCCCTCCACATCACCAGTGCCCGGAGCTGTGTGAAGACTCAGGAGCACCTGCGGGGCACGGGGCTGCCTCGGTAGGGGAGTATTACCCTTCTGTCCAGGGTCTATGGGAAAAGGTTAATCTGATCAGTAGTGAAGTCAGTATATTTTTATGGCGACTTGCTGATTTTTGAATGTATTTATAGAGTTGGCAGAGGTTGATCTGTGCCTCGATAAGTCTCTGTCATTTAGCTTTTGGAAGATAGTTCTGGTGTGGTGGTCAGGAGTGTTTCTGAGCTGGCAGGCGATAACTAGCTAATTTAGTGTGCAAAGTTCACAAGACAGAGTTCGAAAATGGTTTCTGGTGAAATGCAAGCATTAGCTGGAAGTGAAACTATCAGATCTTGATCCCAGTGGTTGTAGCATACGGAGAAAGGTTCATTTGTTGGCTTGGGGGAGGGTAGAGTGTGGATTGGAGAGAGAGTAGATTGTTCTCTGAGTTGCGTAATGGGGACCTTCATACCAGTTTGTTCCTTCCGAGGGTCCATCCGAATGGGAGGTGGGGGTGGACTTGGAGTTTCAGGCCTGGCCTCTGGAACTGTCACTGTTGTGAGTTATTTGTTGTTGTTGTTTTCACAGTCGTCATGCTTTACGATTCAGATCGGAGCACAGGGCTGGTGTACGACCCTTGCCCTGGGTATTTTGGTATTTCGGTATTTCGTAGAGATGCTTGTCCGTTCGGTGAATGGTGTCCATATTCAGTACGAGCCTCAGGAGCTGCACCGGGGCGGAGAGAAGGGGTGTCATGGTTGGTGGCCCGTTAGACAACATGCTAGGCAAAAACCAGATCCAACAATCCCCCAAAACCTCTGACGGAGAAGCCCGGGAGGTAGATCGCAAGCAGCAAGGTCTGTTTCTGTGATCTTGGAAATTAGGTGTGGAGAGGATGTCGAGGTTAGAGAACAGAGCGGTGCAGAGGGTGGGCTCTGCGGGCCCCAAATGCATGGGGTCTTGCCTTTCTGGCTCACCTTGACAAGCATCTCTGGCAAATACCTTCATTTCTGTAAGCTCAGTACCCGCATCCGTAAGAGGATGACCGCGCTTCCCTCGGAAAGGTAAATGGAAGGAAGAGATAAATAACGCAGGCAAAGCTCCAAGCGAGTACGAAGCACGGAAAGGTGTTGGCATCACGTGTGTTTTACACGTCTTTGGATTGCAGTAATGGGGCACTTGGTGTTCACTGTTTCGGCTGCTGCTGTGCAGGTGCCTTGAACATCCCCGGGCAGAATTAACATTACCTTTGGTCCTCCCTCAGGAAAAGAAAAAGGAGGGCGGCGTGCAGAGTGGCCTCGGGCCGGCCAGGCTTCCCACCCGTGAAGGGAGAGGCAAGCTCTGTGTGGCAGACAAGCTACCAACGTGTGGCTAGATTTCAAAGCCATATTTTGTCCACACCTTTCCATGGAAAGCCGACAGGCATTGAGTTCGTGGAGGGCCATAGAGCCACCGACTCTCCAATGGGATGGCATTTTAGGCTTTTCCATTTCTTTGGTTGGAATTGGGTTTTTACACATTGTTTGAATCAAAAAAACCCAACTCACAGCAACACTGCAAGAAGTCTTTCTTGCATAGAGGACCAAGAGAATGGCTTCCGAGTAGATACAGAAACGTGGGTAAGAAAACAACATACCGAGCACGTGAAGACCAACCAGCCTGTGTCGGTAGGTGGCAAAGTACTTTGCTATAAATATTGCAGGACTCCTCTTTCTCTACTTAAAAGAAACATCGCTTTGCATTGCAGACGTCAGAAATGGCTGGACAAGCCTTTAGTTCATGTGCAAGTAACTGTGAAAACAATGTGAAAGATTTTCCTAAAATGGAGACAGAGCTTGGCCGAGTCTGGGGTTGGAGGTAAAGCGCCCCCCCCCCCATCTTGGTTTGCCTTCCACGCATTGTTTCTCATACGTTATGCAAGACTCCCCAGGCCCCAAACCATTCGTTTTTTTCCTGTAATCTCGAGGTGTGCGCAGGGTAGAGCTCAGCTTCGGACCTTGCTGCTTTCACTTTTGGTTAGTCAGAACCTCCATCTGGCGGCTTTTGAATATGAGTGTTTTCTGTGGCTTTTCTGTGGCTCCTTTTCAAAGTATTCAAAGCAGTTTAAAAATACAGAATGTTCAGCGATCTGACCAAGAGCTAATGTAAGTACTTATTTTGGGGACTATTTTTAAAAGATCTATTAGGGGCAGGTCTGAAACCCTTAACTCTGCCTCTGTCTTGGAAATAGCCATGAAGATGAAAAAAAAAAAAAAAGGTTTGAAAAACAGGAGACTCCTTCTCCGCGGTCATAATGCTTTCCGGAGGGACAGGAGAGGCAAAGAGTGCAGTCTAGAAAAACAGCAGAGCTGCAATTCTATATTTCACATTAAACAGGAAACTGAGCAGGGGAGCCCGCAGCAACATGGTGGGTTTTCCGCAAACCTGTCGCCGGGTTTGTCCCTAACGATAAGGCTCCATGAGAACTTTGATTCTGTTAAGATGGTGAATGTTCATGAAAATCTTCCCTAAAACGTGACCCCCTGGGAAGCAGGTTCTGCATTGTAGGGTTTTGAAGCAACCAACCCGTTTCCACCAGAGCCAAAGGAAATTTGGAAGCAAATTGAAAAACCTCTCAAAGAGTGGAAAATGCTCTGCACTTGTGTTTCGCCTTTGTGCGGGGCTGTCACTCACCCAACATGTGCATATGAATATTCTTTCTGAAGACCTGGGCTTCATTTTAAGGTCAGCCTTCAATTTCTAGAGAATATAATTTGCTGCTATTCTTAGAACATCATGATTGCTCGTAATAACTAATGGAAAAAAAATTCAACAGAGAAATAAATGTGTAACAGCTGTGTCTGCTTAAACTTGATTAAAGGCAGTAAAAAAAAGTAAACAGAAGAATGAATGTGACAATAGACAAGGGAGAGACGAGTAGCCCTCGCATTGGGAAAAGTTTTGCAGACATAACTCGTTCGACTTCGGAGGCTGGCGATGTCTGTGTTTAAAGTTTACTTTGCTGTTTGTCTTGAGTGGGATCAGTGTTGTAGTGAATAATTTATAGCCAGCATGAATGAGCTCATTAGTCACCTTTTCAGACTTTAAATGAGTTTTGTGGTTGTCATTACTCGAGCCTTCTGTTCAGCCGCCGAGTAAAATGACAGTTTGGCAGTTGGCTGCCTTGTTGTCGGGCAGCCTGTTCCCCTTCAGGTCTGCGTTGCTTTTGTATTTCATTGAAACCTTTCCTTTCTATCCCAGGGCTGGTCCGGGGACTCTCACATTTCAGATGGCTTTTGCACCCCCAGCTTAAATGAGAAGTTTTTCATGGATTTAAAAAAAAAAAAAATCTTTCAGTCGCGTCTGCCAGAGAGAATGAAGTGGATGGAGTGAGCTTTTTCCAGCAACTGCCGTGTATTATTCTCTTTGTGCTTGGTCTGATATTCAAGTTATTCAGGAGAGCAAGCTGGGGAGTTGTTGTGCACTGGCTGCGCCCGGCGCTCGCATGGTGGCAGGCATTTCGGGCCAGGGGATGTCACTGGAGTGTACAGGGTGAAGGAGATCACGGAGCGGGTTTGCATTTTGACAGTCCTGAACGTCAAAGTGATGTGGGTGGGTGTGGATGAAGACACTTACTACAGAAAATCTGCCAGGCCAGATTTCCAAGGCCAAGGAAAACCATGTTTTTCCTGCAAAGGGGTGGATAAGATGACCTTCCAGGATCCCGGCCAACGGGGGGTCCAGCTCATGGGGACTGGCCGTGACTTCTTCCTCAATGCCGCGTCTTCCCGGTCCGAAGCATTGAGAGAAAGCAAACTGTTGCAGCTGCCTGCCCACCGTGCCTTTGGAGACGTGCCTGGGAGGCTGGTATGCGAGGAAGACGAGCCTGGGCATGCCAGTAGCAGGTGGGATTTCTTTGGAACGGATGTCATGAGGTTCTTCCCTCCCTTTGAACCTGGCTTGGGCAGCCTCCGGAGAGCTCTGACATCCACTCTCTGGGACCAGAATCTGTCCGGAAGCCCAGGACCGTGTGGCATGCCCACCTTGGTCCTCGGGTAGCCTCTGTTGGCACTCAAGGGGCATGGAAGCTTGCCCGGGGTGTCTCAGCCAATGGCCTGGACCTGTGTTCTGAGGGCTCTTTGACGTTCGCTATGAGCAACAGGCACTAATGGCTGCCATCACCAACGTGGGCAGCACCCCCTTCCGGGATCCATATTGTTAGACAGCTGGCCTAGCACGGTGTGAGGCATGTAGGAAAGATGCTCAGTATTCCTCTCTGGAAGAAATGCCAACTTAAAAAGGATGCCTGGTTGTTTGGGGGCCAAATCTTTGAAGCCAGTGATAGTCACGTGTCTTTGGGCTTAAGAGAATTAGGTGCCAGTGGTGCACCCCCAGAAAGACAGCAATCCATTCAGCCACTTCCTTCCCAGCCCCCACCCCTTGTGAGACAGAGCGTTCAACAGGCACTCGTGCCTCACAATTTATGGGCACGTTTTGCTTGCACCTGAATCAAAAATATTAAGGCACACGAGAGGCTATTTTGGGAAGGAGTGGGGGTTTCAAAGCGGAAAGTGTTGGTGAACTGCACTATCTGATACAGAATAACAGACTTCAGGCTTGGCAGTCGTCATAAATTAAAAAGTTGCTAATCCCCCAAAGGGAATTTTGTACAGCAAGGAAATATATTGGTGATACCTTAATCTATGCAATGTCTCCCAGAGACATGGTTGAATTTGTAGTTTTTACTTTTGTTTCAAAAAGACAATCTTCAAGAGAAGAATTGATTGTCTTCTTTCATATCCTTCTGAAAAAGTAAAATGAGAGAGTTATTTCTTGGCATGGTTAAGACTTTGGCAGACTTAGCAGCTGAAACCCACGAGACCGTGGTACTTGCTGTACTCGGTGAACAGAAGAAAACAATAAGAGCTCTTCAGAACTTCGGAGGAGGAAAAGGTTGATGAGGCTACTTTTCTTTGACTAATCTGTGTAGTCATTAGATACCAGCTTGAGAGAGCAATAAGAAGAAGCATTTTTGTTTTTACTGTTGAGCGATCGATATTTTTGATAACCACCGTGCCACATGCTATGAGCAGAAGAGAAGTATACGGCAAGGTCCTTGCCTCTCAAGGCACTTACAGTTTGTTTGATGCTCAGTATCTAGTTGATTTATGTTTTATTACAAAGGTGCACCATGCCATATTGATTATGACACAGAAGCTGAACTTTGGCTTTTTGCAGGTGGTGCCTTTTCATTCCGTTTAAAAGCCCCTTTTTCCTTCCTTCTCCTTTATTTCCTGCTCACAGTGTTTCCTCTCTTGAACCCCACCACTCCTATCCTTCGTGTTCTTGACCTCCAGGGGTTCTTCAAGAAGAATTCAGATGCTCTGGATTGATCTGAAGCTTCTCTTGGTTCCTACCTGGAACACGGCTCCAAACTCTGGAGCCAGAGCGTGTGGGTTCAAATCTCAGCTCCATCACTTACCAGCTGTGTGACCTTAGACAGGTGGCTAAACCTCTCTGTGCCTCAGGTTCCTCATTTGTAATATGGGCATCATAATAGTACCCTCCTCCCATGGTTAATGTGAGGCCGAAATGAGTGAATATTTGCCAAGCCTTAGAATACTGTCTGGCACCAGATAAGTGCTATGTAAGTGTTTGTTAAATACAGTCGGTCATTATTCACGTATTCCGTATTTGCGAGTTCATGTACTTGCTAAAAATTATTTGTAACCACCCAATTAATAAATACTCATGCTGCTTTTATGGTCATTTGTCGACATGCGCAGAGTGGCCAAAAATTTGAATTGCCTAATGCATGCGCTCCCAGCTCACATCTAACAAAGCAACGCTCTGGCGTAAACGTGTCTGTTCTGCGGTCTATTTTGTACTCTGCTTTTTGTGCTTTTTTGTTGGTGATTTTCCTGTTTAAAATGACACCCAGTCGTAGTGCTGTGAAGTGTTTAGTGTTCCTGAGCTGATTGCCTTGTGGAGAAAATACAGAAGCCTCGTTAGAGAATCTTCGTTCAGACATGAGTTATGGAGCTGTTGGCCGTGAGTTCAGTGTTAATGAATCAACAGTACATATTAAATAAGGTGGCGTTAGATGGAAACCCAGTAATATGTGGTTCTGTATTCATCAGCTTACGAAAATGCTGTCACCAGCAGCTCGCAGGAACCTGACTTTCTGTCTCCCCTAGGAGCAGTAGTTCAGTGTTTGCTAATTCATTGTTTGCGGAGACTTTATAGAACCTAACTTCCACAAATAATGACAATCGACTGTAGATAAATGGAGTCCAAGAGCTCAGAGTGGCAGCCTTTTCTAGGGCAAGAGTTTGACTGCCAGAGTGTCCCTTGGAAGGCAGGAGAAGCGGAGGTAATTCTAGCCACGTGGAGTGCCTCAGCTGGGCACAGATTTTTCTATCAGATTTGGAAAAAAAAAAAAGATGTAACCACATCTGGTCTTTCATAAGCACAAATTGTTATAGAAGGGTCAGTCTGAACATAGTAAATCTCCCCCCTCCCCCACAAATTCTTAACTCAAGAGTATTTTCACTTATCTTTGGACCGATGTACAAGTTTGTAGAGAAAGTTTGGTACCAAAACCTATCATTTGAAAGCCCTCATACAACCAGTCAATAGACACCATAACACAGGGTACAGTGTGTGTTATACTTAGCAATTCTCCTGTTTGCTCAGAGCACCAGCATCTTGAGGATGGAATCATTTTGTTCCTTCTGATTGAAAAGATCACAAAATACTTTAACTGGCTTCTCCACCGCGTTTATTTCCCCCCACTCTTACTTTATGGAAATGTTTGCAGATTGGTTCACACATCTAGTACAGGAGAATGTGAAAATGATTCTGAATAAGGAAGGCTTCACCGAAAATGACCGGAAAATCCACATGGCAGGGAACAAAGGGAGCATAGGGTCAGGGTGGGCCACAGAATATAATAATATGCCTGCAGCCTCTTATTGCAGCAATTTCTGAGTTTTTGTGACTTTAAACGATGTCCCAGCAAACCCTCCTAAATACAATGTTGTGTATTCCAGTGCATGTTTCCAGTAAGTACTGACTCCTGTGTGTGTTAGGCACTGGGGTAACTGCGTGGAGTTCAGTGGGTCACTGGATCACAGGGGTGAGCAGTCTGGTGGGCAAGTTAACGGTCTTGTGAGAGTCCCTCCCTGGGGTAAATTCCTAGACGTTGGAAGTTTAGGGCCCGTGGCTGGGTTCACTGTAGTTGTTCTTGAACGGTGGTACCCGGTCACCTCCTTCCTGACACCCCCACCAACATCGGTATGGTTACTCCTTTTCGGCCTCTGTCCATCTGGTAGACGAAATAAGATATCACAGTTGCTTTAATTTGCATTTCTTCGTTTTTTACTGGGGTGGAGCCTCTCTTCGTGGGTATATTCTCATCAGGGAGATACTTTTTCTTTTTCTCATTGAATTTTAAGGGTTCTTTTTTTTTTTTTTTTTAAGATTTTATTTATTTGACAGAGAGAGACAGCCAGTGAGAGAGGGAACACAAGCAGGGGGAGTGGGAGAGGAAGAAGCAGGCTCATAGCGGAGGAGCCCGATGTGGGGCTTGATTCCAGGACTCTGGGATCACGTCCTGAGCCGAAGGCAGACGCCTAACGACTGAGCCACCCAGGCGCCCCTGAATTTTAAGGGTTCTAAATTTAAAATAGTAACCCCTTTTCCTACATATGGCAAATATTTCCTCAGTTTTTAATCTACCTTTCCACTTCATTTATAGGACTCCGGCCCTACATGCAAATTTTAAATTGGTATGCAGTCAACTATGTCAGTATTTTCCTGTTGATTTATTTACTTAACAAAAATGGTGCTAAGTGCCAGGGCACCATTATATGTGTTTTGCAAATACTAATTCATTTGATCTTCATCAGAACCCTATGAAGTGGGCTTTGCTATCATTCTTCCTCCCTACCCACTTTTTCTTAAGATGAGGAAACTAGGTGGAGAGAAAGAAGTGAAGCACCTTGACTAAGTTATCCAGCTAGTAAGTGGTGAAGTGAGACCATGAACCTGGTCACAGGTGTTAGGCTAGCCATCAGGCTACACCACTTCTGGCTGCGGTATTTTGCTGTGTGTGTGTTTATCTGTAGTTGCTTCATAAATGCTCCTGAGTCTCCCAGATCCTTGAGGGAAGTGCCACCCTTTTTATTTCTCCAGGTTCCTTCCCGGTCCCCTCCACGTGGTCCTGGGCATAGAGTAGCTAGAGGCTTCATAAATACTTGTTGACTGAAGGCATTGACTAAATCTGGATTCTGGATGATTCGCTCACACTTGTGTTTCTGCTCAAAGAGGAGCTGACAGGTTCTGGGTTTCCATGTTGCCTCCAGCAAGAGATTTGAGAAGCTGGGGTTTGTTTGGCGAGGGCACCTGAGCTAATGAACTTCCCTCCACCGGTTTGGCTGTCCTTTCCCTTACCACACATCCCTCCTTCCCTCCTTAAAGAAGCCTCCTGGCTCTGATTCCTACTGGAGAAATTTGAAGAAGACTTTGCCCAGGCTACACCCTTCAGAGCCTGTCATGTAAACAGCAAGAATGCACAAGAGGACAATGGAAGAGTGGATGGCAGGTGAGGGCCAAGATGCTGGAGCGAACTTGAAATTCTCCAAAGTGGAGGCCCTTCCAGCTGTGATGCTGGGCTCTCTTACTTCTGCACCCAAGGGAGGGAAGGGAACAGCTTTTCTACCATTACCAACACCATTCTCATACATTCTCTCAAAGAGACTTAGTCAACCCATGATTTAGGGGTTTTCTTTGATCATAATCTTCCCTTCTTTTCTCATATTTGACAGTCCCTGTTGGTTACTCCTTTGAAGGCTTTCCTACATTCATTTTTTCCAGTCTCACTGACTATTCTATAATTCAATTCAGTGGGTCTCAAAGTGTGGTCCCTCACCCACCAGCAGCAGCATCCCTGGGAGTTGTTAGAGATGTGAATTCTCAGGCCACAGCCCCAACCTACTGAATCACAAACTCTGGGGATGGGGGCCAGCAATTTTAGTAAGCCTTACAGGTCATTTTGGTGCACAGTCAAGGCCGAGAACCACTGCTCTAATGGGATCCTCCCCCCTTATCATTAGAACGTTGTAATGTAATGTAATGGGTGCTCATGGTAGAAAATTTGGAATATAATATAATGAAAGAAGCAGGCCAAAATAATTACCCCATAACTCTGCCACTGAGGGGGGATCACTGTTATAATATTTTAGCATATTTTATAATTCTTGAAAACACATTTAATAAAACAATCTTTATTCCCTTTTCTAGGGATCATGGTCTTGCTTTCTCAATAGTTTCCCAAAGAGTTTTCCAGTGAGTTTCCCAAAACTCATCTTGAATCCACAATTCCATTCTTTTATTTTTTTTTTTAATTTTTAAATTATTTATTTATTTTAGAGAGAGAGCACGAGTGAGGTGGGGGTGGTGGGGAGGGGCAGAAGGAGGGAGTCTGAAACCGACTCAGTGCTCAGCGAGGAGCCCCATGCAGGGCTCGGTCTCACCACCCTGAGATCATGACCTGAGCCGAAACCAAGAGTCAGGTGCTTCACCAACCGAGCCCCCCAGATGCCCCCACAATCCTTTTTTTTTTTTTTTTAACAAAATTGAGATGTATTTGCCATACGATGTTGTGTGTAAGTTTAAGGTGTACAACATACAGATTTGATACACTTATATTACAATATGATTGCCGCTGTCACATTAGCTAAGACATCTATGGTGTCCCATTATTATCATTTCTTCTAGTGTTGAGAACAATTAAAATCTAGTCACTTGGTTTAAATGTTTATAATACAGTTTCTTGTTGAAAATCACTGTACTGTGTATTAGGTCTCCGGGACTTATTTATCTACTAGTTCCAAGCCATTCTTTTAAAGCATATTTCTGATAGTATAACGTCTGCACTCAAAAATACTCAATGACTTCCTCTTGCCCTTTGAATTAGTGCGTATAAATTGCTCACCTTAGCATTTAAAGAGGTTGGTCATATTATGTTACCACTCTTACCCACTAACACGCATGCTCCGTAAGGAACAAAAAGCCTTGTATCTCTGCACCTTACACAATGCTATGTACCTGGTAGGTACTCAGTAAATATTTGTTCAAGGAACGAATGCATCTTCTAATACGATCAAGTCATATTTGATAAATACGTGTGCCATTCATTTCTCTTACCTGGAACAGCAGCTCCTGCTCCCACCCAAAATGTACATGCCTGGAACCCATCCTAGAAGATTCTGACCCATTAGGTGTGGCTTGCTGGGTATCCGCAATAGGGCTCAGGGCTCTAACGTGCCTTCCCCATTTCCACAGGTCAAACACCATCCCATCTTTACTAGATATCCTCCTTCTAAAGTCATCCCAGTCCTGGTGTGCCTGATGGTTCTACCATGCCCATGCCTTGGCTGACAGGAGGGAGTGGGCAGAAAGGAAAAGTCACCTAAGTCAGGCTAAGCCAATCAGGTTCTAGACCTGGTATAGACCGTGGCGTGGAAACAGGCAGTCTGAAGGTGGTGGGTGCCGAAAGTCAGAAGGTTCGGACTTGGTGCTAGCAGCCACGTGTGGTCGTAAGTGAGCAGAGAGAGCCAAGCTGTCGGGAGGAGAGTGGCATAGATACGTAGAGGGAAGTAGGAAAGACAGTGTGGTCTCAGAGGGAAGAGGAGGAGAAAGTGCCTGACGACGCCCCAGTTCGGAGAAGCCCAGCCGTGCTGGCTGCCCTGGGTTCCCGCTCATGAGTCCTCTTCGCTGGAGTCAGCTTGAAGGACCCAGGAGACCATCTTGGCAGGCAGATTCCTCCTCGTATATGAAAGTCCTCAGTCCTCCCCCCTGCAGTGGCCTCTTACTGCTCATCTCTTCAGGTGTTACTTCGTCAGCGGGGCTGGGAGGCGTCACACTGAACGATTCCACAAATAATCATGTTGGCCAAAGAAGCAGTGATGGGGAGAGACGCTTTCATGTTGCTGGGCAGAGAAGCATGTTGGAGAAGGAGGAAGAAGACATCAAGGGGAGAGGCTCTCCTCTGCACACAGGAGGAACCTGACTTGGGGACCAGATGGGTGGAGTCCAGGTCTTCCTCGACAGACACACGTGTGCGTCGGGCCTGTGCCCGGAGGGGGCTGTAGAATGGTGCCGCATCTCCCCAGCCGGGAAATAAGAGTTGCCCACAGTGAATTCTGGGGCACACGCAGGATTCCGCTGTAAAACGTGTTTGTAGAACAATGGCTTAAACAGCTCCGCTTGTTTTTTGGAGACTTCTCAGGGTCTAAGGCACAAGGGTACTCTGAAAGTTCAGGAAGGGTATTGAACTTGGAGCCGTTCCAGACTTTGGCCCCTGCAGCCTGTTGTCAGGGAGCATCTTTTGGAGCTGGGCTTCTGTGGAATTATAAGTGGAAAGGGGCCACACCAAGCCTTGCTTTGGCTTTCAGCAAATATGTGGACCCCCCACTTAAGACCGACAGATAGGCTGATGTGTGTAGCCCGCTGTCCACATCAGGCAGGGCTCGCCCCCCACTTCCTCCTCAGGCTGACGTCTCTTGCCACATCTCCCATGACAAGTGGGAGAGAGACACTGAGGAATACAGATGGTCCTTGATGTATCATAGTTCGACATACGATTTCTTGACTTTATGACGGTGCGAAAAGCGATACACATTCGGTAGACACCAGACTTCAGATTCGGAATTTGGATCTTTCCCAGAGCTAGTGATACACTGTCCGATCCCCTCTCGGGAGGATGGGCAGCAAGCCTCAGCTCGCAGTCAGCCACGCGGTCACCGGGTCAGCAGCCCCTACGCCCACAGCCGTTGTGCACCCATACAACCATTCTGTGTTCCACTGGCACAGCTGTAGTCAGGAGGTTACCTGAGCTGCTCGACACGCGTGTTCGGTGATTCGGCCCAGCTGCAGGCTGATGTAAGCGTTCTGTGCACGTTCCAGTTTAGCTAGACGGAGCTGTGGTGGGAGGTGGGGTAGGTGTTTTAAATGCATTTTCGACTCACAGATATTTTCAACTTATGATGATGAGCTTCTTGGGATGTAAACCCATGGTAAATAGAGGAAAGTCTGTACGTTTGAGAAGGGAAGAAACTGAAAACACGCAGAAGGAAAGAGGCAGGCTAATAAAGGACAGCTTACCTCACCATACTCCACCCTCTACTTAGGGCTTCTCCTGACCCAAGGCTTGTCTGTTTCAAAGGCGTTGTTCACCTACATGGCTGGTTTGGACACTGGAGGCTAAACAGCTCGCACAGAGAATTTTAAGAATGACATATTCTCTGTGCTTGAACTCTGAGGACCAAGAAAGAACTGGAGTGAAAATTAACATGCGTCTTCTCTTACTGTAAAGAGATTTCTAGCTGTGGTGGGAGTGTGGTTGGCCATGGCGAGAGTTGGGAGCTGGTGATGGAAGGCGAGTATTTCTTCCTCTCCGGGTGGGCAAGGGGGTTTTGGACAAAGGTCTCTGGCCTTGGTTTCTTTGATGGGAAATTCAGCCCGCTCGACGGATACGCAGAAGGAGGGTGCCACCTCACTTGACTGATGTCCAGTCGTCCTTTTGTCACCAGTTCTGATGCTTAGAATCTCTGGCATGAGGCTTCAGAGCTGTCTCTCTCACCTTACACCTTTTGCTTGGTGAGTTTGGGTAGGTCACATCAAGTGCTCAGTAATTAAAAGGGGTGGGGCTGGCTGACCTCCAACCGCCCTGGGGCTTCCACCTTGGAGCCCTCTCCTGGGTGGGATTTGCCCTACCACTGGTAAGTAGGAAGGCCTGTGGTGAGTGTCCTTGCTGAAGACTTGCCACCCACCGCTTTGAAGCGAGGTTAGAAGGAATGACTCCCAGATGGATTGGGGTTTCTTTATTTTGGGGGGAAAAAAGAAATTCAGAAGCCCTGTGGGATTGTTCTCCCCTTTTGGCTAGGTTAAAGGGTACTGCAAACTAGGGGGCTTTCTGAGGGAGATCACTCTGGGTCTTCTCACTGGTTTTTCTGTAGTTTTCAGACAGCTCAAAATGGCCGGTCCACTGGCTCAGGTGGGTTGAGGTGGGGGTGACGGGAGTTGTCACCTGGGCTTCACTTCTGTGGAGGAACCTACTGATTGGGCTGCGTGCGAGTGGTGTGCAGTCATATTTTTATTTGTGTCACCACCAGGGTGTCCTGTTGGACTCTCCTTTCATCCTCTCCCAAGGCAGCTGGTTGGTGTGGCTTTAGCAGTGGGTGGCCCTTCTTTGGAGGATCCTAAAGACTTGGAGTGGTGGCCGCGCCGCTGGTCGCTGGGTGGCCGTGCGAATTGTGTCGGGTTCTTGAGAACTCAAAATGTGGAGATAAGGCTGGTTTTCGCTCGAGGTTGTTAAGTCGGTCGCCGCGGAGCCTTCCGCACTGGAGAGGCCCTCCCGGCGTGGCCTCCAGGACGGGCCTCTCGCTTGGTTGTCTGTAATGGCCACCCTCCCTCCCTCCGCAGACACGCGCCGGCAGACGACAGGAGGAGCGGCCAGCGGGGCGGGAGGCTGCGGTGCCTTTGTGCCTTTCCTCCCGGGGCTCGAGGTGGGCGCTGGAAGAGGGCTGGGGACTGCCCTGGGAGCCCCGCCAGGACGCTAGTTGGGGAGAAGTGGAATCTCTTCTCCCCCTCGCAAGCCTCGCCCGCATCGTAATTCTTTTTATTTTTACTTTCGAGCCTTGTAAGGCATGCGGATGGGGTAGGAGCGTTCCGGCGACACGTTGCCAGCGGCACAGCGCCGGCCCGCCCGCGTGGCCGGAGCCTGGGGAAGGGGCAGGCCGCGCGCCGCCCGCCCGCCCCGCCGCCTTCGGTCGCGGCCGCCCCGGGTCGCGGGGGCCCGCGCCGGTCACCCCCGCCCCGCGGCGGGAGGCGAGTCCGCGCGGCCCCCGCCGGCCTGGGCCCCGGCTGCGCCCCCCGGGGGGCGCCCGGGGTCGATCGTGGCGAGGGGGGCGAGGGCAGGGGCCGCCCCGCCGGGTCCGCACCCCGGGCCGGCGGCGGCCCGGCCCACGTTTTCCCTCTCTCCGGCTCCCTCCGCCCCCTCCGCTCCGTCCCTCCCCTCCGCGCCCCTCCCTCCCCGCGCTTCCCCTCCTCCTGCCTGGTCATGTGTCGCCTTTTTTTGTTTGCAGTGGAAACAATTTCTCGCCGCTCGGCGCGCCCCGGCCCGACGCGCCGCGGCGGAGGCGAGCGGGAGGCGGGACGGGGCGGGGAGAGCGGCGGGGCCGGCGGGAGGACGCGCGGCGCGCCCGGCGGACGCCGCAGGTCCCATGCCGCGCCGCGACCCCCGCGCCCCTGCCGCCCGCGCCCGCGGCCGCCCCCCGCCGCCCGCCGCCCTGGGCTCGCCGCGCCGCGCCCGCGCGTCCTTAGCCGGGCCCCCAAGCGATGCCCGCTGGGCGCCCGCGAAACTTTGTCGGCTCCCGCTGAAGGGCTGCGGCGCCCCCGCGCCCCCGCGCCCCGCTCCGGCCAGGTGAGTTTGCTCCCAGCTCCCGCCGGCGCCCCGGTGGGATTGGGGTGACTCGGGGCGGGGGCGCTCGTCTGAGGCTGTCCCGGAGGCGACCTCGCTGCTCTGGGCAGACGAGGGACTCCGCAGTTCCTGGGGGGAGGGCTTGGGGTAGGGGGGGCCCGACCGGGCGGGGAGACGGCAGCCCCCGAGCGGGGAAGTTGCCCGGTCCAAAGAGTTTCCTGCCCCGACGTGCAGGCTGTTTCCGTGCGGTGCCTCGATTTCCGAAAGACGCCCGAAAGGAGCAGAGTTGGTATTGTCCGCGGAGGACTGGAGCCCCGCCGTTCCGGGCCGGGGGAGGGGGTGCCGATCTAGGGGAGACCCCAAGATGAGAAACAGGCTCCTAACAAAGATGCCCCCTCCCCCCAAACTGTGCAGTCTTGGCACCGGCAGTGAGCGTCTCCCGAGACCCCCGAGGCCCGACCCCTCCTCACCCTGGCTCTCTAGGAAACCCTCCTCGGGCCCTGGAGAAGTTGGGGGGACGGCGGGCTTTTATTGATGTGTTTTTAAGGCTCGCCGCGGTGCGGCCAATAAAAGGTTTATGACATCTGACCGGCAGTGAAGGTATGCGAGCTCCCAATTGCCCAGTATACGGGGAGCAGAGCAGTTTCCTCGTTGCCTGGCAACGCCGCTGATTGACGCGGGACGCAGCCAATCGCCGCTCCCGCAGGTCCCCTTGAAATGTTTTTGACAAGTACAGTAGACGGGAGTGGAGCGCGTGCGTGCGCGCGCGCGCGCGCGGAGGGGGGTTACCCGGCCCCTCCAAACTCGCGACTGCCCTGCTCGGCTTGGAGAGGATTTCTTAACTTTTTAAAGTTCGCTTCGAACATCTGTTCAAAGCTGGGCCAGTAATGTATTTGTCAGTTATTTGGAAACCTTTTGATAGCGGGCAAGAAACTAGCTTTCCTGCTGCATTTTCTCCGTTGAAAAGCAAATAAGATAACAAAACACAGCAAGTCATATAAAAACAAAAAGAGGGTGTGTGTGTGGGGGGGGGGAATGTAACCAATAGCAAACCGAAAAGTTGTAAGGAGGTCACTAGTGAATAACTATTTGCGTAGCTGGTGGAGCAACCTTATTGGCAGCAGATTAAAAATGTTTGCTTAACTGCAGACTCACATGATCCGGATTCTCGCTCTCGCTCGCTCTCTTTTTTTTCCCCCTCTGAAATAGGGGGGAAAAAGATTTGGCAAATTATGTAGTTAGAGTATAATAATGGAAAACTCCTCAGCTGTGGTTTCTGGGAACTGTTTTTTAAAATGGAACTGTAGTGCTCAGCAGCTCTTGATACCGTTGCTATGAAAATGCTGGATTTATAGGGTTGCACTTAACAGTCGGAGAGCATGGGGGCACAGAAACACAAAGCAGACAGACGATTCAAGGGGTAGTGGACCCTGTCACCCTCTTCTCCACAGTGCCATTTTTCTAATAAAACCATACTGCTGGCAATGTTTGTTTAAAACAAAAGAAAACATGGAGTATAGTGTGTTAGTTCCTTTGGGAAGCTACTGACAAATAAGCAAATTGAAAAGAAAGAGCAGCATGTTGTCATAGCAACAGTGCAATTAAATTACTGTCAGCCATGATATAATTTTCCTGTTTGGAAGCTCAGGAGACGTAAAACTTTCATCTGGAGCTGAAGTTGACTTCGGTGGCTGGAGTATTCGTTCTGCTTTGTCCTCTACTGTGTGGATGGATGTTCCTGGTTATCAGAAACTTAGGGTTCTGTGATGAGATCTGGGGAAACTTGGAGAGAGACAAGCCTAGCTTTGATTTGTTCATAAAGAAGGTAAAAATATTGTCAGGTTGGTCTCTGTCATACCCCAAATCTAAAGATACTAGCTTATTCTTTAAATCGTGTCCTATACTTAGTAGATTCCTTGTTTGACAGAAGTACTTCTGTGGCTGGAGTTGAGGCACGTGAACTGCGCTGACTCTGTCAGACTTTGATGCCCATGGAAGTTTTCTCTCCTTGGAGCTGGGCAGCTCTCAGCAGCTGCGGAGAGCTTTCTCCCGCCTTCTGCCAGCAGGTTCCGTCTGTCTACCTCGTGATAGAGGGAGGGTGCTGCAGGTTTCAGGCACCCTCGGCTGGCCATTGGGTGCCTCACGTTATGCTTTCTAGAACCCTATTCTAGAGCTTCCCCAGCTGAAGTGGCAGTTACTTTCAGCACACTGTCAGTGGGCATTTAGAGCCTTAGAATGATCATGTCTGCTTTTGTGTTCATTCTTTTTTTTTCTAGATAGATGGCTTGATCTTCTTACTCAGGCGGAAGAAATAAAACAGACATGCTTCTTAAACCCAGCACATTGTGTGATTGCTACAAGCGGACAGTGGGAGACCTCTTTCATTATCTTTACTGTTCTATCTTACATTGAGTACTCGAGGGTTGAATGTGCTTTGTATCTATCGGGGTCATTCTGTTTGTGGACCTGCCACGTCCTCATTTTCTTTTCTCATCAGAAGTTGTACTCCCTGTTCTAGGTCATTGATAAAAATGGGG
Organism: Ursus arctos; assembly: GCF_023065955.2. Taxonomy (NCBI): domain Eukaryota; kingdom Metazoa; phylum Chordata; class Mammalia; order Carnivora; family Ursidae; genus Ursus; species Ursus arctos. The sequence continues at coordinate 13,977,654 of NW_026622930.1, forward strand.
GTGGCATGTGTGGGGGATGCAGAATAGAGTTCTGTAGCAATTTTTGTTGCATTTACCTTCCAGTCTGGAAGCTGCCAGTTGCTCTTCTGACTTTTTTCACCAATTCTGATTTCAGTTCATGGCTTGTCTTCACATTCCCATTGATTTGTACGGTGCCCCAAGTTACTCACTTGTTCATTTGGGGTGTAGTGTCCCAATAATTGAATGTACTTTTTCCTCCAGTTCCAACCCACAGAATTCCTTGTTTACCACTCTTTAGACTTGCCAACTGTGATTAAAGTTGCAGAGTTTGGGGCCAAGGCTTGTGGAGGAAAGATACAAACATAAAACACGACCAATCAATGCAGCTGTGGTCAGAGTGTCAATTCTGGGGCGGTTGTCATGGTCTTCATGTGGAGACAGCTGAACTTAATCTGAAACACCTGGCCTTAAATTTACAGGTATTTTTCTTTGGTGGGGGAGGGAAGGATAAACCATGAGGCCTATAACCCCAAGTGACAGGAGTGGTGGGTGCTTTGCTTTTACTTTGTAGTGTTTATTGTGAGGCTTGAAAGAATTTTACCTGTGTATACATTCATATTTTGAGGAGAAACTGAGGCACCAAGAAATAACTGATTATTATCAGTGGGGTGCAGTGATAATATAATGGTAATGTAAATCTGGGAAGAAAGCTTTGTAGATTTTCCTGTTCTTTTCATGATGCATTTGCATATTAAAGGCACTGTAAATATTTCCAGTCTCATTGTGTTTAAGAGACAGTCGCTGGGCTACGTGCACATGGACTGATTTTACTTTATTAGTGCATCTGTGTGTGGTGGAGCGGTGGGTCTGTGTTACCCAGTGTGGGAGCCAGCCCGTTGGGCCGGGGGTCCATAGAGGCGGCAGGGGTGGGAGATGGGCTCAGAAGAATTAGGAGGGCACAGCTGCCTCTGTGTTTTGGGTTTCCCCAACTCATCTTTTCTTTGTAATGTGTTTACCAGGAGCCTTCACATAAATGGGTCCAGTCATGCCTCCCAGTAAGAAGCCAGAAAGCTCAGGAATTAGTGTCTCCAGTGGGCTGAGTCAGTGTTACCGGGGCAGTGGTTTCTCCAAGGCCCTGCAGGAGGACGATGACCTCGACTTCTCTCTGCCTGACATCCGATTAGAAGAGGGGGCCATGGAAGATGAAGAGCTGACCAATCTGAACTGGCTTCACGAGAGCAAGAACTTGCTGAAGAGCTTTGGGGAGTCGGTCCTCAGGAGTGTCAGCCCTGTCCAGGACCTGGACGATGACACCCCTCCATCCCCTGCCCACTCTGACATGCCCTACGATGCCAGGCAGAACCCCAACTGCAAACCCCCCTACTCCTTTAGCTGCCTCATATTTATGGCCATCGAGGACTCTCCAACGAAACGCCTGCCAGTGAAGGATATCTACAACTGGATCTTGGAACATTTTCCGTATTTTGCAAACGCACCTACCGGGTGGAAAAACTCAGTGAGACATAATTTGTCTTTGAATAAGTGTTTTAAGAAAGTGGACAAGGAGAGGAGTCAGGTAAGCCCTCTGCGTCTGGAACTCACGTTTTTCTTTTTTGAATGTGTTATTTCTCCCCATGGAAAAAAAATGTTAAGGGATGTAAATTCACCACACCGAAGTAGCAGTTATAAATGAGTAATTTTATTTCATTTATTTGGTTGCAAAGAAATTCCTTTGCCTTAAACATATTAGTTGAAGCATGTTTTTGGTGTTCGTGCCGGATTGAGGGTTTCCCACTGTGGTATCCGAACATAATCACAAAACAGTGGTTTGCACGCTGGCTGGGTTCTTGGTATCATCCCACAGGGTGGGTGGGTCACTTTGGGTTTATGGTACAAACACAGGTCCGTATTCCAAGGACAGCCAGTAACCATGAGGTATGTGTATATACATTTGAGGAAAACTGCCACCCGGGATAAGAGAAAAATGGCATTTCTTTTCTTTCTAAGTAGTAACTTGGAGAGAGGCAGCCTCTCCAGGATTCTGGAATAAATGGACAGTAATGGACATTGGGAGGTGGCCAAACAGTATAGTCCAAGACCAGACAAAGAAAGACATGAATTGCCCAGGTGATCCTCATAGAATCATGTGTACCATTAAGTGGCCACTTCAAAACACCAGGTGTGAAAAATCAGGGTGGGCTGATTAGAGAGATGGGCTTCCAGAAGATTGAATTTTGACTGTAAAGCCTTCGTCCAGGTTTCCTGGCCTGCTGAAGTGAGATCGTTTCTGTAATATCATCATAAGTACAGTTGAAATAGAATTGACTGGTAGGGCTGGAATGCAGAGCTGTGATCTGACTTTGGAGTTCCAAAAACTAACGGAGCCACAGTTAAAACATAAGCTGGGAAACGTTCTCTCCACAAAGTTTTCACATTATTACTGTATTTTTCAGCCTTGTTTTTCGTGGTAGTGACATTGTGATGTGTAGCTGGGTGCCTGCTTTTGCCCCTTTTTGAAGTTCGGATGTGGGGTCACTGGCTGTGCATGTGTGTTGGGGCCTTTCTGTCCAGAAACATGGTCCTGTTTCCAGTAGAATCTTGAGCCCGAGAAAACTGCTCATCTTGGGCATGGAAAAATATGAATCAGAAGTGGCCATATTTCTCCTTGCTGCCACTGGACACGTTTGTCTGCAAATGCTGTTCTCCTGGAGTTTATGCTCAAGATGGGGAGTGGGCATGCAGGGTTTGAGGAGGGGGGTTACCTGGGAACACCAGGAAAGATGTGGACACTCAGGAGTTCTGCTTTGACTGCTGGTGTAGGCACACTGGATCCTGGGTCCAGCGTGCCAGTGCGAATAGTCCCCACGTCCTTCTTTTTACCTAACCATGACAATCGTGGGGTGCTGTTGCTGTCCCCGGGTGTCCTGCTCTCTTTCCTCCCCTCCACATAGCAGAAGGGGCATGAGGAGACCGACCTCTGGACTCGGCTCTGTTGACTGCTTTACCATCATTCTTGGAACTTGAAGAGAGTTCGCGGCACCCCTGTGAAGAACCAAGTGTGTGCTATTAAAAGTGTCTGTATAGGTGGGTCTTTGTGGTTAGGAGGGGAAAATCTTAGAAAGCAACTCCAGGATTAGAAGATAGTGAAGAAATTGCTGTCCAGGTCCCCCAAAGCCGCACGTCCCCGAGAAGGCAACGAACGGTGCTTTCCGCGTGGCGTGAGCCTGCCCTGCGTGCTCCTGCTTTCCTGCCCCTGTGTTTGCCACGAAGCCAGGACACATAAAGTAATTGAGCAAATGCTCACTCAGAAATATTCAACAAGAGCAACCCCAAAGTGTGCAAAGAGGCTTGGGAGGAGTATTCTTTAGCCCCCCGAGTGACAGGTAGTATTGGGCGGGGTGCGTGTGTTAAGGCACATGGGCAGGAGTGCCATCTCCCCCTTGTGTGCCCCCAGCCCCCACGCTGGGGGGTCGGGTGCTCCAGGGGTGACAGTTGTCATTCTGCATAAACACCGATACCACCTGTGGAAGGCTTGAAGGATTTGAGATTGTTAAATCTTATGAAATGTGCGGAGTTCTGGCTTCCTAGCCAGGCCGACCTGTACTGACATGTTTCTGATAGAATGCCAGTCAGTGTTGTGGTGGGGAGTTTGTTCCCATCATTTGTGATTTTATGAGAGCAGAGCCCAGGGTGTGAGTTTCCCCCCTTTTCTCCTCCCTTCTTGGGTTACTCCCAGGTCCTTCCAGGGCCCTGGAGCTGGCCCCTCCATTCGGGGTTGCTCCTCTGGACAGCTGAGTAAAGGGGAAGGCATTCTCCCTGACACTTTGCCCGGTGAAAGCCCCTTTGGCTGCACAGGTAAACTTGTTTTTTCCCCAGGGGATTTTACTTGGCGGTAGTTCCCCCACCAAGGTTGGGCCACCACCCAGTGACCAAGTGCAGCTGAGTGTTGGTGAGAAATAGGTTCGTTGAAGGGGAGAATGGAGGGCTTGCACGTTGTATTCACATTGTTTTCTTCTAAAAGTGTGGAACACTGTTTTAAGCTTGACGGAACTGAGAATGCAGAATCCGGTGTGGTCCTTGTCCCTGCGGGCTTGGAACACGTCCCCTGCTGGACACCTGCCTGCCTGGGATGTGGGAGAGGGATCTTACAAGATGCACCAGCAACACCCCGGGGCACTTCAAAGCCAGGAGCCTTTCCTGGCTCTGCCCTGGAGAGTCTCATTCAGTCGGTTTGAGGTGGGTTGGGGACAACTGGTGGTTCTGATAAGCTCCATGGGTGTTTCTGACTTGCAGCCAGATTTGAGAATCCCTGAACTAGATGCCCTCTTGGGTTCTTTCCAAAGCTGAGATTTCATCGGGAACGTCTCATGAATGAGTAAGTCGGGGAGAATAGACAGTTTTGCTTCCGTTTTCTCTTTCTCTCTTTTTACGTTTTATCTCTTACAAGACTTAGATACGTAAGGACTTAAAAAAGGACTGTGGAAGAGTTTTTTTTATTTTGTAATCCTGGAGAATTTCAAACATACATAGAGAGAGAGTAGTGTGATGAATCCCTATCGTCCCCATTGCCCATAACCAGCTCCAACAGTTAGCAAGGGGTTGTGGCTTCAGATCCTAGATCTCATGTCATTTTACCTTCCGCGTGCGGAAGAAAAATCGCCAGTTTTTACATCACTTCAATGCCAGCGTCACCCTGAGCAAAGTGAGCACTTCCTTGGGAACACCTAGTACCAGATCCGTATTCAGAGATCTCCGAGGATTTATAGAAGGTTTGATTGAATTAGGATCCAAACATGGTTCATGCCGTGCGGTTGGCTGTTAGGCGCCTGATGTCTGTGTTCGTGGACAGCAGCCCTGTGTCGTCTCCTTTCTGATGCCTTTTCCCGTCCTCTGAGCGTGGGGTGCCCCGCGTTCTGGTGGCTTCCTTTGGATTTCATTTAGCATGTTCTTCTATGCCCGTGTGTTTTCTTTGAAATGGAAGTAAGGCTGGATCACATTCTGGTTTTTCCCCCCCCAAGAATGCTTTATGGACAGTTCCTCTGTGTTCTCACATCAGGAAGGCTGGCTGGCCCTCCCGGGGTGCTGAGTGCGAGCTGTGGGTTCCCTCGGGATCGGCTGCTGCCATCTTTGCAAAGTTTCCCACCAGCTTCTCAGCTTAGCGTTTCTTCTGTGGATCAACCTTTGCCTGAATCAATCACAGTAGAGTTTCAAAGTCTGAGAATAAGTTTTATAGCCCCTAAATACAGATCTTAGTTAAGACTCTAAGATGAGCACATGCTAACCTCTCTGAGTACTTGTAAAGGAGAAGTAAAGTGCAGTGACTGGATTATAATGATTAGGTATGTGTGTTTCTATTTCTGTGCTTTTTCTTCGTACCAATTTAACAAAAAAATGTTGTCACAAGAGGGCTTATCAAGGAAACACTGTACAAAAGTATGTTTATTATATCCAGGGCTGAGTGTTTTATTTTTATTTTTTAAGTATTCTCTATGTGCAACGTGGGGCTCGAACCCACGACCCCAAGATTAAGGGTCGGATGCTCTTCTGACTGAGCCGGCCAGGTGCCTCTGGGGCTGAGTGCTTTAAATAGTTTTAGCTTATTAATATGGGCAACTTGTCTTGGTTGAAAGAGGAGCGGATTAGAAGCCAGGATACCTGGTTCTAGTTTTGATGCTGGTGCTGGTGGGTGTCTTGGCCTTCACATAGAAGCAGGAATTTGTAATTACTGGGCTTCTTAATTGGGGGTCTTTGGATATCAGAGGCTCTGCTGCAGACAGCCTGAAATTGTTGACTGCATGCCCCATGACTATGCATGTTGCATTTTCCTGGAGGATCCCAAGATTTTGTTCGTTTGGTTTTTAGATTCTTTAATGGAACCTCTGACTCAGGAAAAGTGAAGAGCCACCTGTATTTTGTAATAACAGTAGCAGACATAATATGGACACCCCTTCTTTGAACTTTCCGTATGCAGTATCCTGCTTCCTCACTGTAATCCTGTGAGGTAGGTCCTATCTTCCTTCTTAAAATAAGTGATGAGTTAAGCTCAGAGTGGTTAAGGGATTTGCTGGAGGTCACACAGCTAGTAAGTAGCAGAATAGGAACTCACCCTCACTTCCTCCAGTTTTGAAGGAAGGACCTTACGCTTAAATTAACCCGGGTGCTTGATTACACCTCCATAGACAGGCTATTGTAAATGATCTCTACATTCTTCCTCAAACCATTCTATGAGCACGAGTTAGAGAGAACTAAAATAACATCAGTCAACCCAGAATTCACTCTGGGGGTGCGGGATAGAGAAAGGTAAATATAGAGAAGCTTTTTGTGCTGTTGATTTGGGGCCAGATTCTGTCTTTGTCAGCAAATGGAAAGACGTGGCATCCACATGGAGCCTACCACTGCCCTCTCGGCTGCCTGCTTCCAGGATCTGTCCGATGCCCCCTCCACGGACCTGGCCCAAGTTCAAAGGCCCTTCTCTCTGCATAGACACTGTTTATACCAGCCCTCCCTCCCAGTTCCCAGCCCCCTTGATGTTTCGCTTCTCCATCCTAGTAGATGAGATCCTTTTTCAAAGGCGGTTTGGAAAGTGCGGTGGCACATCTCTTACATGGCAGGACACCCCCATATGCATAGTTGCCTCGAGTTCCCTCCTCTTGGTGATGTCAGCACAGTCAAGAGCATGTCCCTTTCCTGTGATGCTAGACAGTGTACCTGTTTCATTGATGGTCATTTTAGGAAGAAGAGATGACTTCTTTTATTTTGGATAAGTAATGCACTTTGAAGGACTGTGCAGTCTGGTTTTGATGGGGAAGGTCCTAAGAATCAATGTTGTTGGGTGGTGGGGCGTGCGGAGAATGTGACGAGGTGTGGAAGTTTTCCTCTGCGGCCTCTGGGCCGGTGACGACCCTGTTCATCCCTGAGTATGGGCCTAGCGCACTGCTTTCTGTTGTCTGTGCTGAATGTACACTTTGTTGCCTCAGAAGGTTGAGACTTCCAAGGTCTCCGAGGGGCTTGAAGTAAACATAACCCCATGCCGCAGGCCCTGGAGTAGGGAGCACTTCATACCAGTCCTCTGTCATCCAAGAAGTCTGTACCGCCCTTGGCCATGCTCTCCCATGGATCCCACCGACTCTGCTTCTTCCCGATTCTTCCAGGTATTAGATGCCCTGGCTGGGGGGGGGGGGGGGGGCATTTCTGTTGTCCCGATCTTGCCAGCTGTTCATTGTCTGCTCATTCATTCATTCGAAAGGCTTTTTAAAATACCTGTTATGGGGTCAGTTGCTGCTCTGCTCAACTGCACCAAGTGCTGAAAGGATAGAAAGGTGAATGTGTGGCCTGTGGTCCAGTGAGGCCGCCCCTCCCAAACTTTCCTCCTAGTTCCCCGCAGAAGCCCTTCCTTCCTCAGGGTCTCCTCCTTTTGCTTATCTGTTTCCTATTTCTCACATCGTTCTTTTCTGGCCCTTCTGTTTCAAAGATAACCTGCTTTTTCAAGTCCTTCCACAGTGACTCCTATTATTGACCTCGCTAAGGATCCCTACAAGTGTTCTGGAAAGCTTGGGTCTTCTGGAGTTGAGGGCCCCATTAGTGTCCAGAAGCTTTCCCCATGGATGGTTCAGAAAATGTTGCGTTTCCTTTGGGAGGGCTTCATGGTACCTGGTAGGTCTTTGGGATGCTTCTTCATTGATGTACGGCCTGGATATCCAAGCAGCAAGAAATTGCTCTCAGAACCTCCCCCGTTGAGCTGAAGAGGCTTTGGGATTTCCCTTTGAAATCACTTTAGCTGCAGGATAATTCTCTGCAGTAAATAATATGGGAAGTTGGCACACTGACCTCCTATTTGAAAGTCATGGGTTTTGCTTCTTTCACAAACAGTGGTGGGTTGTTCGGATTAATCCATACTCTCTCACGGAGCCCTTGGTCATCTTGATGCTCTTAAGTTTTGGCAAGGTGATGGCAGATCTTAGATTTTATAGAAAACTCCACCGTCTTCCCAGTGGACATTTTTGCACTTGGAACAGGTGATTCTGTATTTTTAAAAGGCTAATGTAATGTTTGTGTTGATGATACTGTGGTTTCTTCGGCAGGTCTTTTGTTTATGGATTTTGGTTCCAGGGTCTCCTTCCAGTATCTTATTCCCATTCCCTACTCTTGTCACTTATTTGCCGCTTGTATCAATGAATACATCTCACCAGCCCTGTGAGGGTTTATCTTTTGGCTGCCATTGGTTCAACACGGGCCTGAAGCTACTGTCAGAACTTAGCAAGTTGTTCTGTGGGGTGCTTCCGTATTAGGAGGCCGTCAGTCTCTCTTTACCTGTGATTTTAGAGATACCACGGGCCCCTGCTTATTAGTTTATTCAGTAGAATTATTTGGTAATGTGAAAGGTTACGTTAAAAAGTGAGATTTAGTTCTTGCCTTTTAAGAGTGTACATTGCAGGGAGACAGGAGACATAATAAAAAATGAAAAGGAATAAACCACCACAAGTATGGGAAGCACGCCAGGCAGATCAATAAGTGATAGGTAGTTGTTTGAGGTCAGAGAAGCTTCTCTTCCCTAAAGTGGGGCATGTGGGTACTCTTCATGGGGGAAGCACTCGACTGAATTCACAAAGCATTCTTCTGGTGTGGGAATGAGCACGGGACCTCCAAGAATGGATTAGTTAGGGTGAGGTTTGACTATTTGTTCTAGAAAATCCAAACAACAGTGAATTAAACACGCTACAAGTGGATTGGTCTGTCACATAAAATAAGTCTTGAGGAGTTGGACAGAGACCCACATTCCATCTCTCTGCTCTTCCCAGTCCCTGCTGGTTTCCATTCTCAGAGCCTTCTCGTGGTTGCAGATGACATCCGCTAGCATGTTCTCCATTCAGGAAGTAGGAAGGGGTGAGCAGGGAAGGACCAGAGGGGGTCCCACTGAGTTAGCAGTTTGAGGGAGCTTTTTCAGAAACTCCACACTCTGCTTTCATGTCACTGGCTATGCTCTGGTCTCACATGGCTGCAAAGCAGGCTAAGAAATGTAGTCTTTTGGCTGGGCCCTTTGCAGTCCCAGATAAAACGCTGGTTGTGTTACTAAGCAAGCGTGGGATTTTCTGTCACAGAAGTCTAGAGGAGATGAATGTTGCTGGACCCAAGGGATGTGTTGGAACGGTGTCAGGGAAGAGGAAGGAGAGAGATGGGTGGTCAGAGAGGTTATGTAAATAAGGGTAAGGAGTTGGTGGGGGAGCTAGGACGCCAAGGGGGAAACTTTAAATTGCTCTGGTAACTTCACTAAAGCCGAGATGCCGACCCATTTTTTTTTTTTTTTAACATAGCAGTTAACCAAAGTTTTGCTTCAAGATATTCTGGTTAAATTACATTTAATATTTTCAAAAGCAATAGCTTGATAGAGGTGAAGATGTAGTCTGTGCCAAGTATGATAAGAAGAAAAGCAAGGAAATGTATGGTTGAAGATAGCAGTGTGAAGTTGTCCTTTCAGTAATAACTTGGCGGTTTGCTGTGTGAGGTTACAGAGCGTTCCAGGAACGGGATGCAGTCTTTGACGTGTGTGCATGCACGCGCTCGCGCTCCCGTGAGCTCCGCAGGAGACCAGTAAAGACAGGCGGAGAGATTGTGCTGCGTCTCAGGGGAGAGGCTCTCCGGTGACCCTTCGGTCTCTTCCCCTCGTCCCCACAGGAGAGGTGGGGTTCCGCTCTGCACCCAGTGGGCTTGAGTTCGGGGTGCCTTCCGTTCGCTGGAGCTCTGTGACGTGCCTCGCAGAGGCTGTGTCTGTGCTCCTCCAGGGACAGCACCGATAAGTGATTTAACTAATGTCATTAGACAGAAAACAGTCAGCTAGCAGAACGTTCGTACGCTTTGTTTTAGAAAAAAAAGGCCAAGTCGCATGAGTGCTACTCTCATCGTGGCTCTAGTGGAGGGAAAAAGCATCCAGGGTCTCCTGAAATCAGAGTACCATAGTGTGGCCCAGAGCAGCGTCCCACGAAGGACTCTCGGAATACTGCATGGGATGCCCGGTTCTTTCCAGTGTCTTCCACGGATGCAGTCATGTAAAGTGAGAACCTGTGTTTGTAGCCACGATTCCGAGACCCTGCAAAGTAAAAATTAGACTCAGCCTTTACCACACAAAGTAGTTCAGTCCTTTTTGAAGCTTTTTTAGCAGTGGTCATTCATGCCACACATACATGTGGAGTGCCAGGCACAGTTTTGGGTGCTGAGGATATAGTGGTGACCTGTGATCGTTACCTGGCTGTTCTAGACTCTCCATAGGGCAGGGAGAAGGGGAGGGTGAGGCCCAGGTTAAACAGTAGGTCCATACGTGGACACATAGGTAGTCTGTCAGGTAGTGATACACACAGTGAAGAAAATACAACAGGATAATGTGCTGGAGAGGGGTGGGGAGGAGGGTGGGAGGCTTCCTGGAGGTGCTGATGGGGCCATGCCTTAAGTGGGAACAGGGTGCTACAAAGACGGGAACAGAGAGAACAGCAGGTGCAAAGGCCCTGAGGTGGCAACAGCTTGAATGTCCAAGGAACAGAAAGAAGGCTAGTAGAAAGTACATTAAAGAGGGAGAATGAGATGTTTTAAAGTGACATCAGAGAGAAGCATATATCCGGACTGGTTCCCGTGGTACAGGTTAGAGATGACAGAAACGATGCTGGCTTAGACCAGGATTGGGGTTTGCGGATGAAGGTTTATGGGCAACCTAGGGTTGGGAAGTCGGATGGGGTTAGAGCAAAAATTCTGGTTTGACTGTTAAATTTGAGGTGGCTTTTGAACATCTGAGTGGAGCTATCAGGTTGGAGGTTTGATATGTGAGTTTTGAGCTTAAAAGAGAAGTCAGAGCAGAGGTATGAATCTGGGACACATTAGCGCTTAGTTGGTGGAAACTAAAGAGGATTTCTGGATTATCTCTCCATCAGAAAGGAGGAAAAATCAAACCTCTATTTCAGTTCTTATTGAAAATTGTATTTCCATTACTGTTCGACTAGGGAGTTCATTTTGGGGTATATTCAGCATGGGGAATAAAAACAAAAGAGGTTCCTATGTAGAGGGAGAAATTCAGAATTATTTCAAATATAACTTACCTGTAGTTATTATAGTTCCTGCCTGTAGTTTTGCAGGAAGAAAACAAACCTTTGCTTTTTGTAATGAGGTGGTAATTTCTAAATGTGCTCGGGACTGGTGGTGTCTCCGATATGATGAGAGAAATGCACTCTAGTAAACATCCCATTTAGCAAAGCCCCCTAACCCATGACTTCCCTGAGTTCCCTGCCATCTGGTCCCTGGCTGGAGAGAGGAATTTTTCTTGTATATGTGTTTCCATAGCAACGAGTTTGCAGTTGATATGGAAAGTAAGCAGTTGCCTTAGCAACGGAGTTGCTGATGTGGTGGCTCCCCAGCTTTCAGGGAATGGATAAGCTGACCAAACTAGTTTAGATGCATCGTGTAGGGCACTGTAATGTAGGGCTGCACACGCTGGCCCTGCCCATGTAGGATCACTTCTGTTTTAAAAAGAGATCGCAGCCCCTCCCTCGGCCAGAAGGAAGCCTTACCGAGGTGATAAATCAGACAAAAGTAGCTGCTGTCAGTTGAAATAGATTATAAGAGGGATTTCCCGGTGGAATTTATTTAGCTTCTCTTAAAGGAGAATGTTGTAGTCAAGGCACATTTGGTTGCAAGGAAAAGAAAGCCACCCAGGTTGGCATAAGTAAAAGAGCGTTTGTCCCAAAGATATAATAATAAGTCCCACCAGGCGGGTGGTAAGGCGCAGACAAAGCACATCTCGGGTCCGCGGTGATTGGAACCGCTCCCTACGTCCCTCGGTGGCCACATGGGATGCTCCTCCCTGCCTTTCTGTGGGGATGTGTTCCACTCTCTCGTTCGCAGTCTGGCTTCCTCTGCGGCTCTTGATTTCTGCTTCTTGAGGCCCTTGGCTCGCTGTGGTGGAACTTGGGCGCCAGCCCCCTCGCTGTGATGCCTCCCGTGCCCAGCGACATCAGCCCCATCATTTCTCTGCAGTGTCTCTGTCATAGTTCCGGATACACGGACTTGGTCTTCCTGGGTTAGATGCTCGGGTCTGGTCAAAACAAGGGCGGGATGTCCTGAATCCAGGTCGCTGCTGGGATGCCCCTTCGTGTGGGCTGGGGCTGGGGCTTGAAACATGCCTGCCATGAAAAATTTTCTGGGAAGCGTTTAGTCTTTCAAAAACATTTCAATAATGAAAATAAAAATAAGAGGAGCTTTTGGGGCGCTTGGGTGGCACAGCAGTTAAGCGTCTGCCTTCAGCTCAGGGCGTGATCCCGGCGTTATGGGATCGAGCCCCACATCAGGCTCCTCCGCTATGAGCCTGCTTCTTCCTCTCCCACTCCCCCTGCTTGTGTTCCCTCTCTCGCTGGCTGTCTCTATCTCTGTCAAATAAATAAATAAAATCTTAAAAAAAAAATAAGAGGAGCTTTTGACTATTTTGTACTTTCTGTTTCCCTTTGTGTCTCCTCAAGACACTTATCCCAGGTGTTGGAGACGAATACACCAGAGAACTGTGGGACTGTCCCAAGGCTCCCTTCTGCTTCTTTATCATTGCTGTGGTGACTTCATCTTTCTTGCGTTTTGTTTCCATGGATTTGGGGCTGGCGTTTCCCAAACTAGCAAAGTTTTTCTTTGGTGGCTACTTCTTCCTGCCAGCTGCCCTCAAATTGCCTGTAATCACAGGGTTGAGTGATTACCCAAAATTATGAACTCTAGCCCCCTGTTCTAGACAGGAATAAATGTCAGCTATCCAACACAAGTTGTCCTGATTTTCAAGATCAAGAGATTGGGTAATGGTTCTTGCTAACCAGCCCATGTCATCACATTGTGATTTTCAACGTGGGGAAAAAATGTAATTACTCTGTGAAAGGACCGGCATAGACATACAGAGAGATTACCAGACTTTGGTGTAGTGGACCGGGCAAAGATAAAAAGAGACCAGGAAGGTTAAAAGTGGTATTTCCCATTTGCCAAGGGATTGACCAATGGCCAAGATTACATGGTTTGTTAATCCCAAGGAGAAAATGGCCCCTAAAGTTTGGTAGAACCATGGCGGGACTCCTAGAGATGACACAGAATTTCATTAGCTGGACCCTTCAGGAAGGCCAGAACAGCAGGGATGGATGGCAGGGAGAGAGGAGGTCACAAGGCACAAGGGTTAGCTTGCACATGGGTGGGGAGGGGGCAGGGAATGGGATGGGAAGTCATATGCGGGAGACCGAGTGTGCAAAATGGGAACTGATATTTTCACAGAGCCTATGGGGGGCTGTTTGGAATTGCATGAGGCATTTGTATCTATGACCCCATAGCTTTCCAACAACTGCAAAGTTGATATTATGTTCTTTTTACAGGAGGGGAAACTGAGGCTCAGAGAGATTCAGTGGCTTGCTGAGATGACATGACCAGATGTTGAACCAAAATTCTTCTTTGCTTTTCCTTTCCCCCAGTTGGCTGAAGCAGAGGGTTCCGGTAGGACAGAGAGGGACATAGATTTGGGAAGGTAGTTTGAGCTGGACTGTGGGGTTCTTGAGAGCCACACCCAGGAACTTAGACTTTGCTCTGAAGGCAGTGGGAAGCCCTTAGACATTTCTGAGCATGGGTGCCACATACACAAAGGTACAAAGCAGGAGCCTTAGAGGTTTGCGTAGCAGGCCTGTTCACCATGCGGAAGGCCACAGTTGCCCTGGAATGATTTTCTATAGACTTAATCAATGTGGACCAGATTTTTACACAAACCAAAAAAACAACAACAACAAAAAAACCCAATCTGCAACTTATTTTTCCAAAGTATTTCACTCTTATTTTTATTTAATGGATCCCGTTTTCATTGACCGTTCTTTTGTTTGTTGGTGTCACCCCTTCGATAATGTCCTGACCCTTCTGGAATTCATACAGCTCATAGAGGCATGAGATGAGTGACCCGCTCCCTCAACCCGGCCCTGTGGATTTGGTCATTTCGTGATGTTGGGGTAGAGTTTGCCCTCTTGCCGTTTGAGATGGTAAAGTCTTTTCCCCTTCGGCGTCGTAGGGAAGCACAGTAATATTAATCTTTTAGTTCTGTGGGGAAAAGGGGCCAAGTAGGTGATTCTACTCCTTCTTTTGTTCGTTTAACCACACTGAGTTCTTAGAACATGTGGACATGGGGGGCATAGAGAGGCAACACTGGGTCCTTGGGGGACACCTTGGGGTCACCCCTGATGCCTCCCTCTTCTTAAATCTCATACCCAGTTACACAGTCTCTTGATTCTCCCTCCTCCGTGTCCCTCTGGCTGTCCTGTTCTCTCTGATCTCCACAGCCGCTGGTCTTCACTGTTGGCTGGCAAGGCGTCCCAGGGGCCTCCCGATGCTTCTGTTCCTACTTACTGTCTCTCCTCAAGTCCATCTGATCGAGTGCTGCCAGAGGCTGCAGTACACAGACACGATGGTGTCCCAGCCCTTGTGTGGTTCCTGTTACCTCCGGTGGTGTGTCTCACAGTGTGGCTCTGACCATCAGCTTCAGAATAATCTGGAATGTTTATTAGAAGTGCAGATTTCTAGGGGCGCCTGGGTAGCGCAGACGTTAAGCGTCTGCCTTCGGCTCAGGGCGTGATCCCGGCGTTCCGGGATCGAGTCCCACATCGGGCTCCTCTGCTGGGAGCCTGCTTCTTCCTCTCCCACTCCCCCTGCTTGTGTTCCCTCTCTTGCTGGCTGTCTCTGTGTCAAATAAATAAATAAAATCTAAAAAAAAAAAAGAAAGAAATGCAGATTTCTGGGCCTTAGCCCAGGTTTCCTGAGAACTTGTCGTGCGGCTCCCTGGGAATCTGCATTTACGCAAGCTCCCAAAATGATTCTTTTTTACTCTGAAATTTGAGAAGCAGGGTTTATAAGGTCTGCCTTTCTAATGCTTTCTATCATGGCAGATTTCAGGACCGTATCATAACGGACTTCAGAATCCAATGTAGCTCATGGGAGTTGGCCCATCATGGGTATTATTCATGTGGGACCCTTCTTGTTCCATCCTTCTTCCCCTGGCCCCTTCCCACCCTCTTTGCTCGATTATCTAATTTTTTTGTTTAAAAGATTTTATTTATTTACTTATTTGATAGAGAGGCAGCCAGCGAGAGAGGGAACAGAAGCAGGGGGAGTGGGAGAGGAAGAAGCAGGCTCCGAGCAGAGGAGCCTGATGTGGGACTCGATCCCAGGACTCTGGGATCACGCCCTTGGCCGAAGGCAGATGCGTAACGACTGAGCCACCCAGGCGCCCCTCGATTATCTTATTTTTATTTATTTTTATTTTATTTTGTTATTTTAAAGATTTACTTATTTGAGAGAGAGAGGGAGTGTGCACGTGAGTGGGGGTAAGGGGCAGAGGGAAAGAATCCTGAAGCTGACTGAGCCGCCCAGCAACCCCTTGCTGGATTATTTTAAAGCAAATCCTAGAACCAAATCATGTCATGATGTCTACAGATATTTCAGAATGTATCTCTAATACATGAGAACTCATGAACACACACACACCCCTACAAAACCATTATCACTCCTAAAAACAAATGAACCATGATTCTGTACCGTCACCTAAAATCCAGTCCATTTTAGAATTTACCCGATTGACTGTTTTTAAAAAAAAAAAAAAAAAATTCAGCAGTGGTTTATTCAAATTAGAATCCAAAGCAGGTCCACATACGGCATTTCATTGATGTGTCTCCTAAATCTCTTTTTGATCTATGCTCCTTCCTCTTCTTTCCCCCCCACCCCTTAAAGGAAGCTGTTTTCCCTTTCATACTCTCCTCCGTCATTATTCTGATGTTCCAGTCTTTTTGCCTTATCCCAGGACTCCCTGTTCCACAAAGGCCATGTGCTCTGATGCTGATTGTCACTTGCATATGCTGTTCTCTCTGCCCAACATATTCTTCCTCCTCTTTTCTCCTCCTGATGCTGCATTCTCCACTTGGACGAGCCAGCCGGGCTGCACCTCTGCAAAACCTTCCCAGACTGCCCCTTCCCACTGTGGTCTCTGTTCTCCACTTTGCCTCTTATTTTGCATTGTGATCATCTCCTTCGTGTCTGTGCCTGCCAGATACTGTTCCCCTCTCACCTGTCTCCCCACCCTGAGATGCCGAACAAGGACCACGTGTTACCCATTTTTTTGCATCCCTGGGGGTGAGCATGTTGCCTGCCATGTGTTAGGTACTCTTGAAATACCTTATGAGAGAATGGGCAAGCCATCAGCCACCAATTCACGTGTTCATGAGAAACATAAGTTCAGCCTTTTGGAAATACTTGAGTCTTTCCTGTTACAATAAGGTTTGTGTACCCTGTATGAGTAGCTTTCTAATATATTTTTTTTCAGTCTAGTGTAAGACTGGGTTTGCCCACATAACTGCCTCCATCTCCCTTCAGTGGCCAGCTGTTGTGGCCATCACTACTACCCTCTTGTCAGGAATTAAGGAAAGGAAGAGAGTCTTTGCGTTGAACGTGCCGACCAAGGAGTGTTTTATAGTTGGGAGAGAGAGAGGTGGTTCAAGCCATACAACAGAGTTGAACCTGGCCCCAGGAAATTCACTTAGTCGTTTGTAATACCCAATAGTCCGTCACTTTTGTGAGAGTGAATCTGAGCACGACAGTTTTTCTTCCCTGTTGGTGTTCCCTGAACTCTTAGAGATTTCTTCCCTGGGATCCGAGAAGGCCATGTTGGATTGTAGAAGACTCTAAGGTCCAGACAGTGCAAGTGATGGGCTGAAAATCCATATATCTGGGTGAAGAGCCCAGGTCCACTGCCTCTGGTGCTCTCCTCTGCATTCTTTCACTGCTTCACTCATGCCTTGAGATTCTGATTAATTGGAAACGGACATGAACTTATGCCATTTACATGGGATTTATTTTCCTTCATGTGTCTTGCTTTGAGTCACTGAGTGTACTAAATTTTTTAAATAGATGATGTATCATTTCTGTTCATGACCTTTGAAAATAGGCTCAAAGCTATCACATTTTTTGTTTCATTAACTACTTGGACTATCCTTGAATGTTAGTTTTTGAATGAATCTGTGGATACTGTTTGAGTTACCTGCTAATTCATAGTCTAGCCATTGATGAAATCCACACAGATCCTTCCTGGTGAGCAAAGGACCCGATCCTGTGTGTTGATAAGGTATTACGTGTAGGGAATGCAGATTGCCCAGAAGCGCTGACCAGTGTAGTTGGAGGACTGTGGGAACATTTTTTATTTGAAGATCTGTTATGATTAACTTTATATTCATTATCTCTGGGCTGTTTTTGACTTATGTTTTTTTTTCCCCTAAGATTTATTTATCTTAGCATGCACGTGCATGAGTGGGGAGAGAGGCAGAGGGAGAGTCTTAAAGCAGACTCCGTACTGAGTGTGGAGCCCGACACGGGGCTGGATCCCATGACCCTGAGATCATGACCTGAGCCAAAACCAAGAGTTGGATGCTTAACCGACTGAGCCACCCAGGCGCCCCTTGACTTATGTTACAGGCCTTCTCCCCCATCCTTATAGATCAGTTTGTATCTAAGTGGGTTGTTTCTCTGAAATAATATTAACAAGCAGTAAGGTAATGATTCCACTTCAGTATGGTGTCTGGAACTTCCTTATAACTCATTCATTTAACAGATGTTGATTTCATGCTTATAAACAGGCTTTGTGTTAGGTGTCAGGAAAACGAGGATGATTTCAGTCTAGTGGGAGACATGAGCATGTAGGGGATACACCTACAACATGGCCTGTGACATCTGTGTGAGGTGCTGTGGGAGGGCAGGCGAGGGGGGGACTGCTGCCTCTTCATTTTTATATGAATCGATGGCAGGGTTTCTGTTGTGTACAGAGAGGGTTCATAGGGAGAGAGCTTGGAAAGTGCACAGAGCGCTGAGGTGTAGAGGCTTAGGGTCTCTGGATTCTAGAGCGAACTTGGTCACTGACCCGTGACTGGGACGAGTGCCTGCATCTCCCTGAATCTTCGAGTGCTCCACTTCATTCAGGAAACCTTCTCTTGTGGGCCCACTGTGCTTATTCAGTGTGTTTCTCCAGTAACTCATGGGGGAGTTATCTTCCCTAGTCCATGCTTTTGTGAGACACTGAGGATGACCACCCATCACAGGTTCTGGTCTGCCTCCAATCACCAGGGTCCAGGCGGTGAGCCGCAGAAGAACATTTCTGCCCGAAGCACAGGAGCTAGGAGCGGCAGCTTGCACGTCGGGGTCGTGCATACGTGGAGGATTTCCGAAAGGTTTGAGGGAAGTGCCAGCATGGAGCTCCATCCTCACACTGCTCATTCTGCAGAAGACCTTTTCTGTGTGGGCAGATGGCGCTGGGATGTGTGTGATCTGCAAGCCCGTTCTTGTGTCATAATTAAGGTGTATGCAGTCAGCGTGGATGGAGACTCGGTAGCTGTGCTTAAGGTGATCTTGGGTCTCCCCAGGGGCCCACTGTGTCTCTTGTTCTCCCCTGCATGTCACAGCCAGCAGTTGGGACCCAGCTCTTCTGAGCCCTCTCCCAGTGCTCCTGGCACCCCAGGATTAGGGGTGGTAGCTCCATCCTATTTCTGCGGAAGTGGGATTCTAGAGCGTGCGTGGCCATGCGGGCACCCTTGTGGGCACAGATCTCTTAGGCCACCATGTCCACAGTGGGCTCTTGGTTTCTTTCTCTTTCTCTCTCTCTCTCTCTTTTTGTGTGTACATTTCTCTTGATGATAATGTCTCCTTTATCAAAATGCATTTAATGAGCTCCCAGTGCAGTCAGAGGCCGTGAAGGGCACTTGTGACCAGGCTCATCTCTCCTCCCCAGGTCTCTGCTCCAGACGAGTGGTGCCTCTGGACTCTCTGGACTCCCCCCCCCCCCCCTTCTGTTGCGGTAACTGAGTCTCTCCTGCCTCTCTCTGGACAAGCCTGCCGCCTGTGCAGGCGTGATTTATCGCCAGATGGTTATTTTCTTAACAGTGATTGAGTTTTATGAAATGTAATCCCAGTTGGTCTTTTTTTCCCCCCTGTGTAAAATGTTAGGCTTACGCACTTTGAGCCGTTTGTTTAGCCTGGTGCTGAGGTTTACCCCAGGTGTGGTGGGGAGCTGTGCGCATGGCTGTCACCTGGCTGTGGCTGATGGACGGCCACACCTACCCTCCGGGCTTCAGAGACGGTGTAAAGGTTTGCAGATGATCTGTTCAGAAATGACAGCTCACTCACGTGGTGTCGTTGTTGGGTTTCCCCCGGTGCCCAGCATTCGGCTGTCTAAGCAAGTGCTGGGGGCTGAACGGTCTCTCAAAAAAGATAATGTTGGAGCTCCAGTCCTTCGTCCCTGGGAATGTGGCTTTATTTGAAAATAGGGTCTTTGCAGATATAATCAAGTCAGGATGAGGGTGTTACTGAATTAGGATGGGCCTTAGTTCAGTATGACTGATGTCCCTATAAGACGAGGACAAGAGGCACAGACCTGCATGCAGGGGACACGGAAGCGGAGGTTGGAGTGACATGTCTACCAACCAAGAAACTCGAGGGTTGCTGGCATCCAGCAGAAGCTTGGCAGAGAGGGTGGAACACATCCTCTTGCAGAACTTCCAGAAGGAGCCAGCTCTGCTGACACCTGGATTTTGGACTTCAGGCCAGAACTGGGAGAGCATACATTTCTGTTGCTCTAAGCCATCCAGTGAGTGGCCCTTTTTCCAGAAGCTCTGAGACGCGAGCACGGCGAGGCGCAGAAGCAGTGATAAGTTTCCGCCTGCGCTAGGACTAAGGGCAGCACCTGCCATGGGTGCTCAGGAATCCTGCAGTGGGACTGTGTTCTTTGACAGAGGAGGGCACGGAGGCCAGGGAGCTGCGCGGCCACACGGTGGGGGCTGGCGATCGACTTGGCGCCAGAAGCCATGTCTCCAGAGCTTAGAACTTCTCTCACTGAGAACTGCCTTTTTAAGTTCAAGGACGTTGGAAACCTTACCTTGTTCACATTAAAGGCACAGCTACCTTCGGGGGCAAGCGGCTTGTTTTCCTCTTCAGCTTTAGATGGTCAATGAGGAGCACAGATCTTCTTGACACAGCGGGGAGTGTTTGCAGTCTGTACGTGCTGCAGGCAAACAGCACAGGGGCACAGGCCACTGGTCCCAAATGGGACCCATGATTATCGGTCATGCCCTTGAACTCACTTTTCTTCGTCAGAAGTGATTTGTAGTAAGTGCCAGCATACTCCTTTTCTTCTTCTTCCTTTTTTGCAAGATTTTATTTAATTAATTAATTAATTTATTTATCAGTCAGAGAGAGAGACGGAGAGCACACAAGCAGGGGAAGCAGCAGACTCCCTGCCGAGCAAGGAACCCAGCGCGGGACTCGATCCCACATGACCTGAGCTGAAGGCAGATGCTTCACAGACTGAGCCACCCAGGCGCCCATGAGCTTTTCTAGCTTTATTTGAAAATCTTAAAGCACATCCTCCTATTTTGTCTTATTTTTATTTTTAAAGTTTTTATTTATTTATTTAAATAATCTCTACACCCAAGGTGGGGCTCAAACTCACGGCCCCCAAGATCAAGAGTCGCATGCTCCTCCAACTGAGCCAGCTGGGTTCCCCACGTCCTCCTGTTTGAAACTCATGACTCTCATCGCGTCTTCTCGAAACCCACTCTTCAGAAGGCACTCTTCCTTATGGCGCTGACTTTCTTGGCCCACCACTCCCTACTCTGAGTTTGAGGTGTTTGCAGGCAGGCCTGGCTTGGTCCTCTGCTGGACCTCAGATGCTAAGCCCCCCACCCCCACTGCCCCCAGGGCTATTTCCTGCACCCAGGCATCTGTCCCAGGGACCCACTCCCTTGGCCTCCAAGTCCACAGCAGGGTCTTAGATGCACGGCACCTGTAGGGTGATAGGGTGGTTCTTACTGCCTGGCGCTCGGCGTGAATTGGTACAACTAGGTACCATACCTGCTCAGTTTTTCTTACTCAGAGCCTGTGTCAGCCTTGAACTTGGAAGTTCAGGGCGACTCTCGTTTGGAGTAACATGTTCTTCCGCAGCAAATCCTTTTGCTTGAAACATGAAATCACGAGACTCCGTTTGCACAACTGTGAATGCTCACATCAGTTGAGTTCTTGGTACAGAAGCGGAGGGACTGGCTGAATAATTCTCCATCAGAATCCCTTTAGAATTATTAATGTATTGGCTACTTTGTTCCCGATGACTCAATGTTTGTGTGACCTCAGCTCTACCAAGCATCTGAAGGCGCTTTTGTTGAGTGTCTTCAATTTGCCCACTGTCACAACATGTTATTTCTGAGCAACAGTCATGCCCTTTAACCTGGCTGCTTTTCAAGGCGGGGAACCTGCTCGCCACCCTTGAGAGCTGAGGTCAGTCCGGGGCTGGCGCTGGGCGGTCAGGCTGCTTCTTGGGGTCAAGGTGATTCTCTCCTCCAAAGTTCTCATCCTTCGTAATTGGCCCCAGGAGACCAAATACAAATAAGTACATGCCGTTCCCTCACACCAGTCCACTTCATCTCTGGCTCGTGGCGGGCTGGATCCACCGTGTAGGCTAGCAGCTGGCAAGAGAACTTTCTGGAAATGCCGCCTACTTACAGCTTCATCAGCTCATCCGTCCTGAAGCTTTGAGCTTTTCTTTTGTCAGTGACCTTCTTTCCTAAGTGACAAGGGCAGGGACTCTTGAGGAACGGGACTAAGTGTAAGTGTGGACTCTGCCTCAGAGAAGGTCCCCTCCCTCACAGTGGTGAGGCCTTGAGCGGTGGTGTCTCCCACAGCGTTGCCGGGGGTTGGCAGGGACTTCCGAAGGGTTTCTGGAGATTTGGGTCATAGAGTGAATTCAATTACTTTGGAGCTTCCTTGCACCATTTTTATTTTCTTTAATACCTTGTATTTTAAATTCTGGGCTCCCCCCACCCCCAGAATAAAGACACATTCAATAATAAGAATTCTCTAGTATCCAATACAAAAATGATACTGCTTGTCAGTTTGAAGAAAAAGCAAATTGTCTGCGCTGTGGGTTGGGATTTCCTCTTTAAAAAAAAAAAGCAGCTTAGAGAAAATCCCTGAACATAGTCTCCTGATTGAAAAATATATTAGTGGATTTCACGGCTTTATCATTTTCTTAAAGTAACAGTTTTCCTTACTTTTAAAACATATATATTGCTGTTGAGACATATGGCTGAAAACATTCCCAGTGCAGAATTTATGATGGTTTACAAAACTGAAAAAAAGTCTTTGTTTCATAAAATTGTGTCATTGAAAAGAAGCTTATTATTCCTTAAGTCTGACCCTCCGCCTTGGGACAAAGGGCGGGTGTCCCCTCTATAGCCATGACCAGCCTGGGTCATTTCTGTGGTATCTCCGCGGGGGGGGGGGGGGGAGGCTTGCTGACATCCTGTATTGACACCTTCAGACCACCCTTTGGATGCTAAATTTGGTTTTCTACACATCATCAACAACCAAATGCGTTTAGCCATCCCAGCAACCTGCCAGCTGATGCATCAGTTTCTACAGCTTTTCCATTTTTTCTCTAGGGCGTGGTTTTTCCTGCGATCATTTGAATTGTTAAGGTACTTTGCCCTTGTTTTATAAAAATGAAAATTAAAAATTAAGAAGGTAAATAATGAGAATTATGAAGAGCATAATTTTCAACACATCCCCTGAAAGAGAGCAGAAAATATCTGCCGTGAACTTTTGGGTTAACAGTGGGGGTGCGCAGTTAAGGGAAAGAAGAAAAGTAAGGGCATGTGTGCGGGGCCGCTAAGGAACGGACGAATTGGGGACGAACTGGGGATGCTTGAGTCCGAAAGGCGAGGTATTCAGGAGCTTCTTTGCTTGCATTTGTTCTAAGCACTCCAGGAGGGAACAAGGCTTTATTATACTAACAAGGTGTGCGTTGTAACTTAAGTTTTGACTTTCCTACATTTTACTTGCAAAACCCATCTTTCAGGAAAGCATCACAGGTGGGGGAGAAAGGATTGCTTGTGAAAGCCCAGAAAGATCTGTCTGGTGCTGGTGGGTGGCCCCGGGCTGCAGCTCTGTCCCCGGGAGCCTTTCTAGATCCATGTTTCAGGGTAGCTAGGTGGTTTCTCAGGATTGTCTCTTTCTGGATCACCCGACTTTGGACTCCCCCACTTCCCCAGGCTCCCTCAGTGGATGCTGCCTGCCGTGGCTGAGCAGTCCCAGCCGGTGCTCGGCTGGTACTGGTGGGTGGCGCTTAGAGCCGTGTTCCGTCCTGTCTGGAATGCATCCAGTTCTGTCACATCTTGTGTGTCCGTGTCCCGTGCCAACCCCTCCCCCCCGCCCCCGCCCCTTTGCTGTCAGCCCCTTAGGCGTCTCATTTTTGATCTTCCCGCTTCTTACTCACCTGGCACCTTCTCATCCACCAGCTTCCGGCTTTAAGGACACCTCTTCCGCGAGGTCTCCCTTCAGCTCTCCTGCTGGGCTCCTTCAGGACTTTTCCCCCAGGAGCTCTTAGTCCCAAGGGTATTTATACATTCATCTGTTGCTTACCATCTGTCTCCTCCTCAGAATGTCAGGCGGTGCCTCGCACAGGGGCTCCTGAAGATCTGCTGAACGTGTGAATGGCACCCTCATTCTCCTGGTCCCTGAGGGGCTGAACCTGGCAGTTATCTTTGATTCCTTATCTCCTTGGCCCCCCAGTTTACTGAGAACTCCCTAAGAGCAGAGCCCAGCAGCTGGCCCTCTGGGCCACACCCCCCCAACACCTTGAGTGTGGCCCCGCCCCTTCCATCCCTGAGTTGCAGGTGCAGCTTTTCTGGTCTCTAACCCAAGCACTGCCACTGTACCCCCTGCTCTGTGGCCTTATTGGTTGCTGCCCCCCATGGAAGTAAGTCCCCATCTCCTCCCTGACTTTTTAGACCTTTTGGAGTCTGTCTTCATTCTCTAGTAGCTTTATGTCACGTTGTTCCCCGCGTATGGCCACTGCTGGAGACAGGCGGGTCCCTGCCCTGCTCTGCAGAACCCACCAGGTGTGGTCTGCTGCTCATGCCGTCTTTACCTGGACCCCTCCCCAGCTCCCTTCTGAAAACCCTGACCCGGCTCTTTGCTAGGGACTCTGTTTAAATCCCATCTCCTAAATGGCATCTCCTCACGTTCTTACTAATCTCTCTTTGGCCCTTGGCATGTCTAGTCTGTCTACGCAGTGTGTAATAAACCTTATAACAGAGTCTGTCATCTAATGAAATCAGGAGCAGTGCAGATGATTTTGAGGAACGTGGAGCTTGGAATCCGAGACCTAGGTAGGAATCTTTGACCATGTGCGAGCTGCGTGTCCTTCAGCAAGCTCATGACTGTTAATGCACTTCGTGTCCTCCCTAGCGATGTGAGAATGCTGTTGCCTTGCTCCGTGGTTGTTTGAAGATTAAATGCTGTAATGATGGCACGACTCCTGGAATACAGTAGAGGTTCAGTGAATATTACACTGCTGGTCATTCCCCTGTGGTGGTGCTGTAGACTGATTTGTGTCCTCCTACATTCGGATGTGGATGCCCTAACCCCAGTGTGACTGTATTTGGGGATAGAGCTTTTAGAAAGTAACCAAGGTTAAATGAGGTCATAAGGGTGTGATCCTAGTGCTATAGGATTGATGGCTTTATAAGAAGAGGAAGAGAGAGAGAGAGATCTCCTGACACTGACACACCAGAGAAAGGCGGCGTGAGGACACAGCAAGAAGGCGTCTGTCTGTCTGTAAGCCAGGAGGCGAGGTGTCACTAGGAACTCAGGCAGGCAGCGCTCTGCTCTGTGGCCTCCCTCCAGAATCTGAGAAATGCATTTCTGTTGTTTAAGCCATCCATACTATGGTGTTTTGTGGGAGTAGCCGGAGCTGACGAATACAGTGGTTTTCGCTCTAATCAGATCGTGATTTGTCGGCCGACATTAATTGAGCACTTATTATATGTCAGGCACTTTCTCATTGAACCTTCCATGTCTAATCTCTCAGTTCTCAGACTGGTTTGGGAGCTTGCTCGGGCTTACCGGCCTCGCGGTGCCAGCATTAGAACGGTGGCCCGGTGCTGTCACCTTCGTGACACGGCATCTCCTGGAGTTGTGCGCCGTGCACCCCTGCGACCCCATGGGAGGACCCTGGTGGCAGGCCATGTGTCTCCACTCCAGATGATGAATTCCTTGATGTCAGAGGCGGCGCCTCGTCTTTTATCTCCAGTGGCACTTAGCCGGGGCTACGTGCACGGGAAGCAATTAAAAAATAATTTCTGGTTGGCTCATTTTCCCCAGACAGTTGTATCGCCTGCATCTGGGCAAAGAGTGAAAGTCTCCACCCCCACCCCTGTTCCCCAGCGGGAGCCCCCTGAGTGTTTGCTGTCGGCGGGGCATTGGCGTGTGGCGATGCATTGCCCAACGGCAAGCGGCCGAGCCCAGGGACACGAAGGAGTATCCAGTCTTCGGCGGTTGGGCATTAAGTCAGAACCTTCAGTTCTTTTATTCTCTCAGTGAGTAAAGTGAGAGGTGGTCCTTCCGGACGTGTCTGTACACACCCCTTGTACAAGAACCTCTTGTCTTCCTTTCTCCTTTGCTTTCTGCTGCCTCTCCATGTAGGAGCTCAATTTAAGAGACCAGAGAGGAGAACACTAACCAACCTTTGTTTTTGTTTTTGTGTTGTTGTTGTGTGGTTTTTTTTATTTGTGTGTGTGTGTGTGTTGTTGTTGTGTGGTTTTTTTTATTTGTGTGTGTGTTGTTGTTGTTGTTGTTTTTGGCTTCATTCTCCTTAGGACTCAGATGGCTTTGTTAGTAATTAATTAACCCCTTTTTCTCAAAGTTGATGGGTTTGGGTTTCTGGAAAAGATTAGCCACGTGGAGTCTAAGGTAAGGTTTGGGGAGGATGGGGTTATAGCTTCTAGACTTCCGGGACCGTGGACATACACAATGGCGTATATTCTTTATTGGCATGTTTATAATTTATATCCCACTTCCATTTAATAAGGATTAACGTAAGATACATAAGACATGTTACAATAAGGCTATTTGAGTAAAGTAGAAAATAGACATCCCCTTGGAGAGAGGGGAAGGCAAATACTCCAGATTCTTAAGCCGATGTATTTGCTGCATTTGAGTGCCCTGATGGCCAAGGCAAAAATGGAAACTCAGCTGGTTTTTATCATTGTGCTCTGGTAAGATGCCAATTCAGGAGAGTCATCGTCATCAGGTGCCAGTTTCAAAAAAGACTACATTGTGGGGCCCTTTCTCCAACGGACATAAAACCATGAAGTTTACAACATAAACAGCAACGCTAGCTGTGGTTTAAGAAGGTTAATCAAGTTTGATCAAGGCTTTTGCTCATGCTCTTAGTTGTGGCCTTATCCTTCTCTATCCCTGGGTAACTCCTGTCCATCCTTTAGACTTTGACTTGGGTCTCCTCCTCCAAGAAGTCTCTGTGATGGCTCTCCGCCCAGCCCGGGCTCAGTCTCTCTCAGGGGAGCCATAATAGTGTGGGCACTATTTTTTTGCACCTCCATATTGCTTTATGTCGTCTCTCACAACTAGACTAGGTGTTCTTAGAACTCATTTCTGGTATTGTGATAGTTGCGTGCTAGTGTTTATTGAGGGAGGGAAGTTTATTGATCTAACTTAGAGAAACATTTTTCTGAGTAGGTGAAACCAGTTTCTGCCAGTGACGGTCATCAGCTGATTTTTAGTGTCTTCCCAACACTTAGCTTGTCTGTAACGCAGGAAGGCTGTACATCTCACTCTCGTTATTGGTTCTTGTCCTGGTTCTTTTACCAAGTAGAGATGCGACTCGCACATCCCAGGGGCTCACTTTCCACATCTGCAAAGTGAGGGTGTCGAACGGGTCAGGGAGCACAGAGATGTGGAATTTGTCTTCAGTCCCACGTTCCACTTCCTCATGGGCCACAGCACCCCCCGCCCCCAGCAGATGCAGGGTTGGGGCTCCTTCACTTGAGCGTCACTTCTAGAAACCACCGCCAGACCACCAGTCCTTTGGGGTTGGTATCAGAGTAGAAGCCTCTTTACCATCTGTGGTTATTGTTGATGTTCTTTTTAGCTCTAATGATTCTAGAAAATTCCCCGATTTTCCTGTGTCATCGCAGTAATGGGATGAATAGTGTTCCCCCAGAGTTCATGTGCGCCTGGAACCTCAGAATGTGACCTTCTTTGGAAACAAGTTCTTTGCAGATGTAAGTAGTTAAGATGACGTCGTTCTGGGTTCGGGTGGGCCCTAAATTTAATGACTCGTGTCCCTCTGAGAAGAGAGGACACAGGCATAAAGGGAGGAGTGCTGTGTGACGATGGGGCAGGGACAGGAGTGGTGCAGCTGCGGGTCAGAGCACCCGCGATCGCCACAGCCACCAGAGCTGGGAGGAGACAAGGAGGGCTATTCCCTGGAGTCTTCAGAGGGAGCACGGCCCTGGCAGCCCCTGGATTTCAGAATTCTGGCCTGGGAAAATAAGTTTCCACCAAGTTTATGGTATTCGTTACGGCAGCTCGAAAAAAACCAATACACGCACCTCTTTTTTAAGGATTTTATTTATTTATTTTAGAGTTAGAGAGAGAGAGATAGAGGGGAACAAGCAGACTCTCTGCATAACACTGGGCTCAGTTCCGGGATTCTGAGATCATGACCTGAGCGGAAATCAAGAGTCCGATGCTTAACCACTTAACGACTTAACGGACTGAGCCACCCACACGCCCCACCTCTTATTTTTATTTAAAAACCATCCGTAGTGCTTACTCTCTGTGCTGCTAGTGTGCCCTTTTCTCGATCTATCTAGAGAGGACGTCTTTTTGCCAGGTTGTATGTGGTGGAAAGAACCAGACACTTCTCTGACTGTTCATAAAAATTTAGACATTGATAAAAAGCCCCTTTTCCCAATTAATAGATGAAAGCATATGAATTACTTTATATTTTTGTGGGACATATGTTTAGTTCAGACTCCCTGAGGTCTTATTCAAATTATCGAAAACCTGGCCTCTGCAGTATAATTCACAGATGGTACTGACTCTAGCCAAAAAAGAAAAAGACAGCAGGAAAAAAAAAAAAAAAAGAAAGAAAACCGGGGGTTGAAAACACACAAAACTAGTCAAGTGTTCCGAGCGATAGGAAACGGTGTTGGATTGGGCCTGCCCCCCACTTCTCCACTCTGGACCCAGTGGGAATCTGTCCCTCTCGGCAGGGGAGCCTGGCACTGTCCCTTTTGCTTGTCGTCCTCAGTGAAGCCACCAAGCTGGCATCTGTGTTCTTCTTGCTTCAAACACCAGCTCCTCTTTGTCCAGTGCTTTCCTCTGTTCCTCAGTGATCTCGGCATTCTACAAAGTGGGTGATTATTGTCCCATTGTACAGACAAGGAGACAGAGACTCCGAAGCCCGCATCCTCCCGGCCCACTTCAGAGGGGCGTGTGTGGGGAGGGGTGGGCACAGTGACCCTGAGCAAACTCGGGATGGACACAGGTGGAATGGGAGACAGTGAGGGAACAGGGGAGGGGGAGGCCTCGGGGGAGGCCAGGCAGCCGGGAAGGTACATACTGTGCAGGGCTTGTGTCTCAGACCTGGAAGGTAGGGCGGTTTCTGTGTCCCCTGGGAGCCGTTGGAGATGGGGGAGCATGGAGAGAGTGGAGTGTGACAGGAGGGGATTTGGGGTCGCAAAGGCCTGGCAGCAGGAAGCGGAGTGTCCGGTCAGAGTCCAGGAGGAGCTGGGTGCTTGGACAAGGTCGGCAGCTGTTAGGAAAGGTGTTGGTGACAGCAGACCTGCTCTCCCAGGCTGTGATGACAGCTGGGGCCTGAGGGAGGCAGACAAGAGGAGTAAGTCAAGGGTGAAGCCTGCTTAGAGGAGAGGGGCCATCGTGCCCTTTGACAAGCACCGAGGAAGAAAAGGGGTGGGTTTGGGCGGTAGGAGAACATGGTGGGTTCTGGTCTGGCCCTGGTGCACTCTGGACACTGAAGGTCATCGAGAGGATGACCAGTAAACAGCCTGGTATGTTGGCTGTGCACAGGCCAGGTGAAGCGTTGGAGGTAGTTGAAAGGATCAAGCAAAGGGCCTGGGGCCAGCTTTACCTTCATTTAAGCAGACGTGGCAAAGCCCTTCCTGGACTGTGGGCACCGGCCAGCCTCGGCAGCACACTTCACGGCTGGGGTGTTGGGTGTAGAGTTAGGTAGGGAGGGAGGGCTGTTAGGGTCACAGCACCAGATGTTGTGGGAAGCTTTATAAAAATTAAGAACAAACCTGTAATCCGTATGGTTTTGTAGGCCCAGGCCTCCGTCTGAGACATAATCCCTCCGTGAGTCGCTTCAGGAATATAGGGAGTCAATAGGCCACGGTAGAGAATTATTGTGCTATTTATTGGTAATATTTGCAGATGGTATCTTTGGATGATTCTCTGAGAAGAGGGCTTTTTTCCCGTGGTCACTGAACTTGGTTTCAGAGTTACGTATATAGAGGTTTAGGCCTCTTGGGGCTGCTTTGCCTTTAGTGCCCACGGGTGAGCATCTTCACAAGCAGGACTGTCCCTGCACTCACTGTTGCCACGTTTTGTGGGAAGGGGGACCAGGCCACCTGGTGTGTGGCCTCCGCACGGCATGAGGAACCTGGGATCACCCTGCTCACGGGCAGGGCTTTTAAAGGATGTGGTGGAAGCCTTGTGCAGGGGTGAAGTCGGCGATATGGGAAGTGGCCCTCTTCTGCATTCAGATCGAGTTTGGATTGAGAGTCTCCTCTCCGTCAGAACTTGGTAGTTCATTGTGCTCCAGAGCAGCGGTTCTTAACTGGAGGTGACCCCCCCCCCATCAGGGGACACTTGGCTGTGTTGGGAGATTTGGTTGTCACTACATTGGTGAGGTGGTCATACTGCTTATCTAGTGCGGGATCCTAGGGATGGTGTGAAACGTCTGCAGCACACAGGACGGCCCCCGCCACACAGGATCACCCTGCCCGGATGCCGGTAGGGCCAAGGTTGAGAAACTGCGGGTAGTTTCTGGCAAATCTTTCCATCTTCCCTGTTGTCTGCTGGGGAGGACTCGGGGTTCTTTTTTTTTGTTGTTTTTTTAAAGATTTTTATTTATTTATTTGACAGAGAGTGAGACAGCGAGAGAGGGAACACAAGCAGGGGGAGTGGGAGAGGGAGAAGCAGGCTTCCCGCTGAGCAGGGAGCCCGATACGGGACTCGATCCCAGGACCCTGGGATCATGACCTGAGCAGAAGGCAGATGCTTAATGACTGAGCCAACCAGGTGCCCCAAGACTCAGGGTTCTTACCATGGCATGGGGTTCAGCACAGCTAGGGAAGATCCCTAAGTGAAGGTCAGGGTGGAGAGAGACCTGTGTGGCTGTGCCAAGGAGGGGGGGGTCAGGCCACCAGCTGTGTGCTCCCAGCAAGCGCTACGCTACCCTTTTGAGCGTAGGTCCCTTAAATGCCAAGTGAGGAGGGCCAACCAGGAGATCTAAGACCCTTTCCAGGTCCCACAACCTGAGATTCTAGAACTGACCCTCTATGCTCATAACAACGGGCATGATTCAAGCAGTGTAGGCAAAGCGATTTGATGAGACCTCATTCTCCTTGCCTTTTCTACCAATTTTTATTTGCTTTTTTGGGGGGTTCTGAAAAGGTAAAAATTGCATACTATTAATTTCTTGTTTAAAATGCCAAATAAGAACCCTGATGATAAACACGAGAAGGTCTCTTTCATTTCAAGGAGAAATGACTTTAATATCCTCGAAGCATTTCAGTGATAAAAATTCGAGGTCTGATCACTTGCAGCAGACAGACATGTGCATTTTAAGTGTCTCTGCTGAAGTAAATCCAGGCTGCGGGGATGTCCCCAGACATCGCTGGCTCTGAGTGAAGTCCTATGAGTGAAAGAGAACCTGAGATTCAGGATGTCTGGGTATTCCCCAGCTGATGTAGCAGACGTTAAGTCATCCTGAATAGCTGTCTTCACTCCCCCCCCCCCCCCGCCCCGTCCACATGCAGACGCATGGGCGCGCGTGCACACGCACACACACACACACACACACACACACACAGTATCCTGGGAGCTCTTGATCTTCTCGATCAGTAAATGGGTAATGTGCACAAGGAAGCAAAAGCTGTTCCTCTGTCTAGATTAGAGGAACAGTCTTTCTTCTCCTTCTGGAAATCTTCCCGATTCTATGAGTTTGCTAGGGCTGCCGTAACAAGCACCACGACTGGGGTGTGGGGGTGCTTAAAAAACAAATTTATATTCTCACAGTTCTGGAGGTTGGAAGTGTGAGATAAAGGTGTCAGCTGGACTGGTTTCTTCAGAGGCGTCTCTCCTTGGCTGGTAGGTGGCCCCCTTCTTGCGTCTTCACATGGTCTTCCCTCTGTGTGTGCCCGTGTCCTAATCTCCTCTTTTTTTAAGGACATCAGAGCCCACCGTAATGGCCTCATTTTAGCTTAATTACCTCTTTAAAGCCCCTGGCTCCAAATAGAGTCACATTCTGAGGGTCCTGAGGCTGGGGCACGGTTCAGCTCAGTACAGCTGTGCAGGTGTGTGGAGAGCGGGCTCTGTCCACGTAAGACTTTACAGATGGTAATAGTGTCACCATCTTTGTTAACGTGTTACATGTGCTTCATCTTTATGTAGAAATTATATGAACCAGTTAAAAGACAGTTGTAGGCATCATGACGCTTTACCCTGTAAAACATCAGCATGAATCTCTTAGGGATAAAGACGTTCTCCCTCATAACCACAATGCTATTACCACACCGAAGAAAATTTAGAATAATTCCCGACAGCATCTAACATGTAGTCCATATTCAGAGTTCTCCAATTGTACCTCCAAGTCTTGGGGGGTTTTTGGTTTTTGTTTTTACTAACTGTGGTTTTTTAAAACCAGGTTCTAGCGAAGGTACAGGCATTGCAGCTGGAATTTTGTATCTCTGTAGTCTTTCCAGTCTGGAATGATCCTACCATCCCCCGCCCCCCTTTTTTGAGAAGATCAAGGCCTGTTGTTTTAGGGGATGCTCACATCCTGCATTTGGCTGATATTTCCTTGTGATGTTGTTCAGCGTGGCCCCGCATCCCTGGAAGTCCGATCTGAATGCTCGTTTACGTTCAGGCTTGTTTAAACAGTTGCCAGGTGATGCTGGGTTCTTCTTAAACCATCAGATCCCACCAGGTTGTCCCATTGTTAGTGATGCAAAGTTTGAACACTGGCCTGAGGTGGCGGTGCCAGATCTCTCCACCGCATGGTATGTTTTTCCTTTTGCAATTAACCTGTAATCTAGGGGGAGATAATTTGGCACCGTGTGCATATCCGTTGATGATTCTTGCCTGAATTATTTCACTGGGGGGGTTGCAAAATGGTGATTTTTCTAATTCTGTCATTAGTTGGCATTACAGTTCTTAAAAAGGAACTGTAATGGCCGATTTGTAGAGAAAAGGATTGGCGTATAATCGCCTCTAATGGTGGCAAATAAATCTCTGTGAATATCAGTGTTGACTCAGGTTTTTATTTAGTCAGTGTTTTATAATCAATTATAGTCATTGTTTTGGTGCTCAAATTATCCCAGATTTGGCCAGTACGGCCCCTTTCTGGCTGCCTTTCATGTCCTTTGAACGTGTCCCTTTTAGTCTCTTAGTACTTCGTTCTTTCTTGCACAGAAATGTCCTAGGTTCAGCTTATATTTTCCATTTCCAGACACGGATTCATCCATTTCCCCACAAAGCTCTGATTCCTTTTAGAGGCGAATGGTACTTAGAAACCGAATCTGGATGCTGGTGTGTTCATTGTGGCTGGGGTGTTATTATTTTCAGGGCTTCCAGGGGACAGAACTAAGAAAAAAATAGAATGACAAGCTTCTTGATATTTCCAAATCACATCTAACAATATTGGGGTTTTCCTTAAAATCTTTGATTTTGTATTCATAGCTCTTTGCTTGGCTTCTAATACTGTGAATGCTATTAACACATCCACCTTTTGCTGTATTCTACAAGATACATAAAATAGTTTAAAAATTATATTGTTACTATTAATATAAGACAGCCACCTGTCTTATGGTATTTCTTCCTATTTCATTTTGTCTTTCCTATACATTCCACTAGCATGGACAGTCAGTATTGAGTTCAAAAGCCATGTGGAAGCATCCTTTGCCCTGTAAAGTTAATGTTGCCAACTTGATCCTCCAATTAGGTTATTTTGCTTGCTTTTTAAATTTTTTTTTATTTTAAAGATTTTATTTATTTGAGAGAGAGTGAGGAGGAGGGAGCAGGAGTGGGGGGAGGGGCAGAGGGAGAAGCCCACTCACCGCTGAGCAGGGAGCCCGGCTCCAACTCTGGGGATCATGACCTGAGCCAAAGGCAGACGCTTAGCCCCCTGAACCACCCAGGCATCCCTTTTGTTTGTTTGTTTGTTTTTAATTTAAACTTATAGTTTGCTCTTTTCTAAGAAAACAACCTTATTGAGGCCCAGTTTAATTTATGATAAACTACACCCATTGAAAGTGTATACTAATATGTACACATGTGTGTGACCAGCTGCTGGGCTGACCACCAGGACCTCTTCATCACTACAGTTTCCCTGTGCCCCTTTGAGTCAATCTTTTCTTCCTCCACCTGAATCCTCAGGCAACCACTGATGTACTTTCTCAGTTTCACCTTTTCTAGAATTTCCTGGTAATGAAATCATAGAAGAGTATACTTTTATTTCTGACTTCTTTCAGTCAGCATAATGTTTCTGAAAATCATAAAGGGGTTGTCTTTATCAGTAATACATTTCTTTTTATTGCTGAGTAGTGTTCCATTTTATGGAGGTAAGATTTGCTCATCCAGTCAATGGCTGGTAGATTTTGGATACTTTGCAGTTTTGGGGTATTATGAATAAAGCTGCTTTGAGCATTCTTGTGCAAGTCTTTGTGTGGGTATATGAATTCATCTCTCTTGGGGAAATATCTAGGCATGGGATTGTAGGGTCCCGTGACAAGTGTATATGTAATTTTAACTGAAAATTCCAGACTGTTTTCTAAAGTGGTTGTACTAGGTGACACCTGTCCCCACAGTCTAGCTTCACATCTGGACCAACGCTTAGTATGCTCAGTGTTTTTCATTGTAGCTATTCCATTGGGCATATTGTCATATCTCATGATTTTCATTTGTATTGTTCTCCTTTTGATTGAATTTTTCTTTTGAACAGTAAAACATTTCTTAGTTCCAAAGTCAGCATTCCATGAAAAAATACATTTAGCGAAGTCAAACTTCTTACTCTCCATCGTACCATCGAAGGTATGGTGTAAACGAGGAGAGAATCTGTTGAAGACCCGTGTCTGTGTTAGCACGGGGTCAGAAGCAAAGAAGGGACTAGCCTCTACCTTCACAGAGTTTACATATTAGCGAGAGGAGGTAGGTATTAATCAGATAACCTCACAAATAGATGTAAACTCGTACCTTTGCTGTGCGCGGTGTAGGAAAGCTACAGGGAGAAGCCCGAGGCTGTTGTACCTGGTCCTCCTGGTTTCCCAAGAAAAAGACATTGTTTACGTGCCCCTCCCTTCGTTCTTGTTGCAACATTTCTCAAGTGCTGGAACTCTGGGACCTGTATCAACAGGCTGAGCCCTGGGAAAGCACAGTAACACCCTGCTGTTGGAACCCAGATCTGTGGCAAAGCCATGGTAAGCTTTCACATGATTATTTGGCTTGAGATGAAGTCATATAGACTCGTTCCTCACAGAGCCCTGGGTGAAACATGCTTCAGTGTTTTAAAAATATATATGGGTAACACATGGTTTACATTTAATTTGTTAAAACCCCTTTTCTGTTTTGTTTTTTTAACACTGTAGATAATGATGATTCCTCAGTGCTTGTTATCCGGGTTTTTTTTCCTTGCATCTTGTAGGTTTGTTGGCTTCCCCTGCCCCCTTGCTCCCCCATTAGACAGCTCATAGTTTTTAGATTTGAAGCTTCAGTTTATGTTTTAATTGCCTGCAGGTCAACTTGACCTGGTACAAACACTGATAGTCTTCAGGATGTTAGGTCTTAAATTCTTAGAAATTTGGATTCTGTGGTATTGTTATAACTGCATCATACCATGTGGTTATTGTGTACGCTCAAGTGTCTTAGATAAGATGTAGCTTCACTCGGCTGTTCTAAAACTGGAAACTTTACTGACGCTGTTGTCCTATTTGCAATTTTGATGCACATTTAAAGTGACTGAAACGTAACAGTCATCACTGATGGTGCGCTTTTAAAGGAAGTCTACGGAGAATATTTTTAGTAACAACGTACTTTTTGAATGCTGTGATCGACTTTTCATGTTCGAAAGCTTATTCCACTTTTTAGGAAGATGAATTCTGGTCTCTCGAGGTAAACAGTATAGTAAATTACTAGGGAAGTGCTGGTGGCACTTTCCCCCCTGCTATCCTCTGATTTGGAGACATTACGGGGGAATTACTATGCACATATTGTGGCATGAAGATTCCAAGAGTGAAATTCTAGGGTGATCGATTTGGTTTTCATTTTGCCAGTCATCGTCCTGGCAGGAGAACTTGGCACACTCTGACCGAAGTAACTGAGGAGCATTTAATAAAGGGCTGGCTTGGCGGCACCGGACAGGGATCCGAGGAACCAGTGAGGAGGGCGCACGCACGCCCACCCCCCAGGGAACTTTCCTCCCCCCTCGTTCTGAAGGCCGGAAGGAAAGGGGCAAGAGCCCGGAGCTGGCCTTGGGTGGCAGGATGCAGCTAACTCCCGGAGCCAGGGGAGTAATTCCTGCCCTCGTCCTCTTCCACCCTTCACTCTCTTACCTGTGCCACCTCTTGGTGGAACCAGACCGGAAGGTAGTAGGCAGGGGAGCCTGTCCGTGTGTCTGCACGTCGGACTCCTCGGACCTGGAGCAGCGTGAGTGGCTTTGGGGCGGATGGAGTCCATCCAGTGCGCTGAGGGCCAGAGTGTATGACGGGGGGACCAGCAGCCATGGCAGCGGTTCCCATGTGTCCTGAGTACCTAGCGCATGTGTCGCGGGGATCAGATGGCTCACTGTGGAAGGTACTCTGACATCTAAGGATCTTTCTTTAATTTAAAGCATCCAAACAAAGGAACAAAAAATACCTAAAGAGAGCCCCAGACTCGTTTCAGCTAGCTTCTGCGAGTCTTCATTTTCCAGCATTTGATAACTACTTTCCCATCAGTGGAAGATGGCAGGAAATCAGGGGAGATCTCTCCCAAAGAAGAGTCTGCCTTTGTCGTGGGGCCACCTGTGAGTGCAGAAGGCGGAGCTGGCACCCTGAGCACTCCGTCTCCACACGCCCTCCTTGCCTGTAGGAAGCGGCTCCCTGAGTGCGGTGGCTCCTCGGGGCTCCCATGGGATGCAGCACGGCCGGAACCGTCGGAGGAAGCTTGCCGTCCAGCAGTGCCCCGCACGTTGTAAGCTGACCTTGATGACAGGGGTGCCTGGCTGGCTCAGTCGGAAGAGCTCGTGACTCTTGATGTCGGGGTTGTGAGTTCGAGCCCCACGGGGGTGGGGGGGGTGGTATAGAGATTACTTAAATAAATACAACTTTAATAAATAAATAAAAGGTTGGTGACAGTGTCTTCTCTATGCACTTCGAAGTATGTATGATGTACTTGTAAGGATATAACTCAACCAAAAATGTGAACTGTGTCCTCAGTATGGTGTGTAGATCCCACAGGCCATGTAACCCCAACCCCGGAAGTTGAGTGTGATCCGGGGCTGTGTTTGTTCTGCCAACAGATCCACTTTGATGATTCCAGTGCCTTGATGTTGGGGAGTTTAACTTTATCTCACCCATTTTAGAATATGTTTGCCAAACCAAAGCCCTTTCTCTTATTATTCCCTCCAAAAATTTCTCTAAAGTAGCACACGGATTTTAAGAATCACCTTCCTGGGGCCCCTGGGTGGCTCAGTCGTTGAGTGTCTGCCTTCGGCCCAGGGTGTGATCCCAGGGTCCTGGGATCGAGTCCTGCATCGGGCTCCCTGCTCCACTAGGAGCCTGCTTCTTCCTCTCCCACTCCCCCTGCTTGTGTTCCCTCTCTCGCTGGCTGTGTCTCTCTCTGCCAAATAAATAAATAAAATCTTTAAAAAAAAAAAAAAAAAAGAATCACCTTCCTGCCAGGCGAATTCAGAGATCTTGGGTCCCACTTGGGGGAGGGGATGTAAACATTTGCAGAAACATACACAAAGTGGGATTCCGTGGGTCTTGGTGCAGATGTTGGAACTCTGAACCGTATGCACAGATTTGAAAACATGGCCAGCAGCAGGCTGGTTTCTCTCATGGAAGTGTTGTGTTTTGGTGGAAAGTTGGAGGCTTGCTGATTATGATCTGGGGCAATCCCCTCTCTTTTCAGAGCCTATTTTCATGGCTATAAATGGACTTAATCTCAGATTTCTTCGTGGCGTTGTTTAGGGCCATCTGAGTAATTGATTGTTTTTGAAATTTGCTATACAAACACAAAGGTGATGTTTTGTCTGCTGATGGTCATGTGCCAACAACACAAATACACAGTCATAATAATAGCAGTGGTAACTTTTGACTTTGTTTCTCATCTGACATGAGTGATTAATGTGTGTATCAGAAAGCATTGGTGTATGTGTACTGCTATTAAAGGGTGTATGTTACTTACAACAGTAGATCCCCAGATCATTTGGTTTCACTTAGGAATGTGTGATAGGGTTTTATTGCAGCTGCCTACCTACTTGGCGATGTCTGTAGCAGATTCGCCTTTCGATGCGGAGGTTTATAGGTTCCTGAGTGAGACTGCTTGCATTAGACGTGAGGCAAGTTAGTTACCCTGTCTGAACCTTAACTTCCTTATCTGTAGGGTCCTTCCGCTCCCTCCGTTCTAGGTTTGTTGGGAGAATTAAATATGCGTGAAAAATGCCTGGGATAGCACTTGGCACCTGGTCAGTTCATGTTTGTTAATGGTTATTCCTGTTGCTCCTACTGCTGCCCTCACCACCACTACTCAGATGTTCGGGGGTATCCTGAGTTCCAGGTTGGACTGATCTTTAGGCCAAGTGACTCAGCAATATACTGAGTGAATTAAAATTTTTTGTGTGTGAAACTTCCGTGGATAATCAAGGGCTGGCTGTTTTGGGGAACCTTAACGGATCGTTGTGGTATGGTCTGAGACTGGTGTCAAGGCACCTAGCTTTTGGGTCCCCCCCCCCCCCCGCCACTGTGGGGAGGTCCAGAATACTGGCTGCAGGTGCCCTTACTGAGGTCCCTTTCAGGACTCATGAAATGGCCGTCAGTGAGTACGTCTACACTTTGATGAAACGTGCTGTGTAAAGTGTTGGTTAAACCAGAGATTTTCCCCTTATGCATCGTAATCAGGTAACTCCTAACCTTTGGCCGACTTCCTCTCTCGTTTGCTATCATGTCGCCTTGTGCAATTGTCAGTTATTAACCTGATGAGCTTCTGGTTCGATCTCTGGAGGGCTGTTTTTTGTGGCCAGTGCCTCAGGTTGTAGTGAGTTCTCAGGCGAGCTGAGGAGTGTGCAGACGCAGGTGCCCTTAGGCCCTGTACCAATCTTGGGGGTCACTGTGCTGGTTGCCCAGGCAAATCCCCAGAGTGAGCAGTGCTCAGTTTGGACACTGGCCCTTCCAGGTGACACACATCATAGTATCACCAAAACTCAGCAATCTGCACAGCTATGCAGATACGGAGGTTGGCAACTCCCACCTTCTCCAGAACGTCCCAGGAACACAGTGTGTGTCAGGAAGATACGAAGATGAGGTGGAGGACCAATGCGATTTGCCTTAGCAGGACTCAAACTGGCCTCGAGGACACTCCGTGTGAGGCCAGCGGAGGGAGGGTTCGGATACCCTTGTGCTCTGGCTCTGGGCAGCTGCCCGGTCAGGTTGCTCGGCCTTGGCCACGGTTTTCGTGTGGTTTCATGTGGTTCCTAAGGTCCAGGTCAGCTAGTCTTTTTGGGTAGATTCTGTTCCCTTAAATGTTTCCCTTAGTGCTAATCCCAGGATTAGTCCGTTGTCCCATTCCATCCTCTCTACCTCCCCAGCATCTCCCTTCCCTTTGCCTAGGGGGCCTGGGAGGCCTCAGTTCTCTTGGAATTCTGGGTTTACCTCTTCTTAGTAGTGCGTTTCCTGACACTCCTCCCCCACGCCCAACAAATTCGGCCTTGCCCTCTACTCCCACGGACAGAGCCCATATCTTGACCAGCACCTACAAGATTTGAAAAGGAATCCATCACACGTACAGTGTCGCGTGCTCCTTGTCACTGCTCGCACCTGGGTCGGGGCTGGAGTCGGATCTGCCTATGTAGGAGATGTTACAACATCACCCTGTGCTCACACACCGTTGGTTGAAAGGATCGCCTTTGCTCCTGGTTTCTTGTGCTGGAATTTCTAGGTGCTGGAAAGGCAGTTTCTTCCTCCAAGTGGGCCGAATTGGTTATAGCAAGATGCTGAGGCCAAAAGCTGGATGCCCAGCCTCGGAGCCCCAGCAAAGGCCGCTTGTATGGACCATGAGGGAGACCGGTGATGGGTTGGGCTCGTGGCCAACGACCACCCCTTACAAAGCAAACATACAAACAAACCAGTAACCCAGTGTGCCTGTTCTCCTTAGAGAGAGGGGTTTTATGATTAAAAAAAAAAAAAAAAGCCCTGTCAAGTTCCAACCCAGTACACACACACCCCATAACTGTAACTTTTACCTGGCCAGGTATATTCAACAACTTTCAGTTATGGAAATAAGGTGATCAAATTATATGTGCCAATTAGATAAGATCATATCGGAACATTTAAAAATAGATGAGTAACTACTGACAACGAGCAGATAAAGTGGCACTAGGTGGCCCAGATGTAATCCAGCCGAGGGTGTCTCTGTTTGTCAGACCCACATGTGCCTTTATTACCCTCCATAAAACATTATTGTGTTAATTATCATTTGTAGCATCTGAATCACTTTAAAGAAAGTAGAGGTCCTGGAAAGAGTACAGTCTCAGAACTAGAGCTGGCTGTCATCTTTTCCCCTCCCCACTTCATGCTGTCTGTTTATAAAAGTTGTTTACTGTGTCTTGAACCTTTTTTTTTTTTTCAAAGATTTTATTTATTTATTTGAGAGAGAGAGAGAGAGCACATGAGCTGGGAAGGGGGGAGCAGAGGGAGAGGGACAGGCAGACTCTGCTCTGAGCGCAGAGCTCGGAGCCCTGTGTGGGGCTCCAGCCCACAGCCTTGAGATCATGACCTGAGCCGAAATCAAGAGTTGGACAGATGCTTGACTGACAAGCCACCCAGGCGCCCCTGGGTCTTGAACTTTTAAAATAACTGAGTTTCTGTTTCTGTCAATGCAATGAATGGTAAATTTACCTCCCTTTGTATCTATTAGCTTTAAGTGAGTTTGCCTTTAAAAAAAAAAAAAAAGGCATGAAAAGGCAATCTAGCATATGTCTTTTATTCTACCATGTGTCCTTCTTGTAATTTGCTTATGCGATTTTTATTTTAAGATTGCGGGTATGATACAAACAGCTGTTATTAAAAAATTATAGAAAGGAATATATCCACATCTTGGACAACTTGATCACATCGCTGTACGTTCTTGTTTCATATCAGATGACAAATAAAACCTACATTTGCATATCTTTGGTTCTATAATAAAGTTGTTAGCAGTTAACCGGTCACGAAGAATTTATTTATCTATCCATATATTGTGTGGTGGGGGGCACACAGTATCTGAAATTCACTTGAATTCACCTCTTTGAAGTGCTGTCGCCTGGCTGTCGTTAAAGTGTATCAGACAACCCACTTCTTACACTTCCTGTGTGTTTCGCAAGTGCTTGGAAGTTTTTGAAACCTCTCTGTGCCCATACTCCTTCTCTGCCCGCCCAGGTAACACTGTGAGCGTTCAGATCAGGGAGAATAGTTAACCCTTATTTGCTAATGGTCCCCAAAGGACAGATGGGTGAAACGAATTTGGAAGAATCCCAAGATTTGGTTGGATGAAAGCGGTGATTTTGCAGATGCCAATGGTTTGGCCTTCTGGTTTAGAGCACAAGGAATGTTGTGTGTGTGCGTCTGTGTGGGTGTGCGTGTTCCCTTTTCTTTATTAGAAATCAGCAGTGTAGGGTTTGACAGTATTTATCCATTAATATATTTCAGATGTTCGGTGATCATTTTATTATTGATTGATGTTAGCACGCTAGCTCTCTGCCTGCCTTTGGCAGTTGGGAAACGGCAGTCTGGAGAGTATGAGAAATAACTCATTTCAACCCAGACACTTGCTAGCTCTGCCAGCCTTCGTGGGTGGACACGTTTCAGGTTTGCCCTCAGCCCCGCCCCAGGGAAACCGTACTGATGGGTGGTGGAGGGCAGGAGAGCAGACCGACTGCATCAAATAGCAAATGCCCAAGCCGCCAGTGAACTGAGGACAGATTCCTGCAAAGCGGAGCCCTGGGAAACTCTGATGATCGGGTTTCCTTTCGCAGTGTCCACCGCCTTCACCACACCTGGTTTTTCCTAGAGATTAATTTGGTTCGAAGGCCTATCTTGGGTTGATTTTGGTTTTATTCCGATGTGAATGCAAGGACAGGATTGATCTTCCCGCAGTGACTGGGACATAGAGAACCTGCGCGGTGTCTCCACTGCAGATGGAGCATTCACCCTAGGCCTGCAACCCGTCCTTGCCCACCTGTCCCTGCTGCGTTCCCTCCCCCCCACCATCCATGCATGCTCATGAAGGAAGCGGGGGTCACGAGATAGCCGAGGTGTGCTCCTGACAGAGCTGTGGGGTGCTAGAACCACCACACAGCTCTCGTCTCTGAATGTTGTGCAAGTGATTGTCTTAATCATGATTTCCATCTTTTGGAACATGTCTATAAAATAATAGCAAGATGTTGCAGAATTGGGGGTGATTTCTGTATCTGATGTTCAGAGGACACCTTGTTCAGTGGCTGTGATTAACGGGGGCTCTGTTTCCAGCTCGTAAATGCTAGCGGGCTGGCCTGGTCCTCCCCGCCTGCAAGGGCCCCTCCCCAGGATGGAGAGAGACTGAGGCACACGGGCTGGGGTCTTGAGTGAAACTTGTGTCTGGACTAGGGGTGTAATTTCTCTTTTTCCATCCCTGTTCCTTTTGGGGAGAAAAAAGAGAGAGAGGAGGGGGGAGAATACAGTGGGGGCATTTAAAACAGGACCGCAAAGTTGTTAGGGAAATCCAAGCGTCTGAGGTTTTTTTAAATCTTTCTTCTGGAGTAATTGTCTGTTTTGTTGTGGGAAATGAACAATGATCTATCTAGATAAAAATTCTTTGTGATCAGTTTTGTTCTTTCTCCTTCTCTCTCTTTCATGCACTTGGCTTGTTCCTCAGATCATTTTCTTAATATTTAAAATTCAAAAATCCCCCTTGATGTCTTTAGATTATAAATGACAGAATTTTGGAACAAAAAGGGCCTTTAGGAATCACTTATTGCCAAGCGTTTTGGTGGGGTCTGAGGTCATGGTCATTTGTTCGCATAACTTTTCTCTGTTCCTTCTCTCTCTCTCCCTTTTTTTTTTCTTTCTAGTGTCACCCAGCTTCCTTTGACAGGGAGGAGAATTGAATTGATTAACCGCCTTTTGCATGCTGGGTACAGTGTTAGGTGCATTCTGTGCGTGACCACATTTAAGCCCGACATGACTCAGAAAAGATAGTATTACATCTAATACAGAGGTGAAGAAGCTCCCGTCTGGGAGAAGTGGTTCATTTCCAGTAACACAGCAGGGTAGCAGTGTAAACCAGAACCATGTAGGTTGATCCCTTTGTTGCTTGGGAGCCGTGTGTGGGATGCATTCTGGAACGTTCCTCAGGAAAGCCCTGGCCTTGCTTTTGGCCCCTCTCATGGGCACATGGTCGTATTTGCCTTTCACCCTCTTGACAGGCCTGGGAAGCATGAGCGCAAGGGAGCAAGACTGTGGAAGGGGCTTGGTGGGAAGGAGAGGGGGGTGGTGAGAACTGTCCGCAAGAGGCTGCATGTTCCAGCCCCGGGGGCTGCCCTGCACAGGCCGTGTGGGTGGCTGAGGACCGCGCGCGTGCGTGTGTGTGTGTGTGTGCTTGTGTACACGTACAGTGTTGACACCTTTCTCCCCTGCTGGCTCATCTCTGCCCTCCTCTGTTGTCCCACAGCCCTTTGGTCAGCTCACGCAGTCTTTCAGAGTTGTTTATTGTTTGTCTTCCTCTGGAGGTCCTGTGCCTGAAAAAGTGGACCCTGTCTCTATGTCATGGTGTGTCATGGCAACAAGTGTTAAATGACTTGCTCCAGAACGAGACCCAAGGGGCATTCTCTTGTTAGGCCCAGGGAAGTTGGAATGGGCTTGTGACCTGTGGAAGTCTCCATTCAGCCTGGTCTAGGGGCCGAGGATGGGTTTTCTGGGGAAGGAGGGAACCTGCCACGTGGGAGTATTGGCACCTGCTGGCCCCTCCCCCAACCCCAGCCCTCCCTGCTGCCCTCCCTCTTTTCTTCTTTAGGGCAGCTTGGCCCTGGGGAGCCTGAGCAGGCCTGGGTTGGGGGTGGGGAGCATTCTTGCGCACTGGGACCAGCCGGTGGGAGGCTGTAGCAGGAGCTACAGATCCCGGGAAAACTCTCTGTATGTTGGGTTAGAATGGCAACTCGGGGTGGGGGTGGGGGGGCTTCTATTAAAGCTACAAGTGCCTTTTGATGGTGGGACACTAGGAAGGAGACGGAGAAATGAAGGCCCACGTACACTAACAAATCTATAGCAGCACATTCGCAAAGCATATGCTTTGATTTAGTCTGTGGGATGATTTAGTCTGACCATCTAATTTATAGAGGAGAAAATTGAGACCCAGAGACCTACCTAGTGAGGTTTAGCTCAAAGAGTACGTATTCTTAATACTGACGGGCTTACTTATCCCATCAGTACCTCCTCCTCTTCTGCCCCCCACTCATCCCCCTTCTCTGCCTTGAAGCACTTGACTTAGGTCATCATCGGCACCCCCTCCCCAGTCCCACAGGACCAGGCCAACTCTCTTAGCCCCTGAAGCCCCCCGTACCTGTTTTTAGGCTCCCAGAACTACAGGAGTTTTGAGTCCGAACCCCGGGTTGAAGTATAGGGCTGTGGGGCAGGGGGCAGCGAATGATGGGCTGTTTTTGTAAATCAAGTGTTCTGGAAGCACAGTGTATCTGTCCTTCATGCCTCTGTGGCTGCAGAGACCGGATGGCCTCCAACGACTAAAATACTTACTCTGACGCTTTAAGAAGAGGTTTACCAACCCTGCCTGTAGAAGAATCAGTTGCTGTTAAACCTCCAGGCAGCCCAGCTCAGATCCACCTTTCTGTATTCCTGAGCTGCTGCTGCAAAGGTTGGAGTTAGCGAGCCCACAGCGGAGGGAAGAGGTGGTGTATGTCCAGCAAGGTCGTTCAGGTACCTTGATCAGCAGTTCTCAATTCATAGACATCCCGAAGGTTATATGTTCAGATGAGCACTGGACCCCCTCCCCCCCATCTTTGACCCAGTTA
The DNA here is from genome assembly GCF_023065955.2 of Ursus arctos. Taxonomy (NCBI): domain Eukaryota; kingdom Metazoa; phylum Chordata; class Mammalia; order Carnivora; family Ursidae; genus Ursus; species Ursus arctos. The sequence continues at coordinate 14,022,019 of NW_026622930.1, forward strand.
GTTGTTCAAACCAAACCATTCATCTTTCTTCTTTACCTGTCACTTCCAATCCATTGCGGGGTCCAGTTGGTTCAGAATACCTCCTGAAGCTGCCCTTCCTCCTCGTCCTCCCTGCTGCCACCTGGTCATCTCAAGCCTGGACTGTGGCATCAGCTCGTGCGGACCGACCTCTGCCGGTCCTCTTGCGGCTTCCAACCCATTTATTCCTAGGGCGGCAAGTCCCTGCCTTCTAACTCGTTACTCATTGTTCCCTTCACGGCAGTCATTCCAGTCTTTATGATCTTGCTTATTTATTTCTTTGCTTTCTTACTTGCTGTCTTCTTCCCCCTCTAGAATCCGAGCTTCAAGAGAGCAGTGCCTTTTTGTATTGTTTTATATTCACTAGCGTCGCCCCCATGGTGCCTGGCATGTCGCGGGGACCATATGGAGGAGGGAATGAACAAGGGTAGGTGGTGTTGGAAGCACCCTCAGAAATGGCAGATCAGAAACATCGAGAAGAATCATTTCAGATGATGCACCAAGAACACACATCCAGCTCCCCACTCCGTTTTGACCTGGGTCCCGCCTCCTCACCCCCTTCCCCCAGCACGGCTCCGCCCCTGCGTGGGGGTCATGCTCAGTCTTCGGTTACTGCTGGAAGTGGGCTTTGTCCCTCAGAAGTGATGAGAAGGGGAGAAGAAAATGGAAACCATTGTGCTAGACCGGCATGTACCACAGGTCTTTGAGCCAGAATCCACGTACAGAGTGTGCGTTTCCTGGGGATCCGGTGTGCACCTGCGTACACGTGTGCACACACGCACATTTCCCAGAATGCCTCTCCGCTACGGATGTTGTGTGGTCGGCTTGGTTCCGTTCTGTTCCCTAAAACCGAGCTGGTTGTGACCCAGGACATTGATTTCGTGACTCATTCACGTGGTAGCCCACAGTTTGCAAATCATCTTTAAAGTTGGGTACTGTTCCTCGGGAATTCACAACCTAACGCAGAGCCCCCCAGTGAAGACCCCTGCGTACGGCAGGCTGACAGGGGTGCTGCGTCCGGGGATGGGAGGGAGTCACGAGCCGCTAGAATGGGCTCAAGACAAAATGTTACCGTTATGAATTAGATTTAAGACTTAATTTAGGTGTTGTTTTATCTCTGTTTTCTTTTTTAAACCTTTCTAACTAATCAGTTCTTTCTGCAGTATAGGCTTCCTCTTGTGTACTGCTGTTTTTTATTGCTAACAAGGAGCTGTCTATTATTCCCCAGGTGCTTTTTAATTAAAACAGAAAAGTTGGCCTCGTCCATATCTTCTTACTCAATTTATTTTTCCCCCCTCCTTTTCACATTGGTGTTTTCCAAGCTATATGTGTGTGTGAAAGATCTTCACTCAGAGCCACATTTTCGTCTTTATATACGTGTATATGTATAAATGTCACCTTAATATCTATACACAAAAACGTGTCTCTGAATGAATGTCTTTCTTTCCTTATTATTTTGAATTCCTTAACATTTAATGATGCATGGCCCCCATGGTTTGTCACAGTAAAAAAGATAAAAGAAAAGAAAGAAAAAAAAAATCCCTATTCTTCAGATGAGATGCAGAAATTTCTATAAAAGCCCTGACTCTAAACTTATTACACAACTATAATCAAATTACAGCTGCCTTTCCCCGGTCAGGGGCATTAAATGTAATTTTTCCTGTCCTAAGAAACTTGAGTATTCTCTCTATGCATATTTCCATTAAAATTTTTTTCAAGTCGACCTTTTTACTCGTGTGAGCTGTTCCGTGAGACCACGGAGGACACTTGCAGGTGAGATGCAGTTCCTTTCAAGCTCTGTACGGTCATTGGACGGGGTAGGCAGGTGACAGTGTCCCCGTGGGTGTGTCCTGAAGATGCTTTTTGTGTTTATTTTTCTCTCTTTGGAAATTCTAAGTATGAGATTTATTAGAGAGCACGAGAGAGAGAGAGAGCACAGGCGGGGTAAGGGATAGAGGGAGATGCAGACTCCCCACTGAGCAGGGAGCCTGATGCGTGGCTCAATCCCAGGACCCCTGGGATCATGACCTGAGCCATAGGCAGATGCTTAACTGACTGAGCCACCCAGGTGCCCCTAACTGTGAGATTTTGAAATTTGTGTCTGGTCTGCAAAAACCTATCAGCAGTTCCAGATCTCTCTCCCGGTGAAATGCAGAACTGATCAAGGTAGGCATCATTATGACCCTGGGCAAATGTCCGCAGTGAATGGCTATTGTAAATATGTGCTGACCAGTTTGAAATTAAACCTCGGCTTGATGGTCACCGTGTGAAGACTTGACCGAAAGGAAACTGAGAGCGGCAAGCGGCGAGGCTGCTGCGAGTCAGAAGTGGCTTTCTGAGCACGGGGGAAGTTACCGTAGCGGGCACATAGAGGGAGCCATGCGCAGAGGCCAATGGGGGCACTCATGGAAATAAAGTGGGTGTCGCCATAGAGTAGAAAAGTCCACAGTGGATTTGCTAAGCCAGGACCAACAGTACCTGTGAGTTTGCTAGATGCTTCTCCCACCGCCACTCTCAGAACTTGGTGCTGCTTTTGTGATGGCTTTGGGAAAATCAGATTTGATTTAGTGAAAGGCATTGGATAGCCAGCTTTGCTTCCTTTCTTCTGGCAGAAAAGAGATGTTCATGACCTCATCCACCATTGCTTGAGTGCCTGTAGGCACTGCACCTGTGACAAGTGTGTGACATCATGCCATTGCTGGGCCCCACACCCATCCCTAAGGGGGTCTTTATTTTGCCAGCGAGGAAGCCAAGACTTTTCTGGGGACCATGATTTGCCTAGGAGCACACAGGAGCACACACGTCTCTGTGGCTCCAGAATTCCTGGTTCTTACTGGAACTCCCCCCCACCCCCCGCCGGCCTTTTGCACCTGCATCAGTTACCTTGCGACCCTCCCCCCCAACTGTGGGTTTTTCCACTTAGTTGGTAAATGGTAATGTAGTGTAATCAAAAAGATACTTAGGCCAGGATTAGGAGAAACCACATGCTTGGCATACTGTTACTTGCCTAAGAGGGTCGATTGTCCTTCATGTCTTTGTCATATTTTTAGTCCCTGTAAGATTAAACAGCCCCACCCTGAAAGCCACCTGGAAAACAAAGCCCTTAGGTTCCCAGAACTGAGATAATCTCCTTGCTGAAATGTTTGGGTTGCTTGTAGGCCCTGCCCCTCCAGGTGGCTGGTTAGGGGCCTTGTGTTCAAGGCTCCACGGGGAGCCTTTGGTGGAGTCAGGCCAGCTTCTGTGGTTTGTTTCACATGATCCGAGTTTGGTCGTTGCTGGTCTGCCCCATCCTCCCCCAAACATCTTCTAGAAAGTGCGCTTTGCATCTTCCCAAAGGAAAGAACAGGTGGGTCCCCAGCAGCTCATTCAGTGGCTTGCCTGCTTTGCTGAGAGAGTCTCATCAGTGCCCCTCAACTATGCTGGGCTGGAAAATGTATGCATGAAAGGGGAAGGCCACATAAGGACGTGGAATTTGTCAAAGTTGACATTTTTCACGTCTTTGCACATCCAGACGGTTCAGCTGGAACGTCGGGGTTCCGCTTAGGCAGGTCGGCCTGACTGGGACTGTGTTTGGGCTCAGGCCTGTGCGCCCTGGGGGCGGAGGCTGGGGTAGAGGCTGAGGTCCCTCAGAGGCCCCAGCCACTGATCTTGGCTTTTTGAGCAATTTCTCAGTGCACCGAAAAGAGTTAATTCCAGTTCCTCCGCTCACTGATGTTGTGATAGTAAAGAATTTTAATGGGTTCTGTGAATCAGTTTGTAAGTAAATTACTGGGTGAACTCATGACTGAAATACAAATTTTTAAAAGCCTCTTTAAAGATTTTAGGAATAACTTTTTTTTTTTGTTTTCCTTCTAAGGGATTGGAGTTTTTTTTCCCCCTGTAAGAGTTAAACAGCTTTATTGTTTGCTTTCTCAATGTTCCTGTCGTACAATAGTTCTGAAAAGAAAAGAGTCAGTCCCTTGGCTGCAAGCATGGGGTGGGTGCGGGTTTATGTAATTTGACTTCTTTTCTCTCCAAATCAGTAAATATTTACAAACGACCTTATCGAACAGCTTGGGTACATTCGGTCACTTGAAAGCGTGCGGTCAGACTAGCGACTGCCCATCGGCCTGCTGCCAGTTCAGTGGGCCTCACAGGAAGGACTGACCTTTTTTTTTTTTTTTTTTTTTTCCAATTAAAATGTGGTCCACAGACCAAAAGTGGGCCTCAGAAGCAAGTCTTTCCATGGAACCAGTTTTAGAAAATTTGCATTTTTAAGTTTGACTTCTAAAGATCCTAGTCCTTTAGGCCTGGGGCAAAATACTGTGAACTTCGGCATCCAGAAAATAAATACTGGCTTCTGGGTTAGCCCCCGCCCCCCCCCCCCACTGTTGCCCAAGTTCTTTTGTTTCTTGGGGAAGGTAATTACAGAATTCCATTTGAAGCTTAAATGTCGTTCTTTTGTGAGTAAGTAGGAAAAAACAACCAGATTACTTTTCCGTTTTTTGCGAAGTGGTACCGAAATAAGATGGTTTAAAAAGACACAACTCTTGAATTTTTTACAGCGGCGATGGGAGTTCTGGGGTACCCCCCCCCCCGTTTCCTTTCCACATTTGAAATCTGACACATTTAAAACACATTTTTTTTAGAAGGGGGGATACATATGCCCTCAGAGTTGACACTGAAAAACAATAAAGCAGTCTGAGTTTGGGGGCCGTCGGGATACGAAAATTACAATCTTGTACCAGCATCACCGGGGAATAGCACACGCATTAAGTGCCACACTTGAGCCAGGTAAGACTGAAGTGTGTCTTATGGTGCCGTCCGGTCAGTGTCCCCTATTACATATTTCTGGCTGGTGAGCAGTGACAAATAAGTAAGAGGCTTTTGAAAATACGTAACCGTGGTAATTGCTGTTCAGCTACTTCCTGCAGAACACTGAGTGTTTCTTTATTAATCATTTTTATGTTTTCGTTTTCTCTGCAGAGCATTGGGAAAGGGTCATTGTGGTGCATAGACCCAGAGTATAGACAAAATCTAATTCAGGCTTTGAAAAAGACACCTTACCACCCATACTCTCACGTGTTCAATACACCCCCTGCCTCTCCTCAGGCATATCAAAGGTAAGCAATTCAACCTTCTTTTTTTTTTTTTTTTTTTTTTTTTTTTGGTCTACCGAAATTGCATTATTTTGGCAGAGACAGGCACTGAAACTAATTTAATAGGCTGTATGATATGAAAAATAACTGTAGGTAAATGAGAAAGCAATGAAGTATTATTGGAGGCATACCCACTGTTGTGTTTCCTGCAAACCTTTCCACTTCTTGCTGCTCCGGAGGAACGTGTTCAGAAGGCTTCACAGTGGGCGAAATACTGTCTTCTTGGGTAGAAACATTTACCAAGAAAAGTTGACAGCTTTAACATCTCCATGCGTCACGGTTTGTTGGGATAGAAGTGCAGGAATGAGTCAGGTAAGCGCTTCCATCTTCCCGGCCTGACTGAGAGCGTCTACACGTGTTCGCCGAAGGACTCACTTGGTTGTTGTCATTCCTGGTCTCCATGTAGACGGTGCTCCAGAGTGATCATTTTGTTGTGGTTACTTGGTGTTTGCCTCTTCAAGGAGAACAGCAGAGAACAATGGAGACTTTCATTCCCCCTCACATGCCCATTTGTGTTGAGACAGTGAGGTCACGGGTGCCATTTTTATGAAGATGTAATTGGAGGGGAGAATAGGACGCCTGTCCCTTAAAAAAAAAAAAAAGTGTTAATGTTAGATTCCAAAAAAATAGCCACATAACACAGATACCAATTTTAAAATTGATTTTATCTTGCATAGCGTGAGGGTTGGAAATACATTCCTCACTCCTGGAAAACACATTTTTTTTTTTAATGTAAAGAAGTGTTTCTGTTGTAACCACCCAGCTGAGAGACCTTATCCTTGGGCTACAAGTTTATGTCAGTGAGGGATGGCGTGGATTTGTAGACGTCAGTAGTTCTATAGTCCACTTCTTTGCAGATTCTTTCCCTTGTCTGGTGTTTGCTCTGCAGAGGGGGGCACAGAGTGATCCTCTGAAACCGCGTTAATGACGTTCTTGTGCGTCTTAGTTGGGAAGCATTCCATCACAGGCCCTAGACAATCAGTCTTCAGCAAGAGACGCGGAGGAACAGCTGGGCTCTCCGAGAAGACTGCTGTATGTCTGCCTTTGCTAGGCGATTAGCGTGATGGTAGCCATAGCAACTGGAGCATCTCCATAGCAACGCGTAGCCGAGACAGGTGCAGTTGCATCACAAGGCTGTTTGTTGCCTGGCAAAAGGACAGGCCATTAGTACTTAGATATACGCTGTTGCCTTAGAAACAAATAACCCTACATAGCAACTACACTTGGTTTGAAAGATTTGGGGGAGAAAAAAAAGGTTGTAGCAGCTTTTGTCTGTGTTCATAAAAATCAGCGCAAGCATACTTTATTGGAAATGACAACTTGAGGTCATATAGCTGTAGGAGATAAAATGGGATTTTCCAAAGCAACCCAGCCAACATTGTAGAAATGTCCAGAAGGACAGAGCCATATGCTTGGTTTTCTCCTTGTGGCTGTAGTAGCTACTCCTGAGGTGGAAGGGAACTGGGGTGGGAGAATTGCTGATCTCTGAGGTTGGTGGGGGAGGCGATGACACTCACTGGAATTTTCCCCAGATTCTCTGGTTCCTTTGTCATTTTCCATCTCCCCCCGCCCAGACCCCGAAGAAAACCCTCCCTCACTCTTCCCCCCAGTTTGTATCTTGGAAGTATTTCATAGCCTTTTGTTCCTAGGAAGTTAAGAACGTAAGTGTTATTCACTGGGTCACATCATTGGTTCATTTAGATAGTGTTTTGTTGCCAAATGCGATCCCAAGGGAAACGCAGTAATTATTTAATAATTTGAAGGATTATGGCAGAGCTCCGGGGGTTGCATACTCAGAAGCTTTCTGAGCTGGCCTAAGCTTAATGACTTCATTTGATTTTTTAATATAGGCATAAAAATGCAGACAAACCAGAGCTTTTGTGATGAAAATAATTTCCGATCGACTACTTCAGATCTTCTCTGTCCCCTTCAGTTCCTCTTCTCCCAGGTGACTGAAGGAAAAAAAAGTTTCTGTACCTACCCATGCCGGCGCTCAGATTTCACCTCTGTAAAGGTCACTGGATGTGGAGTGAGACGGCGTATCAGATTCTAGCTAGCCTGCCCCTTCCATGTCTTCAGTCTGAGGACAGGTCACTTTCTCTGCCTCAGGGACCACTGTCCCTTCATCTCAGAGCTTAGATTTTGCTCCAGGATCCTCTGGTGTGTGCGTTTGTACTAAAGATCCTCGATGCTGGATGACCATACAGTATTCGGACAGCTTGCTCCGGGAAGTGGTATCCAGTTCGAGTCAAAGCCGCCGGGCCACTTGTTGACGGGACTTAGGGAAGATGGTCGTGGGACAAAGCAAGTCATTAAACAGGGACCAAAAATGCCGACTTGACGGTATCTGGCAGGTCAGCCATGAGGCGGGGAATCACTTGTCAGCCCCTCGCAGCATTGCCGTGTTGGGGCACCTGGGAGGTGCCTGGCGTCGGCGGGGCGGGTACTTAGCAGGCTGACGATGGTGATTAGACGAGATGGGTGGTTATTGCTAGTGCTTGCAGGGGTGCCTGGCCAGCAGCGCTCTGCCCCGAGCTGCAGGTGGCTGAGAACTGCAGGCAAACGAGGCCTCTGCGAACACTGCCCCAGACGTTGCTTGTGGCCAGATGCAGTGCTAAATGTTGTAGCTCGTGGACTCGGGCCTCTGCGTCCCACTGTACCCTTTCGGATGCTTGTTAGGCTGCACCTCTGCACCTGCTGCTTCTGACGCCCCAGCTGTGAATTGTTTTGATTGAAATGCAGAGCTCAGTGCATTAGCCATAACAGAGTAAGCACTCAGTGACTTCTTTATAGTTTAACAAATTGTTTTTAAAGATTTTTATTTATTAGAGAGCATGAGCAGGGGGAGAAGCAGAGGGAGAAGCAGGCTCCCCACTGAGTAGGGAACCCGACGCAGGGCTTGACCCCAGGACCCTGGGATCATGACCCAAGCCGAAGGCAGACGCTCAACCAACTGAGCCACCCGGGCGCCCCAGAACTGAGTGGCTTAACAGAAGTTTATTTTCTCACGGTTCTGGAGGCCAGAAGTCAGAGATCAAGGCGTCAGCAGGCTTGATTCCTTCTGAGGCTGAGGGGGCGTCTGCTCCGGTCCTGGCATCTGGCGGTTGCTGGCGTTCCTTGGGTTGTCGAAGCCTCACCTCGATCTCTGCTTTCGTCTTCACGTGGTGCTCTCCCCATGTGCTGTCTGTATCCAGGTCGCCCCTTCTGGAAGGATGCTAGTCACAGTGGCGGAGGGGCCCCCCTCCTCCAGTATGATCTCCTTCTAAGGAATCAGACCCCTAATGACCTCACATTCTGAGGTGCTGGTGGTCAGGACTCTCACAGGAATTTAGGTGGAGGGGACACACGCAGTTTCACCCATAATAGCCTTTTTCTTAGTGAGGCATTTGGGTGGTAAAAATACAGAGAAACAGGAAGTAAGGAGGTATTCAAAAAACAAAACAATGGGTTATGACAGAGAGAGGCAGGAGCCTACCTGAAACTGTTCCCAGTGGCCAAAACTGGGACAATTTGAGGAGCAAAATAAGTAACAGAATGGGTTATAACCCAAAACATAAAATAAATATTTGTGAGCCCGCACGGATGTAAATTAAATGATGGGGTAAGTAAATGGGCGTAGAGACAGCTCTCCCATACAAAAGAATTCCCAAACGATTTAGGTAGACACCCCTCCCTTCCAGGGGTCGGAGCTTGACTCCCCACCCCGAGTGGCTGCACTCGGTGACTGACTGCCACTGAGTGAGTATGGAAGGGAGCAGAAGAGGAAGTGTATGGTGGGAGAACCTGGCTCCCACCACCTTGGCCCGGTGATCAGAGCTAACTTCCATGATGAGAGGTTGCCAGCAAGCACCTTTGATAGGATGTCATGGACCTGACAGTTCACCTCTGGGGTCTCCCCCCGACTCCCCCTCACCACCCCCAAATCCATAACCCCTGCCGAATCACAGGAAAAATGTCAGACAGTAGTTTTGTCCCCAAGATGGGAGTGGGGTGGGCATTCTACCAAATCCCTGAATAGCGCTCTTCAAAGCTGTCAAGGTCATTAGGGGCAAGGAAAGTCTGGAAAACTGTTAAAGACCGGAGCAGGCTAGGGAGACACCAGGGACGTAATGGGTAATGCGATATCCTGGACGAGTTTCTGGAACCCAAACGACACGAGGGAAAATCTAGTGGGATGTGAATTAGCCGTGCAGTTTGGCTGATGGTCACGTACCAGTGTTGGTTCCTTAGTTGTGACGAATGTACCCTAATCGTGTAAGCTCTTAACATTGGGGAAACGGAGTGAAGAGTATCAGGGAACTCTGTGTTGTCTTTGTACCTTTGCCGTGGAAGAAAAACCGTGCCCAACACGCAGACTAGTTGACTTGATCAATTTTATATATCCAAGTCATTTTTGGTCTAACGAAAAGTCAGATCACTGCAGCGCTGCGCACTTGCCTAACCTACTTTCGGTCTCTGTCATCATTACGCTACATCTGAAGGGCTGATTATTGGGAGCTCTTGCTTTTACCTCATTCTCCGTAGGATCTGCGGAGCCACATGAGGGGACATGCCTGTTGGCTTGGATATTGCGGTTCTTGGAACTTTGTTTTTGCGAAACGGCGCCCAGCTTTGCTTTGTAAGGTCCCCAAAGCCCAGCTCAGGGAACTCCAGCTCAGTCGGCTTCCTTTAGGACTCTCAAGCACAGCCAGCGTGGCCTTCAGACTAGGCCTGGGAACAGGAGGGCGGGGTGGTATATTTGGGTTTCTTGCCTGCAGTCTTGCAGAAAAGACCTATTGTCTATTTTAATGGTTATCTTGCCTATGCCCCTCCTTCCTACACATGGAATTTCTCGTTAAAGGATATGCATATTTTAATGCTGTTGATATAGATATTGCCAGATTGCCTTCCAATTTTACACTCTACTCCAATCTATACTCCCACCAACGTTTTAGGAAATTCTCATCTTCTACCGTTCTCCATGTCTGATGGTTAAATAAACAGTTTGCCAGTGGGAGACCCCAACTTTTATGATTTTGGTATTTTATGGTGGGGACATTTAAACTTTATAACTAGGTTAGTGCCCTGTAAACAGCAGCTGTCAGATAACAGTGTTCATGACGACAGATTGTTTTAAAAAAGTATTATGTGCATGGATCTTATGTAATATCTGGCATAGGAACCAATCCAAAATCAGTTTATAGAAGAAACATTTTAATCATCCCTCACTGTAGGTGAGAACAGGTTTTAAAATTAATCAAAAAGTATGGTTTATAGAGTTTCCTGGATGATCAGTTTTCAGAGAAGGGAATTTTTTTAAAAAGATGTATTTATTTTAGAGAGAGAGTGAGCGCACACTGGAGGGAGGGGCAGAGGGAGAGGGAGAGTCCCAAGCCGACTCCCAGCTAAGCGTGGAGCCTGACACAGGGCTTGATCTCACAATCCTGAGATCACGACCTGAGCTGAAACCAAGAGTTGGGTGTTTAACCGACTGTCCACCCAAGCTCCCCGAGAAAGGAAATTTAATAAAGTAAAACACATTTAGGAGCCAGAGCCCATGCAGTTTTGTGCTTACTTGGTATGTGTAAAGATCTCAGCATCTTGTATGCCTCTGGTCTGTGTGATAGGTTGGCCATGGTAGGCATCTGGCTGAACATGAGTCCTGAGGGAGGGGACTTTAGTTATATGACTTACCTTCCATTTGTCATTTAAATATCTTCACTCTAAAAATACTGACAGCACATTTTATATTTTGTATATTGTGGGCTGACATGTGTAAAGTTAGAAAAATCCGCAAGACTTTGATGATCTAAGTTTAAAGAATTATTTTTTGGACAATTTTATCTAAAGTTTGCAGAGTCAAAACATTAACAGTGTCTGTTGCTCTCATTTTTTTTTTTTTTTTAATAAAGAAATTCCTGGGGGGCGCCTGGGTGACTCAGTCGGTTAAACATCCAGCTCTTGATTTCGGCTCGGGTCTTGTTCTCAGGGTCGTGAGTTCAAGCCCCACGTTGGGCTCCACGCTGGGCCTGGAGCCTACTTTAAAAATAAATCAGTCAATCACTGTAAGTAAAAATAAAGAAAATCCCAGACATTCATACTTGTCATTTGGCTTTTTATGTTTCGTTTCGCCTCTTCAGAGCCATTTAATGAGCCACGAAAAATACGTTAATGGCCTCTCCAAAGATTTTGGCCTTTTGATATTGAGGGTATTAACGAAAATGGCTGATTTTAGTGCTGACTCACCAGTGCTGCCCGCTACCCTGTTCCTGTGCTTTGAGCTTGTTCTTGATTTTTTGTAAGCGCCTCCATGGCAGAGAAATTGTACAGACTGGTCAGTCTGTATTCAGATTAATGCAGTTGTCAAGTGATTCCCCACCAGGTGAGTGAGCTTTGGCTGAAGGAGTGAACTGGTAATGGCGGATGGGAAATTGCACTGGGAGGAGGTGGGAAGGGGAGGTGTTTGGGGAGCTCATCCTTTTAGACAATTAGAAGATTAGAAAATCCTTAGAATCTTAAGCTTGTTAACATAACTGTGTTAATTCCCCCACCAAAATGCTGAATTTGCACACAGCAAGGAAGAGCTTATTCATTGCTTGGATAGCATCCAGTAATTTTTTCACTTACAAGACATCTCTCTTTCCAGTTACTCAGAGTGGTGTACATTTAATCGTTGGCAGAAGAGCTGTAAAACCACAAAAGATCAGTTTTAACTTGCACTAAAGGAGTTTAATTGTTAGATTGTCGTGTCGTTGCAAATTTTAATTCAGCCAAGCATGAAAAAAGAATGTGAGAATTTAGATTAGTTGCATCATAATTACATTTCTGATATTTACTTGTAAGCAGTATATTTGATGGAAACTGTAAATAGTTTTTTAAATTCTCATATTCAATACGCTTATCTGTGTACTTTTAAAAGGGTGAATGAGGTATGATGTATTTTGAAAAAGTATGCCTAAATTGCAACTTTTTGCTTAGAGTAATTTTTAAAAAAATATTCAATTACAAAAAAATTGATATGAAACTTCGTTGTGCTTAATATGTGGAAGGATATGCTAAATTAATGTGGTAAAATAGCTATTGGATTGAATGGCAAGGTTTTCTAACAGTGGTACTTCCAGCTATAAAGTTTATTTTGTTAAAAAATTGGCAAGACTGGGGGCGCCTGGGTGGCACAGCGGTTAAGCGTCTGCCTTCTGCTCAGGGCGTGATCCCCGCATTGTGGGATCGAGCCCCACATCAGGCTCCTCTGCTGTGAGCCTGCTTCTTCCTCTCCCACTCCCCCTGCTTGTGTTCCCTCTCTCTCTCTGGCTGTCTCTATCTCTGTCAAATAAATAAATAAAATCTTTTAAAAAAAAAATTGGCAAGACTGGGAGGAGAAAAGGCTTAAGATTGTAGGGTTTCACTCTTGCATATTTAAAAAAAAGTGTTCATTTACAGTGTGAGCTTTAAAAATCCATTAGTTGGCAGTAATTTTATTTGCATATCAAATCATACTTTCTTTTGACTTCCATTATATTTTCTGAGTTGGTCACAGAATATTTTTAACCTCAGCCTTTTGCCTTCATTATGCTGTTCTTTGTACACTTCCTTCTCGTCAGTCCTACCTTATTTTATTTCAATGGAAAACAGCCCCTGTTATCTTTGAGCACTTAGGTTCTAGGCAGGGCGCGTGACTATTGTGCCCAGTCATCCAACTTCTTTCTGTTTTCACACGCACTTTGAAAGTCGAATGTTTAAGCAGCAGGGCTGATGACATCCATTTTTACTTAGGTGCTGAGTAAAACTCAGGACCGGGAGAGCGACACAGACTTACTGTCTGGTGCTCTGAGCTCTTTGGGTGTCCTCAGTCCCTGGTTTGTATTCTAATAGCAGAAGTGTTAGGAGCTCTGAAATTCTGCTGATAAATTTCTATTGACCTAACTCGTGAGATGATGGATAACGAGGCGGTTTTGTGTCCCTAATTGCTGGTTAGAAGGTTGAGGTGTCAGTGGACCCACCAGGAGTCTGGGGTCTTTGCCACATTCTCTTCCTTATTTGCTGTTCCGAAGAGCCAGTGGAGAACCAGAGGGTTGGAGGACCAGGCAGATTCCTCCTCAGAGTGTCTTAGGCATTGCTGGGCCGTGTCTGTAAAGAGGGGCTGACCTGCATTCTGCATAGTTGTCAAACTCCTCACCTTCCCAGAGGGGGAGAAATTGATCTCTGTGTTCGAAATATGAAAGAACTGTCAAAAATGCCTGAAATCAATGATGTACAATGTGAAACAACAGGCAGCGTATTCTTTGTTTTGCAGCAGTGTAAAATTGGCAAATTTTTCATCACAATAGAAAATAAAAACCTACCAGTGCTGTGTGTAAGCCTTCTCTTTCCTCCTCTTGCCATTCCAGCTAAATACTTCTGGATTTTATAAATTAAAAAAGGAGGGGGATTAAACAGACAGGTGTAATACAGTTAGACTCAGCAATAGTGGAACCCATCATTCATAAAAGATTTGAGGAAGATAGAATAGGGGAAGGATTAGTTTACTGTTAGTATGTCAGCAGTGAATCGTGTTGGTCAAAAGGGCACTATAGGGAGTCTCAGCATTAATAAAAGATGAGTGTTTGAACAAGTGATGTGATGGCCAGTAATTCCCACCTTCAGTGTGGCTCAGACCTCCCTGGGGAGTTTCTGTCCAGATGGGAGGGCACTTTGAGATGATGCGGAAAGCAGTCAGGCTGGTTGGGGAGAGCTGGGCATGTATAATCTGGAGAAGAATGCCTTCAGAAGGTCAGCACGCCTGCCATCTCCAGCTTCCCCTAGGAGGGATTGGATCCACGGGGTCAAAGTTATAAAAAGAAAGATATGGGCTCAATTAAAGAAGCCCTCCCTAGTAGAACAGCATCCAGCACTGTGCCAGGCACAAAACAGGAGCTCGATGAATGTTTGGATTGATGGGTGAACAAGCTACCCCTGGGGATACTAGTCGAGACTAGAGGACCAGTTGCCGGGGTCCTTTGGAGAGGTTGAATTACTGCTTAGAGAATTGCAAGGTTCCCCCTTCCAACTCTTGGAATGTTCTGTCTCTGAGTCTCTGGAGCTGCTGTGGCAGTCCACGGAGGGAATCCCACTCTAGCATGGGGTTTGTAGTTTTCCAAGCCCACGGTATTATTTTGGAAACAAAACATTAGGGGAAATGTGCCTGGCTTTCTTACTCAGAAAGGAGAGGTCAGAGTCTTTGCTTGAAATTGTTAAGTCCAGATTTCAAAACTGTGATGGGACTAATTTAGTTACTCTTTATTCTGTGTCATCTAGCTTTTTGATTCATGCCCTGTAATTACCTCCCTTGTTTTAGTGACACTTCTTTGCATTTCCTTCCGTGTGAATAAAATTATCACTGCAGTGTTTTGCCAAGCAGAAGATCATTTCCAAAAGCTGTCCATCAAATCATCCAGACCCTCCCCCTATTGTTTATCCACTGAATTAATGAGAGCAACACCCACCCTTTGTATGAATCTCCACGCGGGAGCCAAAGTGCTGTCCTTGTTCTGTAGAATCACATGTGTTTTGGCCAGAGCCTCTGATCACATTCTTAACCTTTTGTTTTTCTTACGTAAGGTCCATGTCACATTATTTGTCAAACCGTCTTTGAGACCCTGCCATGTATATGAAAGGTACGGAGAGAGTGTGAGAAGCATCAGAAACTTAGTTAATTGCTAACTCCTGCTGATGTTTAAGTCATGTGGAAAAAACATCCATAAACCATTTAGACACATTTCTTAATCCTTATCTTTCTAGACTGAGTTGCTTAATCAGGATAGTCCCAAATTGAGACATGCCCACTGTGTGTTTATCTGCTTTTGAATGGAAAGTTGTGGTCAAAGTCTGCCAAGCAGCTGCTTATCCACTATTGACAAACTTGAGTTCTCCTCACCCCCCAGCACACATTGCCCATCTAGTCCGGCCGGAGGAAAAGTGAATGGGGGGGAAAAACCCATTCAGAAGAAAACAACGAAAAGACTTAGCAGTTTGTGTACCTCCTTCCCTCTTCCTCCTGCTCTCCCTCACGCCCTTCCTTCTGCCACTGTGGAGCTGGGGAGTGATGGGCTTCCTTTTTAACTATAAGGAGAGCAGAGGTGTTGTGTTTTTTTTAATCTTAGGATTCTTTTAGGCTAGAAATGGACACGCACACCCCTTTTTCGGCTTATAGAGAAACCGAGGCACGTAGAAAGACTTTCCCCCTTTTAAACTTCCCAGCAGAGTCACTCACCGGAAGGGGGTGTTCTGGCTGGCCTGGGGAGTTCCTCAGGCCCCCAGCCCCCTGCCCAGCCTTCTGCCTCCCTGCACTTGCTATGGAGTGGACCCCCGCTGGTCCTGCAGGTGGACTGTTGGACGCAGCAGCCGTGACAGCCTGAGGAGGAAGAGAGAAGTCTGGGAAGCAGAAAAATGAGAAAGATCTAAAGATCCCAAGCTCTTCAAGTGTGATGCTGACTTCCCCGGCTCTCCTCCCACCTCCCCACCTGTCAGAATCCCACCCCTTTGGCAGACGAGAAGTCAGACAAGGTGCTCTGTCCTGGGCCTGTGCCTGATGAGCCTGGGTGCCTTGGGCAGGTCCTTCTGCCACACGTGAGAGGCCATGCAGTAGAGCCAGACTTGAGAGCCCTGCACGTGCTGACACAGACCAGGACTGGAGGGCCCCCCGGCTCCTGCAGACCATCCACCACGGATCCGGGCTCTGAGCAAATCCCAGCAAGTCTCAGAAAGACATGCAGGTTAGAGCCTCGCCTGGGCTACCCACCAGCCGTGCCACCTTGGACAGGTTACCTGGCCTCTCCGAAGATATGCCTTGTCCTTCCTTTGGTGGCATCACGGTACCTACGTTAAAGGAGTGCTGTAGGCATTAAATGAAGTAAAAGGATGGGTCAGATGCTTATCACTTGTGCCTGGCCCACAGAAAATCAGGGCATTTTCACTTCTCCTTCCTCACCGTCGCCAGACTTTCCTTTTGATAATTGTATGGTCTTGTTTTTGCCCCAGCCGCGCGCCAGTGCGGCCCTTGATAGATGGGTTTGCAATGTAAAGGGTCCTTTTATACTTGGTGTTCTGTAGTTGCTACAAGATTTAGGATCTATGAAGACCAGTACTCTGTTTGAGTTCTCTCTCCCAGTGCTCTAAACAGAACCCTGCATGACAGCTGTTACTCTAAAGATATTTATTGGTGATTTCTCTCAGAGAGCAAATTATAGAATAGTGCAGAATATTTCTTCTGGCTGCTCAGGGATGCCGGAATACTTGGCCACCTTCCTCCTCTTTACCGTCACAAGGTAAGGGACCTGGGGAGGGGGGAGGAGAAGCTCTGCTCCGTAGCCCTTCCTTCTAAAGATAATTCAGGGATTTCGCAGTGTCTTTGCTTCTGACTTTTCATCTTCTTTCCCATCTGTCTGCCGAGGCCCTGGTGTACCTCTGGGCATCTCAAAGCCTGAGGATTTGGCCCAGGTCATTCCTGAAGCCTAAGAGAGCCATCAGACTACTCTGGGATGGAAAGTTGGTAAATTCCAGGCTGTTGACTCGGAGGCACCAAATATTGTCAGAGGACTAAACATTTTGCAGCTGCCATAGAAAATGCAAATGTGCTTAAGGTGGTGCTGGCCAGGAATCGCTCCAGCCTTGTCTTATTCATTATTCTTCCCTGAAAAGACGCCTTCCCTGTACACTTCCTGCGGAACGGAGTACTTGAAAGGTGAGGCGCTCCGGCTCTGCCGTCCGCGATCATAATGGGAAAAGTTTTCACCGCAGGCTGGCCCCAACAGTCAATTGTGCTCATTCTCTACCAGATACATAATCCGTGTTTAAATCTCTTGGCAGTAACTCATTAGTTTCTCCCCCTACGTTCTTTTCCTCTTTGATGAGAACAAAGCCCGGCTCCTCCCTACACCAGATCTTGCCTCTCTCTCTCTCTCTCTCTCTCTCTCTCTCTCTCTCTCTCTCTCTGGGAAACCTCACTGTTTTACTTACATCCCTTAGGAAGGAAGTCACCCAAATGTTAGCCTTCCCTGCCTGCAAAAAGATGAAGATGAAAATCTCATTCTCTGTACTTGAAAACCTGTTCAGAACTCAGAAATAATGTGATGCCCCAGGCCTTGGCTTCTGCGGGGGCTGTGCTGGAGATACACCTCGTGGCCTGACCCACTCAGGACCCCTCCCTCGAGCAGGTCCTCCTTCCAGCTCTTAATGGACTATTCTAGAGAAAGGAAGGCTTGGACCTTCAGTAACTCCAGTGGAATTTTATTCTTATTAAATCCCTTTGAAGTTCCCTCTTTCTGACGCCGCCCCCTCTCGCCCTCCCCTCTTAGATGTGGCTATTCTGTCATCAGAGTTGTTGAAGTCAGAGTTATAGGAAAACCAGCCTGAATTTCTGTAAAACAGCTCTTTGATGCAGAGTAAAGCAAAAATCTATTTCCATCGAATAGTCTAGACTTAGAAGAAACGGACTAGGGATGTCAGCTTTTTAGCAGTATGGGATTATAAAGAATTTTCAATTCAGTTAGTCCCATCCTGTTGTGAACCCTGAACTGTGCTTTGATTCTGGGCTGTGGGTGAGAGGCAGCACACCAAGCGTTTATTAGACACCTACTATGTGCTAGGCTTGGTCTAACAGACATCATATATGCAGTCTGTCTAAATTCTTACAGGGGCCGATGAGATTGATTTTTTTACTGTCCTACATTGGAGAGAACTAGCGTTGAGAGAGGTGTCCTGTGCCGGCTGCTGGCTGAGCGGGGACCCGAGCCAGCATGGTCTCCTCATTCTGACAGCAGAGACTCAGCTCTTCCTGCCATAACTCGGCATCTTGTGGGCACTGTCTTCTATGGTGATATTCTCCAGTATCTAATTTTTGAAGAGGGGAGCCTGGGAAAGGAGAAATGGCATATCACCTTCTCAACGGCATTTTAGGTTTTTATAAAAAGGGCAGGACAAAGGAGGTGAGACCAGGTGGGAGGTCACTGCAGTAGATCAAGCCATTGGAGATGAAGGTCTGAAACTGAGGACGGAGAGGAGGGAGCAGAGGCATGTGGAAGGAGACCCCGGGGGCTGGGTGGGGGAGGCGTGGAGAGGACCCTGAGAGGGTTCTGACCGGTGTGGATGGAGGAAGGCACTGTTAAGGGAGATGGGGAGAGAGGTGCCTACGAGGACCCAGGGACACGCGTGTGCACGCGCGGTGTGCATGAGGATTGCTTCTGGCTTAAAAATAGACAAATGTGGGACGGGAGAGAATCATACACCATTTCTCAGATTTGGAATTTGGAGATCACTTCATGATTTGGGAGATTATTTATGCTCTTTTGTAAGGAAAGAAATTCCAAGTTCACAATAGTAGCACTTGCCTTGTCCGTGAAGTCCCCTCTTAGAGATAATTAGGATTTTGTTTTGCTTTTCCCTCCAGGCCTGCTTAAACAGTCATCCTTGGGAATAAATGGCCACACAACTATCTTTTTTAAAATTTTATTTAGTTTTTAATTTTAATTCCTGTGTAGTTAGCATACAGTGTTACGGCAGTTTCAGGTGTACAAGATAGAGATTCAGCACTTCCATACATCACCCGGGGCTCCTCACAAGAAATGCACACCTTAATCCCCATCACCTATTCCACCCATCCCCCACCCACCTCCCCTCTGGCAACCATCAGTTCTCTATGGTTAAGAGTCTATGTCTTGGTCATACAGCTATCTTTCTAATCATTTTTTATGTGTAATTTAAAAAAATATGTGGGGAGATCTGATAGGGGCTAACCACCTTTTGGGTTTGAGGTTTCTTTTTTGGGGGGGTCATTATCATTAAAGCAATATATTTTGTTAATGTTTAAAAAAAAAAAAAACACCACTGGCCTGAACCTTTAATATGTATGGACTTAGTAAATATTTGTCAGATAAAAGAAATACATGTAGTTATCATCCTTTATTGGACATTGAAGTCATCAAGTGGGTTAAAGACACAGGATTAATTTTATTTTGTTAGAGAATTAGCAATGAAGATTCTTCCCAAAATGCCTGACCAATTCTGGTTGACTCGAGTATATAAAGTTAAGCTGTCAGTAGCTATCAGAACAGTGCTCTGAAACTGCGTATTTGCTAAGGCAAGACTTAGGTTGTGGGGAATGGTGAGCACTGCTGGTCATTTTGGTTTGTATGTGTCAGGTCGGACGGACTTCTTGGTGGCAAAATGCCACGCGAGAGGATGTTTTCAGTAATCTGTAAAGGTGTAGGAATGATCCTCAGTTTGAGAGAATCAACTGAAATTAACATGCTTTGCCACTGTTTTGCAATTAATCTTGGAAAATTTAGTTTTAACAACGTCTCCAGATCAGCATTAAGGGAATAAGGGGCAGGGTATCAGAATTCGGAATCACTAGAGGAGCTTTTTAAAAATTGTACAGGATGGTGATGGTGGGGAGGCTTTCCCCTCAACTTGCTGTGCACATACAAGTCCTCTGAAAAATTAAGTTGATTATTTTCTTTTAAATTTATGGAGCGTCCGATGTAGTATTTAAAATCACCGTCTTAGGAGCTGTAGTTACTATGGGGGATATTTGCTTCCCTCAGTAGCATGAATAGGAAAATCATGTTGAGAATTACTGTCCTATATCATAAAATGTTGGAGCAGAAAATAACCCAGAATCACCCAGTTTAGCGTTCCCCAGTTGGATACTACAACGAACAGTTCCCAGAGATGTTAGGACTTTACTTTTGAGTTACACAGGAAATTTTCCATGGTCGGTAAGTTTGGGAAATGTAACTTTGGGAAATTATAACTTCTTTATGGTGAGCTAATTCAGATCTTTCCCACACTTTATCCAACAGACACTTTTTGGTGGAGGGGGACACGCTTATCAACATAGTCCAAGGAACACCAGTTTGGGAATAAGTAACTTAAAATAAGGCTGTTACAAAAGTAGGTGGGTCGCCACTTGATAATGCGTTGTGAAATCAGTTCAGGGGTTGCAACATCCTTTTTTTTTTTTTTTTTTTTTTTTAAACAAAAAAGAATAGACTAGCATAGAAAATACCAGAGCGCTTTGTACATAGGAGGGTAAATGTCATTTTGTGAAACTTTGTTTCAGTTACGTATGTGGGTTTGGGTGTACTCAGTCATAATGAGATCTCTATTTCTTACTGTAGATGATGGCCAAAAAAATTTTTGGAAAACACTAGTGTAACAGTTCCTCAGTTTTGTATGTGAAAACACTGAAATGGGTGTCAGGATCACGTGGGGGGTCAGGGACAGAGTCTAAGTCTACTCTTTATCCTCTCCCACCTACGCCATGGTGCTACCAGATCCTCACATCATCTCTTTTAAGAAGCAGCATTGATGGAAACAATGCAAATATTCATCAGCAGATGAATGGATAAACAAAATCAAGTTTGTATGTGCCACGGAGTACTATTCAGCCTTAACAAGAAATGGAACTCTGAAACCTGCTACAACATGGCCGGACCTTGACATTATGCTCAGCGGCGTAAGTCGGACACAAAAGGACAGGTGTTGTGTGAGTCCGCTTGGATGAGGTCCTTCGAATAGGCAAACTCATAGAGACAGAAAGTAGATTAGAGGTTGCCAGGGACGGAGGAGAGAGGAGAACCAGGAGTCAGTGTTTCAGGGAGACAGAGTTTCGGTTTGGAATGATGAGAAAGTTCTGGAGACGAAGGGTGCCGATGTCTTCACAACACTGAACGTACTCAAGGCCGCTGAGTTGTACACTCAAAAAATGGTTAAAACGGCAACTTTTATGTTATGGCTATTTTATCATAAGAATAATGTTTAAAAGAACCGAGCTACAAAAGAATAATATAGTTGATGATAAAAGCAACACAGTGGGTGGGTGGTTTGTTTGTTTGTTTGTTTGTTTTTATGTTCTAACCTCAGTTTATTTCTTTGGACCTTCCTGTGTGCGGGTCTGGGCCCAAGTGACGAGGATTCTGGGGCAAACAGCGAAGGCTCCCTGCTTTTAGGAATCCCCGGCGCAGAGTATGGCCATGTGTGAGCCTGGTTCTAGAATGCCTGGCAGGTGACAATGGCTAGCATTTCCATAGGTGATACATTTTATAGCAGTCACGCTTAGCATGTGACCTTTCCTGTGCTAATAACTCTGATTTTCCAACTGCAACATTTGGGTAAACCAACAATTTGCTTTTTGGAAGGTCAAGCAGAAACATATTTCATGGTTTTTCTCATGGTTTCACCCTTTCATCAGTTGGTCGTTAGCACTGACCCAGAGACAAATAGCCTTTTCTTGCTTTGCTTTTGCCTCTTTCTTCACAAGACCTCCAGGCTCACTGCAAATAGCAATTTAAGTGCAATGCTACTACCCACAAGTTGGTTATAGTGATGCCCACTGTCTGCATTCTTTGCTCTTGCTTCACATGTTTGGGTATGAGAATCTGAAGAGTCAGGGCGAACCAGAAATGAGTGTGAGGGCAGCTGGATGGTGGAGAATGGATGTGTGTTTCTTCTTTGGAGCTGGCAGGTTTTTGAAACTCCCAATGCAGAGCAATTTCTGCCCATAAAATTTGCAACAGATGGGAGTCGCCCCTCGGCTCTGCTTGAGGGCTGTGGAGGCTTCTTACCGGTCAGGCGGGCCCCCTTTTGTGTCTGGTCCCCACACAGGTATTGACAAACAGCAGGTCTGTCCTTGCAGCAACCCTGTCGGGATCTCTGTAGGGGCTCAAGCTGGCATCCACAATAAAGGAAACCGGGAGAAAATACTCAACCAGTGAAGATATTTAACTTGGTTTACTGGAAGCTCAGGGAGAGCTTCAGAAATGTGGCTGGTAGAATCTTCCTGAATGGGGCAACACGTCATGATACCTCAAACCTCGGAGCATTATCTTGTGAGTTGGAAGTATGACTAAGGATTTCTCTGCCTTGGCGCTATTGACGTTTGGGGCTAGGTAATCTTTGTTGCGGGGGCTGCCCTGTGCATTGGAGGACGTTTAGCAACATCCCTGGCCCCTCTACCCACCAGATGCCAATAGCACCCCCCCCCAACTTGTGATGATCAGAAACATCCCGGGGGGGGGGGCGGGAGTCACCCCTGGCTGAGAGCCAGTGGCAAGCTCCAAGTACCTCCTGCTGTGTTCTAAGTTTTAGCTGTTGAGGACTTTGTCAGGTATTATTCTAGAAACAATGGAAAAGGCCTTGGAGTTGTTTGTTTGAGCCCTGCTCTATTAGTACGGAGCTCAGATCTCTGAAGTGTGTGCAAAGAATCGTCAGCTGGAAGAAAGTAATATCTAACACTCAGAATTAATTTGTTACCTGCGCAATGGGGTGGTTCCGTGATGCGTGTTAGGATTTCGAGTGTAGTGTCTACTGGGGATTTGCGTTATGATGAGTATCTGGGGCCTCTCTCGTAGTGGGGTCCTGCACGGTTATGAACTGAACAGGATCCAGCAAGCTGAAACCGATGAAGTCTGCATCAGTAGCACCTGGGTATGCCTCTTCTCTTTTGCTGCCTATGCCAGGCACATGGCCGGATGATGTAAGCGATTTATTTCATTCCTCGGTCTTTCTCTCCCGCATCTAAATGGAGGATGACAACCTGCTCTTCATCTTATTAAATGGCCAGCTATGGTCACTTCATCCATTGAGCTCCCCTTCTATAGTGGTAAGAATTGTTTGAGACCATGGGATTCTTTGTGGTTTCCTTATTTGTCACAGAGCCCTAAATGGATTCCCAAGTTCCATCTTCCAAAATGCAAAGCACCTGTTTTCTTCACCCTAGGCTGGATTAGCTGGATGTTTCTTTATTCATTCATCCAGTGTTGCTGGAGCTCCCATGTGCCGTGCTTTGTGCAAGTCACTTGGGGCACTTAGATGACTAAGCCAGGTTTCCTATCACACTCTAGTTAGAAAGACGGACTTACAAATTAATGTAACATGAGGATTGTTTTCTGTCACCTATAAAAGTGCAGCGGTTTAACCTTCCTGCATATTTTGGATCTCTTCTAAGTCTGAAGAAACAAGCACGGTTAATGAGTATTTCGGAAGGTGGTGTTAGCATGCAGTCTGGGGGAGCACTGCTCTGGGAGTCTGAAAACCTGGGGTTTTTTATGTTGACACTGGCCCTGATTAGCCCTGTGCCCTTTGTCCATGTCACTTCATCTTTCTGGTTTATAAAATGATATATTTGGGTTACATCATCTCTGAGGTCCCTTCTGACTCCCAAGTCTATGCTTATTATAATAATAGTCATATTTATAATTATTAAATACCATTATGATTTGTTTTAGAGCTAGGAACCTAATGATGAGCGAGTCTTTGTGAGGAGGATTTATTGTATGTGTTTAAATGGGTTCCTGCTCACTTGGGCCTGGTGGGGAGACTTGGACAACGCTGGTAAGGTCAGAAGCCTTGCAACACTTCGAGGCCCCATTTAAGGGGTAGACCAGCAACCTGAAAGACTGAAACAGCTGTTTTGCCCTGAAGCTCCATAAGAAAGGTACTATCTCTAAACAGACTCATCCTCTTCAGAGGGCTTCTTTCCACGAAGCTTTCTGGGAGGTAAGGTAGATGCCCTGTTTGGGGTAGGTGCCTTTGACCTGTATCTTTCTGGTTACCTCCAGAATTACATAAACTCGTTAGGTAGAGGTTATTTGTTCCTTCTGCACCTGAAGCTGCAGTTAAGTTTGCTATCCAGTTTGAACCTTACCTTCACATCTGTCACTCCTGGATCCTGTAAGCTCCATCCCCAGGTTACCAGGGCTGGTAACCTCAGGGGTGGCTGTAGGCAAGCTCATGGCAAGGGGTGCCCAGTCAGGGATAAGGTCTGTTGTCCTGTGCATGTTATGTAATAACAGGAGAGAAATATTCGGAGCATTCTTCTCCCTTTCTTCAAGACACTTAGGATACTTATTAACATTTCAGTGATGGCCTTGCGGATGAATCTCACCTTCATCAAGAAATCAAGAAGCCATCATGTGATCTCTCACTGCCCATCCGAAAAAATTTCCTCAATCACCTGGATGAAACTTGGCAGATATTGCCTTATATTGTGGTCCTGTGTGTTCGTGTGCCGTTTCTCTTACAAGATTGTAATCATCTCCTAGAGCTGTGATTGTATTTAACCACCTGGAAAGACCCCGCGACCCGGGTCAGGCTGTGTGTGCACGCATGTGTACTGGATACCTGGTTAACGTTGGGGGGATGAATTGATGGATCACAGTGTCAGGCGCTGGGAAGCACTCAATAAATAGTTGTAGAATTGGACTGAATTGTAAGTGGTTAAGTATTTCACAGTTCTCTAGTCTTCCTACTTTATGCCACTTACTGTGGGTTAGGAAATAAGATGAATCTGTGTGTAGACACC
This sequence comes from Ursus arctos, assembly GCF_023065955.2. Classification (NCBI taxonomy): domain Eukaryota; kingdom Metazoa; phylum Chordata; class Mammalia; order Carnivora; family Ursidae; genus Ursus; species Ursus arctos. The sequence goes on from NW_026622930.1 coordinate 14,046,493, forward strand.
AAAAGAGTGAGAAGTGGTTGCTGGTTATCTGAAGAACTGTAGAGCTTTTAGCTGTTGTATAGTTCTGATTCTTTTTTTTTTTTTTTTTTTTAGCAGTGTTTACTATTTCTGGCTATTGTGCACACTAATATAAAAATTTAATTAGAGCCTTTCTTTTCAATTAATTGTTATGGCCCTGTTTGTTTGCTCTCTTGATAGAGCCTGTGTTATGGGAACACGAGAGATCAATTTGCTATCACAAAATTCATTACTTTGGACTAAAGTCCAGTGTGCCTGTGAGGGTATGCCCCACTCGCAGTGACTTCTCAGGCAGTTGGAGGATTGTAGATTGTGAAATGGGCAAGTGTTCAAGTAACTTAAGAGAAAGGATCTTTTTGAGCCAAGAGGAGTTGTAATTTGGTCATTGGCCTTCTCAGAGCAACGCAGGCAGCAAAACGAAAATTCTGGACAGCTCATGAGATTGAAAATATACATGCCCCTCATCCGTGTCTCATTGTTGAATATTTAGGTATCTTGAGAGTTGAAATTAGGCATAGACTATGCACAGGGTTCTGGCTTAGGAAAGGTACTTTCTTTGGTAGTATCCATAAATGAAGGTCTGTGGTAGGAAAGCAGGGGTCTCTAGTTTTGTTCTGTCTTCACCTCCACGGCCCACACAATGCTTGGCACAGCTGTTCAGTAAATATTTGTTGAATGAGAATCCTTGAGATAAATAGCTTCTTTTGCTTTTGATCATCGATTAAAGTGTTTTCTGGATTATAGTTTTGCTTGGATGGGGCTGTTCTTCAGTCTTGAGAGATACCACCACACCTGTCTTCAGGACCTATAGCTACTGGATCGAACTTGGCAGGGCAGGGGCCTGGGCCTGGGCCTCAAGAGGCGTAAATAATGCCCAGTGTGGTTTACACAGCCCCCAAGGACAGAGTGTGAGCTGGGCAGTCACACATATCTAGCACAAAGCAGTCTGCCACCATTGCCGCTGTGTGACATTGGGGCAGGTAGCAAAGCCCCTGCTGTTGTCTGGTCACTCGTCTATAAAGTTGAGCCAGTAAGACCTACTGTCCAGGATGGGTGGTGGCTCCTAAGTGACATAGTAGGTAATGTCCCTTATGGAAAGATAGTAACTGGGTCCATTTGTAAATTCCTTTACCTTCTAGAAGCGTGTTCCTTTTATGGTTGTAGTGGTTTTCCTTCTGCTCTGTACTGAATGGTTTACCTCTTACTCTTGTATGAAATGAGGAATATGAGAGAAAGGACCCAGTAGCCTGAGTTCCTCAGTGCTTCAGGGAAACTTTGGTATGGTTCAGAGTTAAAAGCCAAAGCATGTGTGCAGAAGGGACTCATCCTGTGTGGTGTGGTGCTCGAGTGTGTGTGTGTGTGTGTGTGTGTGTGTGTGTTGGGGTGAATGAGGGAATAAGAGCTCTGGGAGCAGCACCATCCAGTAGAAATTCTTGTGATGATGGAGAATGTTCTCTGTCTGCATTGTCTAATGCACAGCCACTGGCCACATGTGGCCACTGAGCACTTGAGATGTGGCCAGTTTGAGGAGCTGAATTCTTAATTTTATTTAATTCATTTGAATGAACTAATCACATTTGACAAACACAAGTGCATTGGATAGCAGGGCTCTTGGGCCTTACTGTGGCTCAAGGGCTAGTGGTCTGCATTTCCTAGCAGCTTGTGAGAAATGCAAAATCTCAGTCATCATCTCAGATCTACTGGATCAGAACCTGCTTTTTGGGGCACCTGGCCAACTCTGAGCACGTGATTCTTGATCTTGGGGTTGTGAGGTCGTGCCCCACACTGGGTATAGAGATTGCCTAAAAATAAGATTTTTTTTAAAGATTTATAAAATAAAAATAAATTTTAAAAAGATCGATTTTTTTTTTAGAGAGAGTGTGCAAGTGGGGAGGGGGCTGGCAGTGGGAGAGGGGTGGCTTAGGGAGAGGGAGAGAATCTTAAGCAGACTCCCCACTGAGCACGTAGCCTCATGTGGGGCTCCATCCCACGACCCTGAGATCACGATTTGAGCTGCATTCAGGAGCTGGACACTTAACACACTGAGCCACCCAGGAGGCCCAAAAAGAACCACCGGTGGTTCGTGTGCACAGTTGAGTTTAGAAGCGGGGCTGGCATTTGAACGGCTCAGTTTCCTCTGTAGACTTGTGTGCCATTGCAGTGCTCGTGCAGGATGAAGATTCAGGCTGGCGCGTTCTGACCGTCCTCTGTGGTTTTGGGGGACAGACATGAAATGAGAAAGTTATGTAAGCTTTTAGCTCAGGATTAAAGCCTATTTTGCTGATACCTCCTCCTGAACCTTGTTAATTTCTATATTCCCGTGTTGTCTCCTCAAAAGATAGCTCCCCTTTTACCTTCTCATTCACTACTCTGTAGCTTTCTTTTTCCTACTACTTGCCTTAAACTGGTAAAGATGTGTATACACACACACACACACACACACATACACACACACACACACACACACATACACACACACACACACACACACACACACACCCCCTTTTAGATGTTTCAAACCAAATCAGTACGTTCAGGTTGTGGTTATCTTAATGCTTCCAACACGCCGGCTGGTGATAAATATTTCAAAAGGATAAGTAGCATTTTCTTTTTAAGCGAAGTTAGAGATAGGTCCCTCACCTGTCTGGAAGTATTAGTAATTTCTATTCTGTAATGGTGCCGATTTAACCAATTGGAACAACAACAAAACTTCGTGGGTTTCTTTGCCGTCCATCAGTCAGATGACTTTGGCTAACGTGGGTATTGCTTGGGTACTGATGCCAACCAAAGCTGGAAATCCGTGTGTTCATTTTGGTGGAGTCTTTTCGCTTTGCCCCTTTAAAGTCCCGAGTGACCCTGTGCCACACATCTATACCGTGTTGATAGCAGGTTGGAAAACGTTGAGAGTCTACATCTGGGCAGCAGTCAGGGGCACCATGAGGAAACTGAGGCATAAAGGCAGCGTGCTAAAAGGGGCCTACACCGGGATTCCGTGTAGTCTTACAGCGTGTCTCTAAAAAGACCCAAGGTCACAGCGCTGGTAAATAACAGAGCCACAGTCGGACCCCCCGCAGTCTGGTTCCCAGGTGTGCATGCTTCACCACCACCCACGCCTGCTTCGTGCTCTGCCAGGGACGGGCTCCCTCCGCTTTCTACTGTGCTTGCCCTTTCCTTCTGGTCCTTCCGGTCACTGTCACTGCTCCCGCTCCTCTCCTCCTTCACGTCTCTTCTCAGATGTCACCTTCTCGAGGACACCTTCCATAGCCGCTCCACCAAAGACAGTGTGCATGCACGGACACACGTGCACACACACACACACACACCATCATTCTCTGTTCCCACTGCCCTTCTTTATTTCCCTCCTTAGTCCTTATTATCACCTGTATCTTACGTACTTATTTGTATGTATGTTCCTTGAGAGCAGGGACTTGGTTTTGTTCATTCCTGTATCCTCCAGTTCTAGAACAGTGCCCAGTCCATAGTAGCGCTAGATAAATATTTTTTTTTTTAAAGATTTTATTTATTTATTCGACAGAGATAGAGACAGCCAGCGAGAGAGGGAACACAAGCAGGGGGAGTGGGAGAGGAAGAAGCAGGCTCATAGTGGAAGAGCCTGATGTGGGGCTCAATCCCATAACACTGGGATCACGCCCTGAGCCGAAGGCAGACGCTTAACCGCTGTGCCACCCAGGCGCCCCCAGATAAATATTTTTGAATGAACCAATGAATGAATGAATCAATGAATGAATCAATCAATGACTCTCTAACCTGAGAAGCTGCTGCCGTCTCGCACATGGTCTCTTTCTTGCTTCTTTCTTGGCGTGCTCCCCTCGGTGGCCTGAGTGATCCTTCCGGAACTTCTACTTGCCCCTGACAATCCCTTCCAGAGGCTTCCTGTTCTTATGGCTCCTGACTGCCTCCCCGGCCCTTCCCCTCTGCTGTACCGCCATTCCTTCATTTTTCGATCATGCCACTACCCCTCTTTTCCCTCTCTGCCTCCTTGACCCCTGCCGACCCAGACTCTGTGTCCTCCTCGGGCTCGGGCTCGGGCTTGTCTGTCTGGTTTCTGCCCTCCATGGTCATCTCTCACTTGTTAGACTCTAAGTGCTATGAAGGCAGGAACCCCCCTCTGTCTTGTTCCCCTTCACGCACCCCACCTCCAGCTGCACACCCTGCTCAGAGTAAGCACTTAATAACTGTAAGGGAGGGTGAATGAGGCCATTTAAATCTACGGGTAGATCCACACAGAATTTGTTGGAACCAAGTCTTACTTCACTAGAATTAAGTGTTTCTTTGGCACTACGCAGTCTTCCTGTTCAAGCTGTGAGATTTAAAGACAAAATGTTTCCTGCTAATTATTAACAGTGGCCCTGTAAGAACAGAGCCATTATGGGGCCCTGAACCCTGGCATGCTGCCCCCCTTCCAGCAGCGAACAGCATCGTAGAGCAGGGCAGCTCCCACCCTGGCACCCGTTAGGCCTCAGATTACCCAAAGAGGATTGCAGTCTTGGGGCCAAAAGAGTAGGGAGTGGGTAAAAGGATTTGAAATGAGATTATAGGCCCTAAAAGCTCCTTGCTTTTTTGTTCAGGAAATAATTTACCAGTTTTCTTCCAGGCAGCGAGGCGATCCAGTTTGGGGACTGGAGTGGTAGATCAGTGTCCTGGGGCTCTTGAGATACTTAAACAGAAGTTGAGATCTGTAGTTGTGCTTCCTGGGTTTCTGGTTAAAAATAAAGGAAGAAAAAAAACAGGAATGGAAAGAGGAAAGCTCATAAAAGTGCTCCGAACAAACAAAATTGAACACAGGATCTTTTAAGGGTAGACAAAGACAGCCTCCGTTTAAAGAGCATCTTGCTTGGTCAGTGTGCCTGCAAGCCAAAATCAAGCCAGTGGGTAGTGTGAGCAGAAGGCTGTTTCTTTATTTGGAACTCCAAGAAGGAAGGTCGTTTCCCTTGACCCCAGCTCCCTACCTGTAAGATCCTTCATTGAAACGCTGCAGGTCTGGCGGGGGCGGAGCGAGAATCAAGCCAGCCTTGCCCTTTGCCATCTGTGGTCGGGCTTTGTAGCCGACGTAACAGTTCTCTTCATGCTTTACCGTCTTTTTCACGTTGGAGGCTTCCCAGAGGTGTATTTTGTTCGGCTCTTGGCGCAGGTGTCTCTTCTCCCTCAATCTTCATTAGTGCCCTTCCTCTTCCTCACACTGCTGGCCTCCCTGCCTTCTCTTCTTTTGACATGAAGTGGCTTTTGGATGCTGAGAGCAGGCTTGCCTGTTCTTCCGAGTTTGAGGGAGATCTCACCACTGCTGATGCCTGGGTGCAATTCTGGGATGACCACAGGGGATTAGCGCACTCACTGAGGTATGCAAGACGATGTCGGGTTGTCTGAGACCCAACTCATATAGGATCATAGATTTATTCCATCTTCAGCAAGGGGAGCTGTTCATGCGTGGGTGATCCTGCAGAAAACATCTGAGACATTCTTCGTACTGTGGAACCCTGTGCTAATACAGAGTTTGGAAAACGAGAGCACCCTGGTTATAAAACTTACCACCAAACCTGGGGTTTAGCGTCCTTTTGTTAAAGATGTATTCTGAATCCATGGAATCACTTTGCTGCCAATAGCAAGAAGGTGCTGGACGAATGCTTGCGTGTTGGGGGATATTGCATTTTGCTCTTCACGGTGTTCAGTTTGTCGTTATGTGGGGGTAATGTACGTGTCCACTCTTGAGAGGTCGCAGGAAGTGATTGTTTTGAATAAATCGCCAATAGAAGCTTCTGACTTGCCTCTTTCTCTTAAAAGTGAAATAATCTCTAGCCCCCCCTTCCCCTGCCACCCACAAAATGCTTTTTATTTGAAGTTGGGGGCTAGCCTGATTTCAGTTAATTAAAGTTTTAATTGTGTTTGATTCTGCAGCAGACCTAATGTTTACCTGCCTTAATAATGAAATGCAAAGCATCGTCATCTTGAAGCTCACGCTCTTACTGGACAGCAAGGGGAGTAGAAGCAACCTGAAATCCTGCTAGCCCTACCTGGTAGTTTGTATTTGCTGTTTGTTTTTGGTGTTACATTCAGATCTGAGAAAAGGGCTGACCTAAGCTTGATAATCTGAACGTTACTCAAGAATCACTCTGATGTCTACAATTTGAGCACTTGCATGTTGGATAGAAAACATCAGCCCTGTACCGAACTCAAGTACTCAGATGTCCTTCTGTGCAGAAGCTAACAGAGCCTGAGACTGCTCTCTTCTTAGAAAGTTCTGCTTGCAAGGTTGGCGCTTAGCTGGTGTCTGGAGATTTGGGTTTGGAGAGGTTTCTCACCATTCCCAGAACTGACAGTTCACTGAGCCTAAGCTGTGTGAACAATGCAGTTGATGGAAGACATCTGGAATTTGGGAATGTGCTAGGCAGAGGGTGCCTACGTGAGCAGTCCCCATGGGAAATCTTGGGCCCGAGTCTCTAATGAGCTTCCCTCGTAGGCAGAGCTTCCCATGTAATGTCATGACCCATTGCCGAGGAATTAAGCACATCCCATGTGACTGTCCGCAGGGAGGACGCTTGGACACTCGTGCCTGGTATCCTCTGGACTTCATCCCTTGTGACTTTTCCCTCTGCTGATTGCATTTGGTGTCCTGTTGCTGAAATCAGTCATGACTGAACGTAATGTGCTCTGTGCTGAGCCCTGTGATTTCTCCCAGGGGATCACCTGACCTGAGGGCGATCTGGGGGTTGGGGGGGTTCCCAACACACCTTCTAAACCTGCTCTACCCCTTGAATTTTTCTGTCTTGGCAGTTTTTTTCCCTTCAGCCCAGTATCCAAAGTCAGAAACAATCTCTGATTTGTCTCTTGATTCAGGTACCAAATCCTATTGATTTTGCCTTCGAAGTGTCTCTTGAGCCCGTCCTTCCTATAGCCCCTGCCAGTGTCACCGTCTTGGCTCTCCCCGCCGCTCCCTGGACTCTCCCCAACAGCTTCCTGTCTGGTTTTCCTGCCTCTGGTCTCTGTCCACCGTCTCACCCGACCTTCCTCCAGAACCCGGGCGGAGCTGCCATTACCAAGGAAATGAAACAGATGCCTCAGCTGGGCCTCCCGGGGCCCCTGTACAGCTTCATGGGGGGGGGGGTGGCTCAGTGGTTAGGGCTCAACTTTGGGTTGTCTGCTCCGCCACTCAGTAGCCGCTGCCACAGGCAAGTTACAGCTTCTCTGTACGTCAGCATCCTTCCCTGCTCATGAGGTGTCAAACAGCACTGTCCTCAGCGGCTTGGTGAAGAATGAAATGGGCACATGTTTAAAATCCTCAGGACAGTGTCTGGATCTAAAAACTCTCAGTAACTATTAGCTGTGCTTCTTCTTATAATTATCTCTCAGCATTCTCTTCTCTGGGTTGTGTGCCGCTCTCTGGTGTTGTCTGGCTATGGCTTATTGAGGGAAGGGACGGAGGAAGGGGAAAGAGAGAAAGGGAGGGAGAATGAAGAAAGAAGCGTTGGTTAAAACATGGCTTGTGCTCTTAAGAAACGTACTAGTTGGGGATATAAGATGCCCTAGTAGATTAAACTAACAGTATGAAAGGAATACAGGTCACCTGGTGGGGCTCTGTGAAAGGAGTCAGAGAAGGGAGGGGTCTGTGGGGCGGGAAGGGAGCACGCTGAGAAGTTTCAGCACAGTTACCAAACTCATGCTTTGCCCTCATCTCAGATCCCGCAGAGAGAGGCAGAGAAGCGTTAGGACTTGGTGTGTTTCTAAGCAGCAGTCATAAAAGGGAAGTCTTCCTGGGGGACCCTTCGACTCTACCCCCGCCGAAACTTGTCTTTCTCTGGGGTGACATTTTGAGCTACTTAAGGGGGTGTGCGTACTTCCGAGAGAGAGTCACCGTAGAATGACTTCTGAGTGATTCTCTCCAGAGCGTCTGCATTTCCTCCTGGCTCTCTGGGGTGGAAGGGCCTCTTGGAGAGAGGAAAAATATCTGTCAGCTCCAGAACTAGCTCCCAGGAAGGACCCTTGCCTCCTGGAGCGTGTCTGAGGAAGTGGTCTGTCACTAAGTCTTACATCACTGAGGTGCTGGGAAGGGCTGGCACCTGCTCCACGTGGGGACAGTTCTGTCCTGTGAGCTTCCTCAGTAATGGCTAGAGGCCAGGTTACACAAAGTGTTATCAAGATTGCTGGGGCGCCTGGAGGGCTCGGTCAGTGGAGCATGTGACTCAAGATCTCGGGGTTGTAAGTTCGAGCCCTGCATTGGATGTAGAGATTACTTAAAAAGAAAATCTTTAAAGGGGGGGCCTGAGCGGCTCAGTTGGTTAAGCATCTGACTCTGGCTCAGGTCATGATCTCAGGGTCCTGGGATCGAGCCCCACGTTGGGCTCCCCACTCAGTGGGGAGTCTGCTTGTCCCTCTCCCTCTGCCTCTGCCCTGTTCCCCACTCGTGCTCTCTCTCTCTCTCTCAGATAAATAAATAAAATCTATAAATTAATTAATTAATTAAATCCTTTTTTTTAAAAAAAATTGCTCTTGCCGCTTTACTTTTTTGCACCACTGAAATCACCATCTTGAAGCTACATTGCAGTCCGGGGTTCGTTGTGCGGCGTCTATTACATAGAACTTCGTATCGTTCACCTTCTGCTACATAACAAACTAAGTGGCTTAGAAGAATGAATGTCTCTTTGCTCATCATTCCCTGTGTTGGCAGCCTGGGCTGGGCTCAGCTTGGACGGCTCATCTCTGTTCCTGGCGGTGATGGTTGGGCTCCCTCTCGTCTTGGGGCCTCAGCTGGAATGGCTGGGAGAGCTGGCGTCTCTCTCCGTGGGGTCTCAAGTTCTTTAGGAAGCTGTTCCAAGCTTATTCACGCGGTGGCAGAAGAATTCCCAGCAACCAGAGAGAACAAGCCCCGGTACTCAAGCACTTTTCCAGTTTCTGCCTGTGTCCTATTTCCTAATGCCCTGTTGGCCACAGCGAGCCACCAGGCCGAGCCAGAGTCATTGTTGGCAGGGCCCACCTCAGGGTGTAGGGCTATTTCTGCAGTCGTTTACGTCACGGAGTTGAGGGTCCTGCCAGAAATGAAAACGGGTGTTGTTGCCAGCTGTCTTTGCCGTTCTCCTCCAGACGGTCGTCCAGGGTGGGCACAGTCAGTGGATTAGACACTCTGCTCGCTGGTCCATGTGGCCCCCTTCGCACCCCGTCTCTCTGTGACCAGCGACTGCGCAGAGGCTTTAAGCCATCTGGCTCACAGATTGATGGGCACTCCTAGTCCCAGAGGGCCCACCAGGAGAACGCGGCTGGATCGGCACAAATCTGACGTTGATGCTAGAAAAGGAACTCCAAGCTGACAGAAAACACAGCCCACGCAGATAGTTGTGGCAAAATGACATTGAAAATCCCCTGCCGCGTCTTAGGCTGCGCTAAGCCCGGGCCACACCTCTGAGGAAATGCCTGTGGCCGTCCTCTGCTCCCACCGGTGCCTGGACGACACTCTGAGGACCGTGGAGCAATGGAGGGGAGTCTGGGGCATGAGAAGGAGGGAGACTCACCTGGATCACCCAGGTTCCTCAGCAGGGTTGACGCCAGGTGACTGACCTCTTGCGTGAGGGGAGGGTGGGCTGGAGGGACTCGATGATTCATCCAACCCAGTTCAAATCATCTGATTTTAAGCTGTTTATCTTTAGAGGATTATGCTGTTGAAGATTATGCTTGCGAAATATTAAGGAAGTATTGCCTTGTGATGGACCAAGAGACAAGAATCGAGACAAGAATGATTTTGCAATCAGAGAGGTGTTTTGAGGCAGAGTCTGGAATGAGGAGGGTGGGGATAAAAGGGTGGGTTGTCTTCAGGTCTTTTGGACCCCACACATCAGAGCCACCTAATCCTCCATTCCTGGTGACTGAGCCGGGGGAGGGGCATGGCACTGTTCGGGGTCAAAGAACTTCTACCAGGGCTTCTGAGGCGTGGTGATGGGGGAGAGCCTCCCCTGCTGCAAGCCAGGAAGAATCAAATTTGAGCAAGAATGAATTTTCCATTCTTTTAGTCTGAGGTTATGACAGTGTCTCAGCCTGAGCAAATTCAACTGCCACAGTCACGGGAAGTCAAGAGCCCTCACGGGTGGGAACTGTGAAGGTTCTCGGTTGGTTCTGACGTCAACATTGTTGTGTATGAAAGGTGGCGTGAGTGACTGCCTGTGTGTGTGCGTGCGTGCACGCGTAGCCTGGGGTGGGGGCACCTGTGGGGCTCCATACCAGCCTGTCCATGTCATAGTCGATCTTCCCGTCTTGGTCTGGGAGTCAGGAACTGAGCTCATCCTGGCCTCCTTTGTGTCCCCAAGGTTTTGAGTGTTGCCAGGCACCTGTTAAACACTTAGGAAATATTTATTGAATACACGAATCAAGAAAGGCTGGAAGGGAATTTTTTTAAAAGCATTTAGATGGCAATTTTTAAAGAATGAACCTGGACATTTTAATCAGTCACAGAACAATGACTGTTGATATCTCTTAAGCTCTTTTGGTGGCAGTGTGATAAGAAATGAAAGGGAGCTGACAAAACCAGGGGCCAAAGTTAAATGTATATGCTATTAAAAACAAACATACGCTAACTGCTAAAAAACCAAAAACCTAGATTACCAGCTAGGTAGTGTAGTAGAAATATACTATCATTCTGTAGTATACTTGTATTTTTCCAGACTTAAAATATCTTTATTGTGTTTTCTGATTAATAAGTACATACACATGTAGAGTGGCCAAACAGTAACAGTGTAAAGAATTCAATAAAATACCCTTATTTTCATGTTGTTAACATTCATGAAAAAAATCTTTTCATTAATTGTGGTGAAAGACACAGAACATAAAATGTACCATCTTAACCACTTTAAAGTGTTGAGCTCAGTGGCAGTTAGTATCTTCACGTTGTTGCATATCCAGAAAACTGACACTCTGTAACCACTCCACAGCTTTGCATTTCACCCTCTCCTCAGTCCCTGGCAACACCATTCTACTTTTTGTCTCTTTGGATTTGAGTATTTTAGGGAGCTCAGAATCATCCAGTATTTGTCTGGCTTATTTCACTTAGCACAGTGTCTTCAGGTTCATCCGTGTTGGAGCATGGGTTAGCATTCCTTCTGGAGGATATTATTCCATCGTAGGTGTGTATACACTTTGTTGATCCCTTCATCTGTCAGTGGACACTTGAGTTGAATAATGTTGCCATGAACATGGGTGTTGAACATGTTTTCACATGTTCCTTTGCCCCCACGAACTGTAAATGAGATCATACCGTATGCGTTGCTTTGTAATGTGTATTTTCACTCTACACTCTGCTGTGTACGTCTTCCCTGGTCAATTAATAATGATATGCAGTACTTGTTTACGATGGTGCATAATGTGTGTGCCCTTGTACGGATTTATCTAGTTGTGGTTGCACATTTAGGTTGTTTTTTATTTGTTGATGTTATAACCATGCCTCAAAAAACATGTAAAGTGTATACCTTTGCCTAGTAATAAAAACTGTAATGGTTGGATCTCAGGTCAGATCATGCAGAAGCAGAGCCTGAGGACTGGGGTATGAATGATTTACTAAGGGGGTGTTCCCTGGAGAAGAGGCATGAGGGAGGCAGGATGGGGAAGGGGCCAAGCAAAGAAGTCCTAAAGTCTAAGTCTGACTGGAACATAATCACACAGGCAGGGTTGTCCCCCTTGAGTCAAGGGGAACTGTCGGCCACTTACCGTGTGACCCACAGGCCTCTTGGGGCCCTCAGCCAACAGCAGTTCTGAGGAGGTACTGGAGATGAGCAGGTAGTTTAGCTCCTACAGCTGCTGGGGGGTGGGTGCAGTCCATGCTGGTGTGGGTGAGTGGGACACCACCACCAGTGCTAGTAACATTTCTGTATGCCCGCGATGGTGCTAAGTACATCAGTGCATATTTCATAGGCTTGTGGTCTGGGTGCTTATATTATCTCTAGTTTACAGATGAAGAGCTGATACTGAGAGAAGATAAGTAACCAGATGTCCCACAACTGGGAAGGGGTGGCTAGCATTGGAAGGCACACTCAGGTGTGTCCTCTAACCAGAGCCTGAGCTCTTTATCCATAGGCCATAGAACCTAATCATTAACTCCTAGGAGCAGAATTGCTGGACCAAAGAGATAGACCTTTCAGATACACATATGTATCCCGCCTTCTCTCCCCACCCCCTTCCCAAGTTGTCTCGATTTATATCCCTTACAGCACTTTGTTCTCCAGCCATCCCTGGCTTTTGTCAGTTTTTTAAATATCTGCTGATCCAATCGGTAGAGAGTTTTGCCTTGATTTTCCTTTCTCTTATTATTGCTGAGATTCCCATGTTTATTAGCTAGCTGGATTTTTTTTTTCTCAAGGCCCGGTTTTTGGTTAAGGCCTTTTGCTCATTTTTGATGGTCCTTTACACGAGTGTTGGAATCTTCCAGATCCCCCGCAGGGATTTGAAATGCTGCATTTATAGTGCACTTGTTTCGAGCCAGTACTTCATTCTATTTTTAGACTTTCGCTGAGTTCTTGGTCTGTCTTTTGCTAGGATCATACTCTTTTAATTATTGTACAGTTTATTTTAAAAGATAAAAACTTGTAGGATTTTTGTTGTCAGCTCAATGCTAACTGAAGGTTTCCAAGTCTAGGACATTTGTGGGCCCTCCAGCCCCAAATAAGAATAGATAGAACTCTTTTGTTAGCAGTTAATAATAGTAGATGCCGGTAGCTACTTTTCTTTAGTGAAGGCACCATTTGTCTTTCCAGCTCTGTCTGAAATACTTCCATTTGCCCTTTCCTTAAAGGGGGTAGAGGTAACCTTGAACGTCCTTGTCATTTGAATTACCAGTGTAGTAGGTAGCACTGAATTTGCAATTGAGAGAAAATTTGACTCAGAGTGGCTTAGGTATGAATGGATATCTGTTAGCTTTATCCAACTAGAATGTCCAAGAGTGGGTCTAACTTCAGGCAGATCTTAATCCACGGCTCAGTGATCAGTGTTCGCCGTCCATGCTTCAGCATTCCTTCTGTGTCAGCTCCCTACTCAGGCAAGCATTTGCTTCATAAGGGCAATATGGCTGCCCAGTCCAGCTGAGTCTCTGAAGGTCAAGTCCAGTGGGAAAAGACTGGATCTCCTACCCCACAAATTTGGGTCTGACTGCCATTGGCCTAACACCAATAGCTGTAACATAGGACAGTGTATGCTTTTTGATTTATGCCTGGTACCCAGGTGAATTTGGGGAGCTGTTACTAGAAGAAGAGAGAACGAATACTGGCTGGCCGGGAACATCAGCAAATGCTCTCTGTGCTCACATTGGTAGAATGGGCCTTAATGGTGTTTTATTTTCACGATGAGAAAAGTTCATAATGTCAGGCTCAGAAAGAGAATCATTTTTAGAGAATGGGGCTTGCCATTAAGGACTTAAGGACAAGGGAATCTCCCTTTCAAGTGATTCTGTGACCTTGGACCCATCTGGGGATCCTAGGGATGCTGAGGCCATCAGTGATTTTTTTGGCAGAGCTTAGTGAGGTTCTCATCTTATTTTAATGAGTGAGGCAAGGCTCAAGCCTGCCATTTCATTATTAAACCGGAAAATGGCTCCTCAGTACCACAGGACTCAGTCTTCAGAGACCAGACATCCAACTGGCTGTGAAGGGGTTAAACTGCACACTCAGGTGGTAGAGACTTCCTCTTGGCCAAAGTACATCTCCTCCCCAGCCTCTTATTTTGGTTTCCCTGTTGCTTAAATGGTTAGCTATGCCCAGGTAATGAAGGTCTCACTTAAATGTCTTTTTCTTTGCTTAAAATGCAGATTCTTCTTGAAATCCATTCCCCCCCCCCCTTTTTTAAGATTTTATTTATTTATTCGACAGAGAGACAGCCAGCGAGAGAGGGAACACAAGCAGGGGGAGTGGGAGAGGAAGAAGCAGGCTCATAGCGGAGGAGCCTGATGTGGGGCTCGATCCCATAACGCCGGGATCACGCCCTGAGCCGAAGGCAGAAGCTTAATGACTGTGCCACCCAGGCGCCCCCCTCCCCCCCTTTTAAAATAAACTTTAAAGTCTGATACCAGAAGCGACCTGCATAGTGGAAACAGCAGTGGCTGGTTTCCGGGTCTCTCTGTGCTGCTGATCATGTGTGGCTGTGGGTGAGTCACAGAACCTCTCCTGATCTCTGTTTTCCAGTTTGTGAAATGAAGTGGTAGCATTAGATGCCCTGTGGAAGTATAGAAATAGGGTCCCAGAAGGATAGTCCAGAGTGGCTGTAGAGAATACCAAGCCTTGCTCCCACACTTAACCAGAGGAGAAGGTGTGAAGACCTAGGGAGTTTCAGGGGCTTATAAGGGATGATGCTGGAGAGAGCCTCAGGCCTTGTGTTTTAGTTGGGGCAGTTGTATAAAAGGCAAGGACAACCATTTTTAAAAAGCAAAAAGGAAGTGTAATTGATATGCTAAGAGAGGAGAGAAAATGGAGTCATACGAAATGCTCAGTTAAAGCCTCAAAATGCAGAAAAAGAGTGGAAGACGAAAGTAGGTACAAAGAACAAGGACAAGGAATAAAAAACAGTAACACATGTAGCAGGTATTAATCCAGCTGTATCAGTAATCACTTTGAATGGCAATGGCCTACAAGAACCAGTTAAAAGGCAGAAGTTATCAGAGCGGATCAAGAAACAAGACCCAACTACATGTTGTTTACAAGAAACCCATCTTAAATATAAAGACTCATATAGATTAAAAATGGATGGATGGAGGGGAAAAAAACAGCGTGCTAAAACTAACCAAAAGAAGGCATATTAGTAGCTATATTAATTTCAGACAGAGCAGACTTCAGAGCAAGGAAAGTTATCAGGGATAAAGAGGAAAGTTACATAATGATCAAGGAGCCAATTCTTCAAGAAGATACAACAATTCTTAACACTTATGTGCCTAACAATAGAATGTCAAACTACATGAGGCAAAAACTAATAGAATTGTAAAGAGAAACAGATGAGTTCACTTTTGTAGTTGGAGAGTTCATCATGCCTGTATCAGGAATGGACAGATCCAGGAGACAGAAAATCAGTAGGGACATTGTTGAACTCAACACCACCATCAACCAACTGGATATAATGGACGTCTAGAGACTCCTTCATCCAACAACAGCAGATTGCACGTTCTTCTCAAGGTTACCAGAGCATTCACTAAGACCACATTCCAAGCCATAGAGCACCTTAACAAATTAAAAGAACAAAAATTCTACAATGTCTGCTCCCAGAAAACAGTGGAATTAAATTAGAAATCAGTTAACAGAAAGACAATTGGAAAATGCCAACATACATGGAGATTCAACAACATGCTTATAAATAACACATGGATCAGGAGAAACTTAAAAGTATTTGGAACTAAGTGAAAATGAAAATACGCCTTGTCAAAATGTGCAGGATGCAGCAAAAGCAATGCTTAGAGGGAAATATATAGCAATGAATGCATATGTTAGAAAAGGAGAAAGATCTAAAATCCATAATCTAAGTTCCCACCTAGGAATCTAGAAAAAGAAGCGCAGATTAAATCCGAAGTATGCAGAAGAAAATAAATAATAATTAGAGCAAAAATCAGTGAAATTGAAAACAGAAAACCAGTAGAGAAAAATCAATGAAACCAAAAGCTGGTTCTTTGAAAAGGTCAATAAAAGCAATAAGCCTCTAGCCAGCCTAAATAAGATAAAAAGAGAGAGGACACACATTACTAATATTAGAAATGGAAGAGAGGATATCACTACATATCCCATGGATATTAAAAGGATAATAAAGGAATATTACGAACCATTCTGTGCCCACACAATGGTTAACCTAGATGAAATGGATCAACTCCTTGAAAGATAGTTTTCCAAAACTCACACAAGAAGAAATAATCTGAATAGGCCTATATCTCAGAAAGAAATTGAGTCAATAATGAATAACTTTCCAAAACAGCTAGCACCAGGCCCAGATGGGCTTCCTAGTGAATGTCACCAAACATTTAAGGAAGAAATTACCCCAGTTCTCTACAATCTTTCTCAGAAGCAGAGGGAATACTTCCTAATTCCTTTTGGGTCCAGCGTTACTCGAATACCAAAACCAGACAAGACATTACAGGAATCTACAGAGCTGTACCACTCATGAACATAGTTGCAAAAGTCCTGGACAAAATATTAGCAAATTGAATCTAACAATGTGTAAAAAGACTAATACACTGCGACCAAGTGGAATCTCTCCCAGGTGGACAAGACTGGTTTGACTTTTTTTTTTTTTTTAATTTTATTTATTTTAGAGCGCTCAAACAGGGAGGGGGGCAGGAGGAGCAGAGGGAGAGGGACAGGCAGACTCTGCACAGAGTGTGGAGTCCAGTGCAGAGCTCCATCTTACCACCCTGAGATTATGACCTGAGCCGAAATCAAAGAGTCAGATGCTTAACCAACTGAGCCACTCAGGCGTCCCTTGTTCAACATTTAGAAATCAATGTAATCAACAAGCATATAAATATAAATATAATCATTTAAACTACTGCAAGAGAAAGAAAAAGATTTTTGTAGCCATCAGGGAAATCCCATACACACGACAGGCCCACAGTGCATAGGCCTCAAGGGAATACCCCAAGCTACCCTGAGCTCTCTCGGGTTTCAGGTACCCACTCCTCAGTCCCCTCTGCCTGTGGCTCCACCCGCCTCCCCACAAGCCAGGCTGCTCTGCTCCCCCTCCCCCAGCCCCTTCATCGAGCCCACAAAGTCCCATCAGGCCCCAGCTGCCTCGTCGTCGGTCTTCTGGTGGCCTCTGCTTCTATACCACTTCCTTGAGTTTATTTGTACAAGTCCAGCCCTGAGGACGGGAATGGCTCAGCTCCTGCTTTCAGGCTAGGCCAAGGAGGTTAAAGGTAGCCTGAAGCTGGTGTCCATTGTGGTCCGCCCTGGTTCAAGGCTGTGCCCTGGCTCTGGGAGCTGCGGCCATTGCTGTGGGCTCATGTGCTGCAAAACTTGGCCATGCGCCCCAGTGTGCTGTGGAGGGGCATTTTCCTGAAGCTGACATGCGCCAGCAGCCCCAGAACCAGTGTGTTTGCGGGTAGTGAGCTCCCTGGTTTCCTCAATCACCAAACAGCATTTTCCCACTTCAGCCTGAAAATACTAGGTTTCCTTGTAGAGAAAATGGGGCCTGTGGTGGCCCTCACGCCTGAGTTCATCTGCAGAGACGGGGTGGGACATCCTGGGGTAACTCCGAAGATTCAAAGTCGTTTTTAGGAGAGTTCATTTCTACCCAGTAGGGGTAAACACAGTTTTTAAATTTTGATGCTGGTTACCCTCCTGCTCTTCTTCCAGAATTGCCACTGTCTTAAATCCTGACGAAACTGGAAGCTCTTGAGGCCCTTTCTCTTTCTCATGTCAGGTACAGAGCGCCCCAAAGTTACTTCTCTCTGACACATCCTGGGGTTTTGATTAATGAGATTCCTTGAGGATTTCTTGTCGGTGATTCTGGAAGGCTTGAAAAATGGCACTTTTTCTCTGCGTTTGCTGGCAGTGGAATTGGAAACAATGGTCAGATGATGAGGGCCACGGTTATGCACCAACCATAGACCATAATACGATGCAGAACATGTGTCTCGGAAGTACCAGCAGCAGCGCAGCCTGCCAGTGAGCTTCAGGGAGACACTGAGGCTCGGTAAATGGAGAGCCCCACGGGGAGGCCCGCAAGAGCAGAGACCTTTGGCTGTTTCAGACTTCAGCAAGAGCACGTCCAAATTTCAGTCTGGATCAGCGCCTCCCTAGGAAAGTTTATGGACATGCAGCATTATCTGGTGGGTGGGCCGATTTACACACAAAATGTAATGGATTCCATATTCCTCTCAGACCTAAAAACAGTACTCACGTTTGTTTTTAATAACAAAGTTACTCAAGTTTAGAAAATGGTGTCAATTTACATAGAGCATCTGATGAGTTATTCCGATTGTTCTACCAATAACAAGATAGAGGAGACACAATCTAAGAAAAAACATTTTGAAGATTCCAAGTAATGATTCTTAAATTTAATGCTAATTTAATTAGCATTCCATAGGGACTGTTTCCTGGAAATTCTGTTGTAGTAGCAGCCCAGACCCAAGGCCTTTCAGTGGGAAATGGCTTATTTGCATTGCTTTGATCATGTTTAAAGTTAATCTGAAATCAATTTCTTTTTCAAGAACTAAAATGTCACTGTTCTTTATTCCTCTTCAGAGGTCTGCAAACGTTTGTTGTGAAGGACCAAATACTGAATATTTGGGACAGAATCAACATATATATAAATGAAGGGGTGTATTGTATCTCAATAAAATATTATTTATGGACACCGGAATTTAGATTTCATGTAATTTTCACTTGCCATAAAATCTTATTCTTTTGATTTTTTTTTTTAATTTTGTTTCAGCCACTTAAAAATGTAAATGCCATTCTTAGCTCCAGGGCAGTACAATTCGGTCAGCCTCTGGTTTCTGCTCTACCTTGTAGCTGGTGTCTAGTCTTTTGGAGTGAATATTTATATTTTGCACATGATAGGGGCCCACACTCTGTGTGTGTGTGTGTGTGTGTGTGAGTGTGTGTGTGAGTGTGTATGTGTCTCCTCTGTGTGTGTGTGTGTGTGTGTGTATGTGTCTCCTCTGTGTGTGTGTGTGTGTGTGTGTGTGTGTGTGTGTATCTCCTCTATTCCTCCAGCCTCCCCTCTAGGGGGTGAGGTAGGGTCTCTAGACTTGAGAACTTCGATTGCTCAAGACTTTGCCCTGATACCAGGGAGGCCAGCTCTGTGCACTCTGATAAAACTCTGGACTTGTTCTCCACCCAGAGAATTCTGAGCGACTCTTGGAATAGAAGGAATTGAGAATGCAGATAAAGGTAGTAACTCTGAGAGTCACAGGCTGTTGAGTTTTTCGTCCAGAGAGCTCTGCAAGAATAGTAAAAATGGTGGTGGTATCCTCCTAATTTGTTTGCAAGTATATCTATTTTAAAAGACTTAGGTGTCTGTGGTGTTTCTTTTCATCCTTATTCTTAGAGTAGGCAAAAGACATGCTTCTACAAAATGTAAGCATATGGTTTTGCTTTAGTACAATATTTAGGGAAATTAGGAAAGTTGCAAAAACATCCAGTTTCCGTGAAATGATCTGCGTAACATGGGACAGTGAAACAAAAGCAGATACGCGTTGTATTTAGCTGTTCTGTTTAATAGGAATCATTCTTATTAGGATGCTCTCCCAAAATCCTTAATAAATATAAAGCTTTTAAATATTTGTCCCATTTTGTAATTAGTCTAGATTTAGCAGCGGCTCTTCCTGATTTGGGAGGAAGCATGCTTGACTGTTGCCAGGCAACAGCTAATGGCGGTATTAGCTGCCAGCAAGCTGTTGGCAGTAACAGTAAATTCTTTTGTCTTGTTAACAAAAAAATGAGTGTTAAAGATACAGCAGTATATGAAGTCTGTTCTGTTCAAATATATATAACTTAGGCGATAAATTCCTGTGCTAATATAACCTCGATGTGCTGCTGAAATTTATAATGGATTGAGAGAACCCATTCATTCTTGTGCTTGAGTCACGTGTATCTTCTCCTGGCGCTAAAACTCGAAGAAGGGGACAGTGACGCAGCAGAGGTATTGTTTTCTTCAGGTCTCCTAAAAACAACCTGAGGTTTGTGTTAAGTTACGGTTGTGAAATACACACACACTTCTAGCATAAACGTCCCAGGCGAGGACTCTGGTCCATGAGCCTGTGCCACCAATTCTCTGTCACTGATCTCTGTCTCCCTTGCCCCCGCCCCCCACCCCCACTCCTGCCGTGAGCACCCGGCACAGGTGGCCAATCCGGTGGCAGCCAGGGCCGTGGTTCCCCCCCCCCCCCCACCTCAACTTGGCCAGACTCGGTGCAAGTTTTCTAGGACAAAACCTCATCAGAATAATTCTCACTTCATAAGCAAACATGGTATGAATCATCCCGAATTAAGAAAGAAGAAAAAAAAACACTATTGCGTTGGTATTCTGTAAAAAAAAAAAAAGAAAGAAAGAAAGAAAGAAACTGCGTTATATCCCGGAATAGACCCCAGACGGCTGTCAGCACTTCTGTCTTCTGGTTACATGTTTCTAGAGGACATTGTGGATGGTCTCAGGGGTCGCACATTCCATCAGACCCTTTGGCGTACATTTTCTCACGTTACGCTCATACCCAGAGTGGCAGGTGGGGGAGACACAGCAGGTCCGACGGGCCGCGAGGAGAGGAGCTAGAGTGAAAGTTCATGTTTCCTCTGGTTTCCAGGCCTGCACTCCGCGGTCCCCTCAGCTTGGGTCCGGTATCCAGAAAGGTCCAGTTGCCTGGTAAACCAGGGTAAGGCATCAAAGGAATGGCCAAGATGTTGAAAGTACTTCCTTCTTTATTTTCTTGATTTCTAAAATAACAGGTGTTCGTAGCCAGATTTTAAAAAGTACGCACGTTTATAAGTTCTCTTCTCTGCGTTGCCGTATTCTTTGCCGTCTCCCCTGCCCCCACCCCAAGCAGGGGCGGGAGAGTGTCCTCATACCAGTTGTGATTACAGCGTTTCCCTTAAACCTGGCCGTTTTGGATTTTTCCCTGCCAACCTCACTGTTCCTCCCAGGCTCTAGCTCAGCGGAAAGAAGGAAGAAGGATCGTCACCAGAGCTGCAAACCCATTTCTGTCCCTTTTCAATGTTTTTTTTTTTTTTTTTACTATGAGCTGAACTACTTCGGCATCGTGTAAACACGTTGGAGTATGTTAACAGCTGCCTCTCTTTTAAAGTTGAACTGGCTCAGAACTAAAAGGGGAACTGCTTTCAGGTTCTGCTCAAGTTTGCATGTGACAGCATCAAAGCTATTTTTAGTGGAGTGATCACCGGCAAGAAGCTGAAAACGGCTGCTTTCAACTATAAACAGTGGAAAGGATCCTTTCTACGCTGCGGCGGCTCTCAGAGTCCATTTGTCTAGGAGACAAAGGGGTGTGTAAATCCCTTCTTCAAAGTTATGCAGGCATCTGTGCCTGTTCAGAGCCCCATCACCTCTGCGGAGAAGAGTAATGTTAATTTAGCGCTCCGCTGCCCGAGCTCCAAGTTCAACTAGATGCACCGATAATAGTGAATTATAGGAGTGTCCTAGGTGTCCGTTCTGAAAGGCAATGTATAGATGCTCTGAAACGTTCAGTAAACTTTTATTTCCTGTAGATCACCAAACTCAAGAGACAACAGGAAATGAGAGGTGGGTTATATAAACATCATACTCCAGTGGAAAAAGCATGAGTCACTTACTAGTGTGGCAGGACCCTTGCGACTTCACCTTACAGAATGAAGTTTTCTTAGCTGCAGAATGAGGGTCATGATCCCAGCTCTGTATACCTTACAGGGCTTTTTCGGCAGACATCTATTGAATACCTACTGCATGCTGGCCATGAGGAGCCTCAGACTGATAGAACAATTGGTATTCTCCAGAGACTTCACAGTCGAGCCATATAAACCAATAGATGACCACGTGATACAGCGTGATACACATCAAGGGAACGGCCCGAGAGCGGCTGGGTCTGTACTGGGCATAGGGGGAGGAGGAAGGAAAACAAAGCAGAATTTTCAAAAACGCCTAGGAATTTGCAGAGAGGATCTTGGAGGGAGGGATGTTTCAAGCAGGGGCAGCTGAGTGAGCAGAGACGGAAGTGAGAAACTTTCCGGTGTGTCTGGGGGCCCGTGAACAGCTGGGTATTGCCAGGGCAACAACAGGGAAAAAAAAAAAAAAAAAAGACAAGGGATGGCAGGGGCTGAAGCTGGAGCAAGTTGAGCCACTCGCTTAGAGCTAAGGAACTTGGAAGTGACAGCAGGGCACTGGGAGCCAGGACTGAGTTTGAAAAAGAGTGACTGGATTGTCCAAGTTGAAGTGGCGCCACCACCAGTGAAAGCTGGTGCATCTGCAGATACGACCTGGTCACATTGTGAGTATGCCCTGAACAGAAATTGTCACCCAGAAGAGGGGAGGGCGGGGACCGCCTTCTGAAACTGGATGCCACGTACTCTGCGGGTGTGGCTTTTGAAGAGGAGGGGCAGGTAAACGGCCCAGAAGTAGCGTGCTGGAAGACTTTTTTAAAGCCTGATTGAGTGCTGAGCTCTGCAGGCGAGTTGAGGGGCTAGCCCGTGTCCTTCTGGAACTCTCCGGCCCACTAGCCCCAGTGAGGAGGGGGTGTGCCCCAGGCCTGAAGCGTGTGCTGCATGTGGTCAGTGGACACTCAAAGGTGAGTGTAAGGACCAGGCACCAGGAAGCACCATCTGTACGTGGGAGTTGAGTTCCCTCAAAGGTTTCAGGAAGCTAAGGTTTTCCTGAATATGCTTAAAGCTTCAATTATGTGGTAACTTTTATATGCCATGTAAATTCTAAGAAGAGGGAAGTTCAGAACAAAACAAAACAAAACAGAAAAAGCTCACACAGATCTACCCGTAATGGTTGTGCAGGAAGGAATGTTCTGAAAAGTCACCACGTACCACCAAGTTTTGTAAAGCACCATCTCCCATATCTACAACCATGGCCAAGGTGTAACATTACTTTTTTGGAACTATGTTCTCTTTGAATGTGATACACTGTAAAGGAAGCTTAGCGACATTATTTGCTTCATTTTCCTTTAAGGGAAGGAATGCATGTTTCCATAAGTTTTCTAGAAGAATCCAGCGGGCATTCGGTTTTCAGGGAGTTAATATGAGTCCATTACATAGGCCCGAGCCCCCATGATATGGAAGGAGGACCAGTGCAGTTGGATTTCCAACCACTTACTTGGTTTCCCTGAACAAGGCTCGGGGTACACATGAGGACCCTGTGTTGGAGAACGGAGGAAGGTCACAAGCAAGCAGCTGGGACAGGTGCGGGTGGTGGGGGAGGTGGCCAGGGAGCACGTTTGAGGAAGGAGTGGAGGGAGCATCTCTGAGGGGGCGGCCAGCTCTTTATGCTCTGTTGGAAGTATCAGGACAAAGCGGCAGTTCAGGTGCTGGCACCTCATCACAATATCGTTGCCTTGGCAGACAGGAGAGATTACTTTTTGGAACGGAGATTTGCTTTTTTGTCACTTGAAACTGTAGGGAAAATGTTTCATAACATACAAACTTGTGTGCGGTTACATGCAACTTCAGCATTTGCTTGAGTGCCTGGATTTGGTGCCCTTGCTGGGACATTCAGACAGAGGGGTCCAGCTCTCTGTCATCAGCTTTCTGAAATCAGCATTCGTGTCTCTCATCTTTGTGGTGGGGCGTGGGATGGGCTCTAATGGGGTGGAAATGAGTAATCAAGGTAAATCACAATTTTCCCAAAAATAGGTCATTTTTCCCGTCTGTGACGAGTGTTCAGCATGGCAGGAAGTTCCGGGAATCAGATTCCATCGAAGCTTGGGTTCAGCCTTGGGTCTATGTCTCAATCTCTACAAGCCCGAGTGATGAATAGATCATAGCGACTCTAGTCTCTATTAGTGAGTGTTTCTCTGAAAGTTGGAATAGTTCAGTGGAGTAATGAGAGGTAACATCGTTAGCCTTGTCTGCATTTGGGCAATGTGTGGTTGTGTGTCATGGCCTCAGAATGATGCTGCCATCTTGGGACAGAAGATATGCCTGTGGCCGCCCTTCCTGCTTCTAGCTTATGGGAGATGGCGGCCCAGGGATGTACATGACACTTGCCACTGAGTTCACAGCAAAATGATATTTTCACTTCAGAGGCGTTTCCTCTTAAAGGAGTCAATTTTTAGATTTTTAGATAAAGGTTTCCCCCCCGTCACTGGTCCCCAGCTATGCCGATTCTGTCTGAAGTCCCCAGCTGGTTCCACACGTTCCACCGAGTTCCTGGTGCTCTGTCAAGACCTCCCCAGAACCGCTGCAGGGGGAGGCAAGAAGAGCTGGATGCCATCAGTCACGGAGCCCCTCCACGCCCTCACGGCCAGAGGGCAAGGCTGGGAGCTGTCCCTGTGCCACCATCAGCCCCTCCATCGTAGAGAACTGCCATCCACAGACAAGCTGCTCCTTGAGGGGGCTGGGTGTCTGTATTTGGGGGGGTAGTGACGCTGAGATGGGGAAGTTCCATGGGAACACCTCCAGATTTCAACTCCCCAGGAGTGCACCCAAGAGTATATTAAGTGACTGTTCCGGGGCTCTGATGGTGGTCAGCATTTATGGAGCACTTAGTACCAGGCCGGGTGCTGAGTGTCCAACTTGGTGGTGACACTGTGAAGGATCTGCAGTGTCCCTGGAGAGGCAGCTGGAGAACTGGCAGGACAGTTGGTCCTGAAGTCCACGTGTCTAGGCCAATGCTGTCAGACCTCAAAGAAGAGACAGATGAGGGTCAAATCAGGTTAGTCCTTGTGGAAGAGAGAAAATTGTTGATGGTTTCTGTCCAACAGGAAGGTCTAGTGTCTAGTTTCATTCATGGCATAGTAATCGAAGGCAGTGGTCTCACCTCTGTGTGTCCAGAGCTGTGTGTGTCATTCTCTGTACAACCCCAAATCCTTGGTCTATTTAGCCATCCATGTCCCTGCCTCTTGGTTTCTTCACTGGCATGTCCCCATAGCGTGTAAAAACATGTTTATTCCATGAGTGGAGAAGTGAGAAAAGGTGGGCAAACCCATTCGCCATTTTCAGAGGAGCAGAGAAGCACCACCTGCCCCCCCACTGTCTGGTCAGTCATTAGGGAGTGTCTGCTTGTTTTATGATCTATCTCTCTATCTAATTATCTATTATTTTGAAGTCGTAGGAAAATACATACAACATAAATTTATCATCCTAATCACTTTTAAGTATACAGTGTGCTGCCGGGAAGTACATTCATTGTACATCCGGCACCACCATCTGTTTCCAGAACTTTTCCATCTTCCCCAACTGAAACTCTGTACCCATGAAACAGCAGCTCCCCAGTTCTCCCCCCAGCCCCTGGCAACCACCATTCCACTTTCTGTCTTTTATGAGTTTGACGACTCTAGGGACCTCATGTAGATGGAATCATACAGTCTTTGTCTTATTGTGACGGGTGTAGTTCACAGGTTACTGTCCTCACGGCTCAGCCATGTGGTAGCCTGTGTCAGAATTTCCTTCTTCTAAGACCAGAGACCGCCATGTGTGGATACCATAGTCTTGGTCTGTTCTTCCATCCATTGACAGACACTTGGGTTGCTTCCACTGTTTGCCTATTGTGAATAGTGCCGCTGTAAACAAGGGTGTACAGTTCTCTCTTTGAGTTCTTGCTGTCAGTTCTTTTTTGTGTGTATCCAGAAGAGGAACTACTGGATCATATGGCAATCCTAGGTGTAATATTTTGAGGAAGCATCGTACTATTGTCCATAGTGACTGCGCCATTGGAAGGGGGGGTTTCAGTTATTTAACTCTTCCCGTGTGTGGCTTGCCTTTCCTCCTTGAGTTTTGCAAATGCAGTCCTCCTCCTTTCTGCTCAGCTAATGTCCTTTGAACCGGACTTGTTAAAATCTGGCCATAATGGACAGGTTTGGGTTAGCACCTCCGGTCGGCTGGTTGGACCACGGCTGCATCGTCGGCCCAGATTTGGGGCTGTTGGCTTTCCCCCATCCACCTTTAGAAAGTTCAGTTTATTCCATTGCCCGCCCCCCACACCCCACCCTGGGCAGATGTGCCCAGGGAAGTCCCAGGCAGCTCCAAAGATTAAGCTAGAACCAAACTGGCGCTAGACTTGGAGCTCTTAGAACAGCTGCTCAGCTTCCCTCAACTCCACCATTTTAATTGTGATTAGTAGGTTCATTTGCATCTAAAAGGAGTCGTTTTCTTATCAGCACCATTGAGTTGGGAACCAGTGTGCTCCATTTATATAGAGTGGCCCATTTTAACCAGGCCCATTAAGCAGTAAAAGTAAATGTGGGTGTTTTACAAATGCAAATATATCATGCAAATAATGTACTTTATGCTGAATGATGCCTTGGTTTTCATATGTAAAATTAGAAACTGTGTAGCATGGAGATAATGATAAACACCTTTGCATCTGTTCATAAAATGTATCATGAGCCGTATGCATCTAAAATCCTAGCGGGGGTTTTGAGCAGCGTTTCTTCAGTGGACCCAAACGTGCATTCCATATTATCAGAAATATACATGTACTTATCTAGTTATTTATATATTCCTAAGTAATCAAGAAATCACAGAAAAGAGTAATCTAAATTACCTAACCTATTACTTACCATCAATGATGAGATTTATCATTTCGTTCCCATTTTTAAAGATTTTTAAGTTTTTATCTGATGATGACAGAGAAGAAATGTTACTATATGGGGTAGTTCCTTGGTAAGAGACAGTCTGTAAGAGATTTTTCTTTTAATCCCTAGTGTTTGAAGCTATTCTGACTAGGATATGCAGGTACCGTTTCTGCTGCTTCATAAAAACACTTAGTAGAGTAATGACACCCATCTTCTGTGTGCGACAAACTTGGCCACATTCTAGGAGGTAATCATTCTTTAGTCTCTGCCCACGTGAGGTGTCTGCTCTTTGGAAGTCAAGACACAGACCTATGGAAAGTGAATTAAAGGTGTACGAAGACATCAGGTCAGGAAACATCGCAGAGTATGATCACTTCCCAATTGGCTGTTCAGGTAGTAATTACTAAACCAACTCAGCGTAGGGGAGAGGTCCCAGCGTGGGAGTGACCAGGAACATTCTCCCTGGGATTTGGTATTTGAGTGAGTAATAAAGGGTGGATGAGACCTGAACAGGCGAAGAGAACATGGGAAGAGGCCGTTTCAGGCAGAGGGGGACAGAATTGGCTCTAATGGGCCTTGGAAGTACATGGGGTCCATGTGTGTTCTGGAGACCGGGTCAGGTGGGATACTGGGGAGCAGGGAGAACACTCTGGGAAAGAATATAAAGACTTCTGAGGGGCAGAGAACCTATTGGCTTTGACTCTGCCCTATAAGCTACTGGTTTTGCCACACTTTCATAATCACCAAACGCTTCAAATGAGAAATTATGTGGTAACTCAATACCTAAGATGCAAGAAAAAATCACATCCCTTGTTGACATTGGGCCAGGACCTCACCTAGACATCCATCCCCCACCCCCACCGTTGGCAGCTCCATGGGCATCTCCTGGGGTTTCCCGAGGAGCAGTTTGCAAAGCAGGGGCAGAGCAAGTGATGATGCTGTGTTGTGCTTGGAGAAGGCTGCTAAGGTGTTAGGCAGGGCCCCCTGGGGTCATGGGGGAGATTTGTTCCGGTACTAGTAGGGACACCTGCATTTCGGTTGAACCCAGTAGAGCAGAAACACAAGAGACCTTAGAAAGAAAGACTTGGCAGCAATGGGTGACAGCAGACTGGAGCATGGGAGCAGAAGGTGTTGGACACTCCCGAATTTTGAACTTGAGAATTTTACAGGTGATCACCAAAGGATGAGTGATTCTTTTTCTTCTTTGTTTTTGTGAGGAATGTGAGTTACACTGTAAACTTACTGCCTCAGCAAGCATTTGATAGGTGCCAGCAAGCACTGCGGGAGGTGATGGAGATGTAGGGATCTTTTGGTGTTGTGGAGAGTGAGTCCGCCGCTGAAAAGCGAGACTGCCATGGACACCGTTATGGGTTGAGTTGTCCCCCCACCCCGCAAATTCATATGTTGATGTCCTAACACGTAGTACCTTAGAATATGACCGGATTTGGAAATCAGGTCATTGTAGGTGTGATTAGTTAAGAATAGGTCATATTGCAGTAGGGTGGGACTCCTAAGCCAAGATGAAAAGGGGAAATGTGGACACAGATGAGCACGCACTGGGAGAAGGCCACGTAAACATGAACGCAGAGACAGGGTGATGCCTGTGTAAGCCAAGGAATACCAAGGATTGTTATCAAACCAGAAACTCAAGGAGAGGCATGGAACAGATTCGTGCTTAGAGCCCTTCGACAGAACCAGTGTTGACCTTGGACTTCTAGCCTCCAGAACTGAGAGACAAGAAATTTCTGTCATCGAAGCCACCCATCTGTGGCACTTTGTTACGGCATCCCTAGAGGACTCAGACGTGAGAAACCCAGGGCAGTGTGGAAGTGCCCATGGGGACCAGCGGGGAGGCCGAGGCGGAAAGCCTGACCCTTCGCTTACGGGATTGGTGGGGTGACAGCCGAGGATCATGTCAGGACACAGCCAGAGGTACATTCCAGAGTCTACAGACAAGGTCAGCTGGAGATGTGGAATTGGAAAAGCCGGATTTTCCATCATTCCATAAACTCTTCTAGGAAAGGAATAGGAGGGAAGAAGAGAGAGGGCTAACATTCTAGGAATGCCCATAATTATGGGGCCAAGGCTGGACAGGGAGCTTGCGGGATGTATAGAAGGGAGAGTGGGACAAGGAGAACCAGGCTGGAAGGGTGTTTGGGGGTTAAAATTGGAAAGAAGTTTAAAGGGGTAATGTCACAAGTCATCGAATTTATGTAATCAGGAAAATACAGGCAAGCTTCTCTTGCGAGCACGTGGAGGAGGGGAGGGAGGCCGTCGTGCCACCAAGGACCCTCTGCCCTGAATGGCCAGGGGACTAGGAGGCCTGTGGTGACGTCCACATGAGAGGACTGTGTCCAGTTGTTGGAGACAGCGATGTGATGGGGTGAAGGCCAGGCACATTGTGCCAACTCCGGGGGCTTTCTTAGTGCCTGGCAGAGCTCTGGGGGCTGAGCGGGGTCTGAACGTGAGTTGCTGTTTGATAATGGACGAGATAAGAAGTTACTAGCCCTCGGAAGGGAGGGGCAAGTGGAGACAAGGGGTACCATGAGTAATGGAGGAAGGGGAGGTTCCAGAGGAGAAGAGGGCAATAGGGTGCTACTTCGCAAGGAAGAAGGTGTAGACGCAGGTGGAAATAACGGGGCGAGTGAGCTTATGCGGAATGGCTTTGGTTTCAGAAAAGAGGAGGTGACATTGCCAGATGGAGATGTGGAGAGGGAGGTTTGGGATTTGGCAAGTGGGAGAAGATCGAGGCCAGCTTATTAGGTAGCTGCCTGCCAGGCCAATGGTCCTCACCTGGGGGCAGATTGGTCCCCCAGTGGATGCCTATCTGGAGACATCTGTAGTTGTTACAACAGGGGAGGGCTTAGCAACTGGCATCCAGTGGGTAGAGGCCAGGGAGGCTGCCGAACGTCCTGTGATACACAGGACAAGCCCCCATGACAAGGAATTCTCCAGTCCCAAATGCCGGGAGTGCCGAGGTTAGGAAACCCTGCCATGGGTCAGATTCACACATGTGTCCAAGGGGGGATCCTGAACTTCGACATGTAGTTAAACTAACACGGTGGCTCTTACTGCAGAGCAGCCACCTGCCTCCATCCGGTTCTCACTGCAGGTCTCACAGCCCTTTCAACCCCCAGCACCTCCGGGGCCTTGGCAGTGACGGGCACCCAAGAACGCTTCATAGGGTGATGGGTCATCCATTTGGATGAGTCTCTCGTTTTCATACTTGGCTAAGATAACAAAGCGACTCTGTCTTACCGTGGTCTGTGTTTTGCCCTCAGGGCGATCTTGCCATGCTCTCTGCTGTGGCTTTTGTGGTCCTGGATCCTTTTTGTCTTAATGTTTCAGTAATGCCTTCTCAAGAATGGCCAGTCCTGGTATGTTTCCACCAGGCCCTGGAAGATCACTGTGGGCAGCTGTACTTGCCACTTTGGATCTGCGCAGGGTTCTCTCTCTCTCTCTCTCTCTCTTTTTTTAAGATTTATTTGAGAATGAGAGGAAGGCAGTGAGAGAGAGAATGCACACAGGCATGCGAGCAAGGGGAGGGACAGAGGGAGAGGGAGAAGCAGAGAATCCCAAGCAGACTCCACACTGAGCATGGAACCTGACGTGGAGCTCGACCACATGACCCTGAGATCATGACCTGAGCCAAAACCAAGAGTCAGACGCTTAACCCACTGAGCCACCCAGGCGCACCGAGTTCTCTCTGTTTACTGTAGCTTTCTTTAAAATAGGTGGTATCTGTGAAGTTGCTTCTTGCAGCCTGTTGATTTTTATAAACTGTTTATTGTTCTTTGGGACTGAGGAACATTCGCAATGAGACCATCTCGAAGCATCTGGAAAGAAAAGAGGAAGAAGAAGGCATGGCTCCCTCATCCATTACAGGAATGGAGCGCCGACCTGGGTTGGCGTTCTTGGTTGGCACCAAGAACGTCTCTTCACTTCCCCGAACCATGTCGTCCTTGTCATCAGGACCACCACCCGGATTCTTGCAGGTCCCCAGGCATCCTTTTTGCGTGCGTTGTCTCGTATCATTGCCCCCACTTGATGGGCGTGTAGTTGAGACTTGGCCAAGTAAGACGTTCAGGTTGTGTTTCACACAAATTCCTGTGCCCAAATCTTGTGCTGGCCCCGACTGTCATCATGCTCGGGTTTTTTGGGGAAGGTTATCAAAGTACAAGAATGTCCCCAAGAAGGCCGAACGTTCAGCTGAGCTCTTCAGCGGTGCTTCTCAAATCGTGAGCGATATTTCGTGAAACGGGATACCTTCTGACTTGCGTCTCTTTGTCCTGCTCTAATTTCTTCTTTCCAAACTTCAGTGACTGGTGTCCTTCACCCCAGGGGTTTGTGTTAGCATAAGGTACAGGTCACATTTATTTTTCTGTTATTTTCTGGTGATGAATACACAGAATTAAAACAATAGAATTTCAGGTATTTTGGGGAATTTCCCCACTTTTACAAGTGCTTTGAGTGTTTTATTTCTGGGTAAACACAGTCTGGTGGTAGATGTCACACGTCCAGAGCCATTGCCTTCACACTCGTTTCCAGGGCTAAGAATATGACAGGAGGCTGTTCGGTTGCCTACAAAGTATCGAGCAAGCCCTGGGCTCCGTAAATACTAGATGAGCATAGGCTGGCCTCACGATACCCCTTTCCTTTTCCTCAGTCGGGTTGGGCTTTCTGCTTTATAGTGTGTTGTGGACCATTCTAGCAGAGATGCTGACTGTCCCTTCACAGACAGCACGTAGGTTGGTGCTTCACTGCCCAAAACTCTTTATTTAGACTTCGATTTATTTCTTTTAGAGTCTTTCTTGCACGAGTTTCTTCACTCATTGGCTCTCCCCCCCTCTCTGTCTCTCTCATTTTACATTTTAAAAAATTTAGTTGTGGTAAAATAGATATAACATGAAGTATTACCATCTTAACTAGGTTTTTTAGGTACACCATCCAGTGGTATTACTTAAATGCATTCACAGTGTTGTGTAGCCAATCTCTAGAACTCTCTTCATCTTACAGAACTGCAGTACCCATTAAACAACTCTTTACCCTCCCCTCCCCTCAGCCCCTGACAACCTCCATTCTCCTTTCTGTCTTTATGAATTTGACCACTAGAGTCAAGTACCGTTCTTGTCCCTTTGTGTCTGGCTTATTTCACTTAGTATAATGTCAAGGTTCACTCATGTTGGAATATCCTGTACTCTCTTTTAGATACACCAGTTCATATTTGGTAGCTGAGTTCTTAGGAAAAAAGAAAAAAGTAATTTTCTTAATTTGCTTTTCATTAGACTCACAGAACCCAGGCCGGAGTATGGGTCTTGGCAGAACCTCTCAGGGTCTTGGTTACAGTCTGTCTGGTTCTCACAAGGATGAAAGCTCGTGAGTGGAGGAAAATCCCGTGATCGAACACATCATTATGCCAAGAGCCACCTTAGGGCTGTATGACCTGTTGAGTCATGGTGTTCTGTTGGGAGTTGGAAGTCATGCAGCTTCCAGGGTACAGCCTAGGAAGTGAGTGAGGGCTGAGACCAGCAAACGCTAGGCCTGCTGTTCAAGATGTATCATGTCTCTCTTGGGGTTTGTGCTGGTGTAGCGCTGGTCTTCATGATCGGCCTGGGTCAGTGTGCTCGGATGCCAGTTCACAAACTGCTTTTCTGGCAGTCGGAGCCCTCTTAACCTGTTGGTCAGCTGCCTTTGTCACAGGTGGGTTTGGCATATAATGCTGAAGGTCATGGAATTTTGTTAGAGTGTTATTGAAATGAGACATTTGTGGCACCCGCATTGTGGTGTTTCTGCTAATTATGAGCCCATGTGTCTGTCTTTCCCATATGGTGAGCCTGATTGCTTTTTCTAGCCTGGGATTTTGCCTTGAGATTCTTTTTGTTTGTTTATTTCAAGTCTTTATTTAAATTCTAGTTAGTTAACGTATAGTGTAATATTAGTTTCAGGGATAGAATTTAGTGGTTCATCACTTACGTACAACACCCTGTGCTCATCCCAACAAGTGCCCTCCTTAATCCCCATCACCCATCTATCCTCTGACCCACCTCCCCTCCAGCAAACTTCGGTGTGTTCTCTATAGTCAAGAGTCTGTTGTACAGTTTGCCTCTCGCTCTCTTTTTCCACCCTATGTTCATCTGTTTTGTTTCTTAAATTCCACTGTATGAGTGAACTCATACGGAATTTGTCTTTCTCTGATCGACTTACTTCTCTTAGTATAATACACTCTAGTTCCCCCCACCCAACTTGCAAATGGCAAGATTTCATTCTTTTTTATGGCCGAGAAATATCCCATTGTGTTTATATCTATCTGTGTGTGTGTGTATACACACACACACACACACATATATATACCATGTCTTCTTTATCCATTCATCAGTTGATGGACATTTGGGCTCTTTCTGTAATTTTGGCTGTTGTTGATAATGCTGCTGTTAACATTCGGGTGCATGTGTCCCTTCGAATCAGTATTTTTGTATCCTTTGGGTAAATACCTAGTAATGCAATTGCTGGATCGTAGCTCTATTTTTAACTTTTTGAGGAACCTCTGTACTGTTTTCCAGAGTAGCTGCACCGTTTGCATCCCTACCAACAGTGTAAGAGGGTTCTCCTTTTTCCACATCCTTGACAACATCTGTTATTTCCTGTGTTGTTGATTTTAGCCATTTGCCTTGAGATTCTTAGTGAAATACCATCCACAGCATTCTTCATGGAGAAGGATAGACCAGAGTTTAGTGCCAGCAGATTAGAAGAGGAACGTGGGAAGAGGAGGCATGATGTGTATGTGATGGTACGGTGGGCCGGCCCTGGAAGCCCCAGTCTGGTCTTGGGCTCATCACTAACCAGCCTTGTGATGCTTGGGCAGCTCCCTCCACCTCTCAGGGCCTCCCATCTCCTCAGCTCCTCCTTCTGCCCTGCCCGTCCACAGCATGGAGGATCCCATTGGAAAACTGTTGATTGCTATCCTTTGTAAATGGTAATTTGCTATCCCAGCATCCTACCCTGTGAGCACCATTGTAAGGTGATTAAAACCCACTCCGGTAGGCTTAAGGGGTCCCTCGTGGCCACTTCTCATGGCAGTGACCATTTACAAGTCACCAATGCTTAAGTGACCGAGCGTAGAGAACCCCCGACCCCTCTTCCCCCCGCATGTGTCACATTCACACTCCCCTCCCCTTGATTGGCCACATGAACTTGTGGTTTCCAGGGTACTTCAGCAACTCCTGTGAAGCCCTCCGTTAGCGTCTTCTCTAAATTCCTATGGCTAATAAACACTTCAGGTAATTTCATATAATTTTTGAAAACCAACTTTGAGCCTTAAAGGCCAATGAGCTGGGAGCATCACCAGATGGAGGGGAAAAAAAATAATCAGTTTGCTACCTCCCCACTTGCAGCCACTAGGGCCGCATCCATTGGCCTTTCCATAGTCAAGTATGTCTCTTTAGATATGGTCACAGGAGGTTGGAGCTAGGTAAGTTCCTAGAGGCCATAAAATATGGCTTTTAATTTTTCCCCTGTGTCCTTCTCTACCCCAAGGACAGTTCTCAGTAGGTACTTAATGAGTCCTTGAATCCCGACAGCCATGTTGAGGGGCCATCCGAAAGAAGCACGTAGACTCTGGCCAGTGAGCTACAATTGCAGTGAGCATGGTAGGAACCAGCTTAACTTGAGCTAGAAGGAGACCAGAGATGAATTTGTCATTGACAGTGGGGGCCAGGGAAGAACAGGTGGGTGAGCCAGTCCAAATCTCTCTCCACGACTGGAGTATCCATTATGCGGGCATCGTGGCAGGATGACTAGAATAGTGATCAGTGACTTAGGTACGTTAAAAGGATGTTGTAGAAATCGCTGAGTAGATTTCTATCATGCAGAGAATTTTCCTTATCTTAAACCACTGGATTTACCTGACCTCAGTTCCCCACGTTCACTCCATGCCAGGCGTTTCCTCAGTGTTCAGCCAAATCAAGGTCAGGATAAAGAGGAGATTTGGATGGAAGTAAGCTGGATATTCAGGCTCCTGCAGTAATACTCAATTATTGAATTCTCTCGAAGCACCAGCCCCTCTATAATGAAGTCCTCAGTTTTTAAATATCTTTAGAAATCAGGTGATTCAGGATCGGCAACAGCCAGCTTGCTGTTTCCTGCTTTCTTATAAAAATAAGATGATAAAAATCCCAGGGAGATGGCTGGAGTTGTTAAAAGATAATCTTGAGCATTTTAATACACATTATTTTTCATGCACCTTTGAGCCTTGAAAGCCTCCACGGAATAGGACAGGAATCAGATGGAAGAGAAATCAGCGTGCCGTCGTCCTGCGGCCCTGAGACCCCCAGGCAGGTCTGGTGTGCTGTGCAACCTGGCCGCTCAGAGGCCCCGCCTGCCAGAGCTGAGAGGACTGCAGGAGAAGCTGTAGCTTCGATGCCTTCTTCTCGCTTACTCTGAGTGTAGTCAACCCCAAACAGAAATAAAACAACAAGGTTCATCTACATCCAGGTTCGTAGTGTCTGTTCTCTAGCACCGTTGGCGTCATTTCGACGTCGAACAGTATTTCTACGCGCTGTAGCTCTCTTCTCCCTCCCTCTCCGCCCCTCACCAATCACGTAACGTGTCCCCGTACCTGCTGTGCTGCTTGTACCTCGCAGGTAGCGAAATCTTGGTCAGCACAATGTGTCACTGGTGTTTCTCCTTGTTAACAGTATTGATCGCTGTCCTGTACTCCCAGAGACCCCGGCTGCCTGGTAAAGTGTTCATTATGTAGCCCTTCGGGTTTCTTATTCCGTGTGCGCATGCCCACCACATTTACACCTCTGTCAGACCAGCTTGTGACTTTTCTACTGTGACTGACAGGGCCTTAACCAGTATCACTTGCCACGGACTGCCTTAGCGAAGGTCACCTATGCTGCCTCTTGGGTTGGAGGTAGTAACATGTTTGACTGAGTGCTTCTAGCATGAATCTAAACCAATCCTTGATTTAGAATAACCGACTTCCCACTCCAAGGATATTTTACTAAGACTGGCTTGGTTATAAAGTTTTTCACTGGGCGTCTTAAAACAGTGAGAACGTTCATCTGTAAATGTAGTGAAGTGTCTTTGTGTGTATTGATCTTATTTTCTTGCCTCTGTCTCCTCCTCCCAGACTGCGGGTGGTAGGCACATCTGCAAAATGCTTTATAGGGTATGGAGGGCAACATTTTAAGCAAAGAAATAGAACACAGGATCCCAAACAAGAGGATGGGATGGGGGAGGGAGGGAGTCCATCAAAGCCATTTCTGTATGTTAAGCATTTGGTGAGGAGAAAAGCCAAGAAAGGCACATGTGCGTTCATCCCGGGCAGGTGTCACTAGGAAGTGACGGAAAACCCACTTGGTCCCAGAAGACAAGGATAGAAGTTCTCTGCCACATAAATTCATAAAATTAGGAACCAATTAGCAGCCATGCTTAAGTGATTACGTTGTGATGTTGGACTCTGTGCACGTGCCATTTCTTTTACCTGCAAATGATTTCAGTGCCCAGGAGGGAGAAGGGTCAGGACCGTAAGCAGAATACCCATGCAGACGGGTTCTGCGCTGTGAATCACGAAGCCATTCAACTTAATACGAACCGGGTGGTTTTTAAAGACGCATTTTCGGAGGGTGTCCATAACGCATCATTGGGAAAGTGTTTTGAGGCCTTCTGAGTGATGCGTTTGGAGAGGCGTCCGTTCCGAGTGCAGCCGGGGGAGTCCACCAGCCCACGCTTACTCTGGTTTCTCTTCTGTTGCAGCACATCAGGTCCACCCATCTGGCCGGGCAGTACCTTCTTCAAGAGAAATGGAGCCCTTCTGCCAGGTAGGTCTCTCGGAGCGCCCCCTCCCACCCCCCGGCACTGGGCCCTTGTGCTGGTAGCAGCCAGGGGAGCCCTGTCCTCTTCAGGAGAGGGCACTGTCTGGAGAAGTGTGACTGCTGTGGGTTGGGACTGTTTGTCCAGTTCTCTTTCTTTCTTCCTACTCACGTCTCCTGGTTGCTATGAATTGTTAGTCCGAAACCAGGACTGGTTTTTTGGTCTGCCACCACTGGCCCTGTTTCGGAAGCGTCGGCTTGCTTTGGTGAAACTGGAATGACGTGGCAGTTAAGGTATGAGAGTAGCATAAACTGAGCTAGTCAGCTGGTGAAAACACACCCCGTTATGTATTTCCAGTGCTCGAGCAAATGAGGAATGTTCTGGGTGTTCTGGCGCTTCGGTGATTGTGGTGGTGCCTTTATTCCCTGCTGGCCCCTAACATCCCCGTGTGCCTAGAAGGCTGGCTGTGGGGGGTTGCAAGGCTCAGAGTTCAGTCACCCCTCTCCTGCCCCATGAGCATCCCTTGCAGGGGGACGTCCTTCTTGTAGTCCAGCTCACCCTTTGCTTTGCTGTCAGTCCTGTCCAACCTGCTCAAGGAATTCCAACTGCCTTTCATCTCTGCTTTGGCTATTAAGTTTCTTTTGAAGTGACTGAATAAAGCGAAAGAAGAATAAATGTTAAAAGTAGCCGTGAGATGCCTTCTAGATACTTCTGGATTATCACTGTTTTGGAGGTCTGCTGTGCAGATAAGCTGGAATCGGTGGGTTCCTGAGGTTTCTAGTTTCCTGTCCCCATTAGCCTCTGTCGTTCGGCTGGGTGTCAGAGGGGCACAAAAGCAGATGGGTCTGGTGGTACCGAGAGCTTTAGAACCGCTCTGGGCTTCTAGTGCGGAGTGGGCTGTGCATTTTGGTTGCTTTAGAGCCGGTAAGCGTCTTTTCCTGAAGGGCCGGCCAGGTGTGCGAAGGAGTGGACTGTAAATGTGGCTGAGAAAGGGGACATTTATCTTCAGGTTTCCTGAGTACCTCAAAGAGATGGCATCGCATTTCTGTTGTTTTATAGGCCATGTGATTACATGTTGTCTTTGTAATAGCCTGTGAAATCAGCAACTGAAGGATTTCCTTGCCTGTTTGCTTGGTACAGGTGAAATTCAGGCAGGCAGCTTTGACTAATCCTTATTTTAATGACCATTATAGATATCTTAAATATTTAAGGCAAAAAGGGAACTCCCTCTACTCTCAAAGATTAATACATAATTTTGAAAAATCTGTTCTCCCTTCAGATAGCATTAAACGGAAACCAATTATGATGAGCCTTTGGGAGTTTTTTCAAGTGAATTTCAGTTATGTGCATATTTATTTTTCCTCTAGATCTATAACAATGATATGAATATCATTCGTGTTTGGATTATTTTCAGAAGAGGGATTTTATTTAGCCAGGACATTTTCTTACAGGATTTTTAATTCATTAAGTTTCACATTAAGTAAGATTTGCTCTTACGATATTAGTTTTTGGTTGTTTCTGTCCGGCAAAAGCATGAAGAAAACATCAGTAAGGTTCTGAAGTTGCGTGATTTCACTGTGAGATTATCTCATGGGTGTGGACCTTTTTTCTCTTCCTGATAGGGTTTAAAATTCTAATTTTTCTGAGCGCTGAGAATCACATTATTACAGATTTCAGATGCTTATTCAATCCACATGAACTTCATTGCAGCCCTTCTATTTTTTAAATTTTTATTTGTATTTTTTTGTACATGTGAAAATCAGAAGACTCCTGGTTGGAGTTTGAGAGGGTGGGCAAGGATTTGCTCATTTTTTCCTGCGACAGTTCTTTGCTGTGTATTTGCTATATCTATATTTATGGTGCTGAGATTTTTCAGACTACGTGCCTGTTCTCAATTCATATTTTTGTGTTCCTTCGTTGGGTGGTACTGGGTCATCAAGAAGTTGCTAATACCCACGAGCAAAAGTTTTACAGTAAAAACATGGGGACATGAAGAAGGGAGCTGCCCAGGCATGCCAGTGGATGGTTTGGGTTAGACTCAAGTAGAAGAAAACATGCCTGATTTATACTCCCTTTCTCATCTTTATACTTTACGTTTTCAAAATATGCACATGCTCCTTCTTTTCCCCTGTAGCAAGCAGGAGGGCATTTGCTCTGGGTAATGAGACTAGGAAACAACTCTGTGAGTAGGTCCCAGCCACAGGGATTGGGGCTGAAGGCAAGCAGGGTACTCCTAAAGAACCCACTGCCTAGAACTGGGGTAGAAGGTGACATAGAGGCCCAAGGACCGGCCAGCAAAACCCAGCTGACATTGGCCGCCCTCACATGCAAAACTGGCTGAACCGGGCTACACGGGGGGGGGGGGGGTGTCACTGGGGAGAACCTGCTGTGTGGAGTGGCCCTGGGAGTTGTGACGACAAGAAGGTAGGCATGGCAGAAGGAGCAGCTGTGTCACACCGTTTGGTGGAGGGAGGCGGATTTTTGTCCGGAGGGTGGGAGAGGAGGGCCCGTCAGTTCTCGGGAGCGTTGACACTTGAACGAGGTCTTGAAAAATAGACTGTGGGCGTGCGGAAACAACAAAAGGTATTGCGAGAAGGGGAAACAAGAGTCTATAGGCAAGAGGGCGCATGGTGATGGGGACGTTCTGTGGGGGGCTGTGAACAAGGAACGAGTCGTGGGCACTTTGCGAGGGCGACAGCCCATGTTCTCAGCAGGATCTGCTTCAGAGCACTGCGATGTCCAGAGAGCGTGCGGTGGAAGTGAGACCCTGAAAGGCACAGGACGATAGGACATAATGGTTACATAGCGGGAACCCAAGTGTGTTGTCTCAGAGTTGTTTGGTTTATTAGCTGTCGAGCAGAAACCTAGGAGTTATTTATTTATTTTTTCCAGCATAAAACTAATTGCGAGAACCTACTGGAAAGAAGCACTCGGTCCTACTTGAGTGTGGCCTCCGTGTTTGGTTCTTGCAGAGTCACTGGCGAGAGGGCCTGCTAAATCATCTAGCAGTTTTGGGGATAATGGGGTAAGATTTGGTTTAGATGACACCAGGCATGGATACTTAACATAATTGGTCATTTCATCAATTCACAGTATTTTAAATGCCATTCAAGCTGCTAGAGACAATTTTAGGGTGTTCGCAGTTTCAGGGACCAGAGAGTACTTCAGTTCTGTACAATGGAAACCTCGCCGTGCGCCAGAAAGGGACAAACCCTTTGTTCAAAGAGGACCCAGGACAGGTCCAAACAGATGAGTGTGGCTGATTCGGATCCCTGCAGGAGTGGCCAGCTGACAGGTGTCTCCAGCTGTCCCCTCCTTATATCTGTGTGTCTCTATTAATGGTCTCTATGTATTTGAGATACATTTTTTATTTATTAGTTAATAATGTCTCTCTCTTTTTTTTTAATAAGAAGAGTAAAGCGTTTTATATATTTTTTTCTTTTCCAAACGCCCTAGTGCCTTCCCCCCACCCACACATACACACACACATTCCATTCACCCATCAAACTTAAAATTAGGTTACTTTATTTAAATATCACCCTTGGATGAGTTATTTTAATGAATCAGTGATTCCTAATTAAAGATATTCTTCACCCCTGGTCTGACCCTTCATCTGCTCCTCAGAGGTTTTATCCCAGCGCTACGTACGGCCTTGCTGTTCTTTTCGCTTCCTGCCTTCTACTGAAAGTTCCTACAAGCTGCCGTCATCTTGGCTCTTCCACATCTGCCCTTGTGGCCTTCGTAGGGCCTGTCGGCCTCAGAGCTCCCTGTGCGGTTTCGTTCAGAGAGAAGCCTCTGCCGCTCTGTGCCCGCTGCCCGTGTGGGCCCACCTGTTTCTTACCTCCAGCCCTGAGCAGGTGCTCCCCGGGCCCACCCCCACTACCCCACCCGCAAACACGTCTCTCTTACCCATCTCTGCGTGTCAGCCCCCAGATTGGGCTGGAGTTACCCAGGGAGGCCTAGGGCCCACCCCCTCAACCCCTTACAGCCCACTCTGGGGTCAGACCGCACACCCCAGCCCTTGTGGCAGAGCTGCGGATGCCACCACCAGCCAGGCCCCCTTGCTAACGCCCCACCAGCCTTCTAGACCCTCCCTCTGCCTTCCTTCTCTCTCTCACTCTAGGACTGGGCCACTGATTGCTATTAAATCTGTGTCCTTAGGATGCAGTGGCGGAATTAAAGTAAATGCCACAACAGCCGTAACAGATTTTTATTTCCATTCACTTCTGACAACCCACCGGATGAGCTAATGAAATGGAGAGAAGACCTCCGAGGCACGTTCAGCGCACAGAGCAGGATCGTGCCACTGCAGGCCCAAAAGCAGGCAGGGAAAAAGGAAACCAGCTCTTCTGCTGTCAGATGCACGCTGTTCTCGGAGTGCACAGAGGCACTCTTGCCATTGGTCCAACACATATGAAGTTGACCGTGACCATTGGATGCCTCGCTTTGGGGAATACCAGTTTCCAAAGGTCCAGGTTGGCTTTAGGTGCGTCCATTCCTGCGAGTTCATGTCGTGCACCCACTCTCCAAAGCCCTGACCCTCTGCTGTGGCTTTGCTATGCATTTTTACTGCTAAAATGGGAGCAGTACCTCACTTTGGCTGTATTTCCTGCCCCAAAAGGCTCAAGAGCAAGTATTCAGTGTATCAGAAACAAGTTGTAGTGGGAGACGCACTGGATGACGAGCCAGGGGGCCTAGTTGTGGTCCCAGCACTGCCACTTGGTAAACTTTGTGACCTTGGACAAGCCACAGGGCATCCCGAGTTTTCCCTATTCTTCTGTGTGAATTAGGAAGCGGACCTCAGAGGTGGCAGGGGTTTCCTATGCAGTACAAGCTCTGCCCCATTCTGGCAGCTTGTTTCCTAAGAGTGGGTCAAAATGGATTTGAGGCTTAGCTCTAGCTCGGTGCAAAGAGTGCTACCTTCAGCCAGCTGTGTCTGCAGGTGGGTCCAAGGAGAGGAAACAGGGTGGTGGCAGCCTGGCTGAAGATTCCAGCCCCTGAACTAGACAACTCTAAAAGGCCCCATGGATCTTAGGGAGACAGTACATTATAAATTGGGACAGCCTGGAAATGAACCAGTGAACTATGTCTTAGCTTCTTGGGCAGCTGGCTTCAGCCTCTCTGTGGGGATGATGGTGATGATGATGATAATAATAATAATAATAATAATAATAATAATAATAATAATTGTCTCTTGGGGCTCTTGTGAGGATTCAAGAAATTCATATTAGTAAGGCATTTAGAAGATGCTACATTCCTGGTCAGAGTT
This sequence comes from Ursus arctos, assembly GCF_023065955.2. Lineage (NCBI taxonomy): Eukaryota > Metazoa > Chordata > Mammalia > Carnivora > Ursidae > Ursus > Ursus arctos. The sequence goes on from NW_026622930.1 coordinate 14,087,772, forward strand.
AGTTATGAGAACATCTTACAAAACTCTGACTGTGAAAATAGGAAAATAGAGCTGAAATCCTCTGAATGTGGTTGATTTCCCTGTTCTCTTTACCTTCCCGGCTAAAATTTCCCTTGTCCATTTGCTGGGGTTAGTGATTCTCAGAACAGGGCCAAAGATGGGATGCCCCCGATCCTGTTGGATGTATACATAGATCTGAAAGATTAGTTCATCCCTTTATCTCTGATTCCTTTCAAATAGGCCTGCTTCCTTGAGAGGTCACCCAGTTCACAAACACGGAGCTATTCCCTTCACTCTAAAATTGCACGTACACAGCAAGTGCGTAGACAGCCACGCCGAGAAAGCACAGAGTTAGCACGCCGTCAGCCCGGGTTCGAAGCCCTCCCTCCCCGGGCACCAGCTGTTGGACCTTGGGCCTCAGTTTTGATTGTCTGTACAATGGGGCTACCAGATGTGTTCCCCAGAATCCTTGTGGAGGTTACGGGAGCACGAGAACGTCCAAACATAAGTCCAGTCCAGTCCAGTGCCTGGCGCCTCCCAAATGCTGTCAGAGCAAAGATTGAGTCACTTTCCACCATTTCATTCCCGGGGTTTCTCATCCTTAATCCTGGCAGATAGATTCAAGGTGAAAAGTTCCAAAACACCTCAAAGGAGCAGACTCCTAATCATTTCTCCTTCACATGCTTCCCCTTCTCGCTGCCAGCGCACCCTTGTTTCCTTCCCTGTGGAACCAGGATGGCGCTGCTGGACCCCATCTCTGCCACGGCCGCAGGCCCCCAGGCCCTGGCACTTCAGCACTTCTCTCCCCAAAGACTGTGTGGTCGGACTGGGACTTGTTCGGCTTTGCCTTGACCCTCCCCCACTCATTTCTTTCACATTTGATTGCAGCCCCTGGGCTCTTTGGCTCCTTTCATCTAATCTGCTCCACAAGCTGACTCTTTTGTCCATTTTGCAAACGAGGGCATCTACCAAATGCATAAACCTCCTGATTCTTGTCCTCAGGCACACCCATTTCAAAAAAATATAGTAATAACAAAGTGGAGGGGGGCTCCCTACATTTCCCCCCAGGTCCTAATTGCCTTCTGTCCTCTTTTGGACTGTGGAGCCCTTTGGTGTTTAGGAGGGGCCCCTTTCTCTTGGCATCGTTTGTCTTATTGTTCTTCCCTGAGTTATCTGTAAAGATATTTACATAACCACTGTCATGAAGTCAGGAGGCTGTTTTTGTTCCCGGTCAAGTGAATTTAAAGGCATGCTGGTCACCTCTCCAATCCCTCACATTCTATGTGGTCACTGAGAACATGCTCTTAAAGCTAAATATAAGGAAATGTGTTAAAAAAAAAATATATATATATATATATATATACACACACACACACACACACACACACATATACCTACATACACACACATACATATACACATATACATATATGGGAATGCAATTTTAAAAGAAGGTTTTGGTCAATTTTGACCATCACTGTCTCTTGGGAATCCAAATTTACCCCGTCTGCAGTTACCCCGACTTTCCCACTGTCTCCAGCCTGGTGTGGATTCTGGGAAAACATCAGTCCCGTAGCCTGGATTTTCCTTTCTGGCTTGCACATCAGCTGGTCTCTTTCCCATCGTCCCTAGGAACCATCTTCATGAAAATCCAGTGTTGCACCCCGAGAAAATGGTACCCTGTGGATAGAAATAGGGAAGCGAGAAGGAGTTGCCAGTCCAGTGGGGAACATGACATTGAGAGCTTCCTCTGGGTCAGGCACCTGCTAGGCAGGGTCTGTGGGCTGCCCCTCCTGTTTCTGGGTAACGTCGCTAGGAGGGGAGACGGGCTAGAAGAGGGAGTATTGGAAATTGTTACTCCAGAAATGGCCACTGAAGATAACGGGTGCAAATGAGATTTTCATGGGCACATAGAATGAAAAAGAGGGAAACAGTCCATGTTGAAAAAACATAGATTTATGATAGAAAGTGGTGGGAGTGGACAACAGCAACAGCAGAGATGAGCTTAGTTAGAAACGGGGGAAAATCACGGAAATGAAGCGCAAAGAGTTTCAGAAAGAGGGAAGAGCAAAAAAAAAAGGGGGGGGGAGAGGGCAGGGAACACCCACTGGTGCAGAGTAACCAGAGAGGACGGGACTGAGGAAAAGCACAGGAGCACAAGGGCCTTCATTCAGCGCACAGCCACTCGTCTACTTTGTGTCTTTATGGACCTGCCTGTTCAGGACATATTTTATGAGTGAAATCATATAACATGTGACCTTTTGTGTCTGGCTGTAATATTCTTTTTTTTTTTTTCAAGATTATTTATTATTTGAGGGGGAGAGGGGCACAGGGAGCGAATCTCCAGCAGACTCCCTGCTGAGTACAGAGCCTGACACGGGGCTTGATCCCACAACCCCAAGATCACGACCTGAGCCGAAAGCAAGAGTTGGACGCTCCACCGACTGAGCCACCCAGGCGCCCCAATTCCTTACATTATTCTTATATTAGCCTTATATATTAGGGAATTATTACTCCCATTTTGTAGATGGGAAAAATAAGGCCCAAACATTTGTCCTGCTCAGGGTCACAGATCGAGGATCATAAGCCTGGACTTACACTAACTGATCTTCGGTTCAGAATGGCCTAAGTACTTTTTTGAAGTGTTCCACGTGAGATGTTTGTCTGTCCTGCAGCGTTTTGCAGACTGGGGCTGGGGAGTATGCTCTTGTAATGGTCAAAAGCAGTTTACAATGACAAGAGAGAAAGATGGAAATGAATACTTATGTTGTCTTCTTTGATTCAAGTAATCAAGGTGCTTCGTTTCTCTTTTGCTCCCCACACAGGACTGTTGTAAACCGCTAAATATTAAGATATTTTAAAGACTGTGGATAGAGAAAAAGGGAAATCCTCAAATTAGTCATTCAAAGATTAATGCAGTGAGAGGAACCCACACCTCTACAGAATGACTATTTTGAGCGTATCTGGATTTTATAGTCATAGAGAGAGACAGCAATTTTTACACCAATTATAATTCATCAATAGGAATATATCCTTACAGTTTAATTTTTGAACATTAAAAATGTTTCTCTTATCTACTAAATTGTATCAGATTATAAAATATATAAAGATGATACAATTTTGGATCACACTGTACTGGAGAGCCAGTACACTTTTATCAAAGTGCTCAATCTTAAAATACAATTGGAAAAGTCATTCCCCTTGAAGTTCTATTTAACTTGCTTGGAGAGAAGTCTAGAAATATTTTTTATGCAATTGCCAAGAGGCTTACAATGAAGAATTTTTTAGAATATACGCATGGAGGGACGCCTGGGTGGCTCAGTTGGTTGGGCATCTGCCTTTGGCTCGGGTCATGGTCCCGGGGTCCTGGAATCGAGTCCCACAGCAGGGAGCCTACTGCTCCCCCTGCTTGTGAGCTCGTGCTCTCTCTCTCTTTCTCTCTCCCTGACAAATAAATTAAATAAAATCTTAAAAAAAAATTATACTCGGAGCTGTTCACGTTGCAGTTTCAGAAGTGCACTTAAAAGCGTCTGCCTGAGGTCAAGTTTGTGTTTTTGTTTGGTTCCCTGGGTGACCAGGAGGCGTGGCTGAGAACTCCTGGGTGTAGTGCTCACTGTGGGGCACATGCTAGGTTAGGACTGATGTGTGCGTGGTGTGTACGTGTGTGCATACGCCAGTGAACGTGGCCCAGGCACTCAGACTTTTTCCCACCCCATGTTGTGAGTCTGCAAGAACACATTTCCCCTGCCCCATCCCCCTGCCCTTCTTTTCTCTGGTGATTCCACGTGCACCCATGTTCTCGCGTTGGCCTTAGTAAATGATGGCACGAGGATAAAAGACATCAGTTTTCAAGTCAGGTATACCTGGATCCGTCCCCTGCCTGGCTGCCCGATGGCTGTCTGACCTTGGAAAAGTTATGTGAACCCCTTTGGGCTACTACTGCAAAATGCGAAAGCGCCAGTCCTGTGAGATCGGTATCACGGTGGTGATTAGCCGATGACTGTGTAGCGTCCTTGGCCCTTTGCAAGAGCCCCATATGCAAGTCCCAGCGCCCCTCGGAGAGAAGAGTAGAGACCTTGGAGCTGGCCAGTCTTGGGTGCCGCGGCCAGCCTCTGCGGTCCACCAGCTGTGTGACCTCAAGCAACTCCTCTGATGCGCCTGAGCCTTTCCTTCCCAGCCAGTCAAAGAGATAACAGTATTTCATGGGATTTTGTAAGAATTACAAGATAGTGTACGTCCAGGGGCCGGCACAGTGGTTGGCAATCTTTGAGTGTTTAATAAATAGAATTCATAATGCTTATGATAGCATTTCTGCCATTTCCTAAGGGTTCCAATACCTTCCACCCCCAAATAACAATAACAAAAAATCCTTCCCCAGTGGAACGGAAGTTAGACCTTCAGGAGTATTTAAGACTATTTCCAGTGTTTCTGAAGCTCCTGCTACACGGAGGCAAATGCCCAGAAGACACCTGATGCCGCGGGAGGAACAGAACTGCCGTTCTCACCAGCTGTTCTCACTGACACTTCGGAGTGACTAAGATCTTGCAGAAATGTGACACAGAGAAGGAAGGTTCCTTGGGGATGGGTTAGAATGGCTTGTGATCTGTACTGCTGTTTCTTCCTCTCTGTCTCTGTGCCAGAATACGAACTATTTGCAAAGATGCATTTCAGAGGTGGGAGGGAGAGAAAGAAAGGAGAGCGATACTCACAGTGATCAAGAACGTTAGGAGAGGGGCGCCTGGGTGGCAGAGCGGTTAAGCGTCTGCCTTCGGCTCAGGGCGTGATCCCGGCGTTATGGGATCGAGCCCCACATCAGGCTCCTCCTCTATGAGCCTGCTTCTTCCTCTCCCACTCCCCCTGCTTGTGTTCCCTCTCTCGCTGGCTGTCTCTGTCTCTGTCAAATAAATAAATAAAATCTTAAAAAAAAAAAAAAAAAAAAAAAAAAGAACGTTAGGAGACCATCTAAAGGATCATATTGAACGTGTTCCCCCCACCACCACCACTTTGTGGTCACCCTAGCACACATGGGTTGGCCCCTCTCTCGGCCGTGATTTTTTTTTTTATGGGGCACATTTAGGATAATCTCATGCTGCCAATTTGACACAAATTGCATTGAGGTGTTAGAACTATATGTCTATTCAGAGAGCTGCTCTAACCTAGTGTCTTGGCCATGGGTTCATATCCCACACTGTGAGCATGATTGTGAAGACACCGTGACAAGAGATGAGAAGCCTGTGACATGTAGAAAGGTCACTTCTGTTTATCATTCGTATGTACTGTATTTCTCAGACTCTAAGAAACTTCATTCTTTGAGTTTTGCCAAGATTGGGAAATGAAACAATTACGAATGAAGTTTTCACTTTTAAAACTTTCGCAGCTATTGTAAGCCTAAATTGGGGTGCTTTTGTGGGACCCACTGTTTTTCCCCTACCCCAGCTTCCAATATATATTGCAAATGGGGAAGTGCGAACTTCTTATAGGAGCTCCCTGACCTCAGCAGTTGGTGAAGAGATGGGCATGTAACCCAGTCCAGGCCAGGCACTTCTTACTTGGGTGTGGGGGCTCTGAAGGATGTGCTGGATTCAACAAGGGGTACCGTGTGGAGTCAATCCCTGTTGCCAAGAAATGGCACCATGGCAAAGAAGCAGAGATGAGGGGCCACTCTACCACTATCCTTCTCGTGGTTGGATTACATGAGCTCTAAATTCCCCCATTTTACTTGACCCAGTTTGGGGGAATGGGGGATGTACACCCAAGAGTCCTAATAGAGAATCTCTAAGTGAGTAGCCTCAGTTGAACTAAATCTATGTCACTGATGATTTCTTTGTGTCAGTAAAATTCCAACTCCCCATTGGTCGAGGAGGCCCACCTAGTTTGGCTGTCAAATGAAAGAATTTAAGATGAGCGTAGAGAGCTTTTCTGAGATGGTGACTTAACAAAGTAGGATCATGTTAGTAATAATACCTATTCTCTCTGTTCCCCAGCTCAGCTTAGTGTCTGGTGGAAATGAGCTCAGAGAAGCTCAGGTTGAGTTTACGAGGTGGCCGCCACAGCCTCTTGCACTACAGACATCAGCTGGGAGTCTAGCATTTCCTCGGTGTCCTCAGGAGAAGTTCTGAGTAGCATTGTAATTAGACCAGCCTGGATCACATGACCACTGGGAACCATCACTGTGACCAGAGGAATTGGTGGGGAGGGGCATAGATTGTTTTACACTCGGGGTGGAAACATCACTTCGAAGCACATGGATGGACTGGGAGATGAAAGTTCTCCAGATGCAAGTCTGGATTGGTTCCCAAAAAAGGGAGGAAGAACTGTCCATTACAACAACACAGCCGTTTTATTTAAAAAGCAAAGCACTGAGGGATGTCTGGCTGGCTCAGATGGTAGAGCGTGTGACTCTTCATCTCAGGGTTGTAAGTTTGAGCCCCACATTGGGTGTAGAGATTACTTCAAAATAAAATCTGTTAAAAATTTAAAAAAAAAGAAGCACTGGACACAAAAATGTGAGGTTACGTATACAAGTATATGTAGCCACTGAGTGGAAGATCTAAGACCAGAGTGTAGATCTTCCCACTTGAGACTCTTCTAGCTTTCTTTTCATGATAATGGCCATTATCCACGAGTGTACAGGATTATCAAGATCTCAGGGCATAAGGTGGTGTCAGTCAAGTTAAAGTAATTTCCCAGAGGCCCAGAATCTTAGTTAATGATGACATTCACTTTTCCTGGCAGAGCGGGGATTGCTAAAACCTATTGCCTTAACTAGACTTGCCGCATTGTTGATAAGGGAAAGACGGAAGATGGGATACAGCTGCCCTTTACTGGGGATTAACCTTGAGCAACGAACCTCTGTATCTTCATGAACTTGCCTTCACAGCCAGAGTTGGTCCCCAGAGCCCCATCTTTAGAATATAAGATGCTTGGACAGTTGGTGAATGTATTAATCAGCTAGAGCTGCCATAACAAAATACCTCAGACTGGTGACTTAAACAACAGAAATTTATTTCCTCACAGTTCTAGAGACTAGAAGTCCAAGATCAAAGGAGCGGCAGGTTTGATCTCTCCTGGTCGTCTCTTCTTGGCTTGCAGATGGCGCCTGCTCACTGTGTCCTTGCATGGCCTTTTCTGTGTGCATGCTCTTCCCCTTGTCTTTTCCTCTTCTTGTAAGGACACCAGCCCTATTAGATGAAGGCCCTGTTAGGGTCCTGTTGCATTAGAGCCCCACCCTTATGTCCTCATTTAACCTTATCCAAAGTCAGCCACGTTGAGAGTTAAGGTTCCAACATAGGAATTGGGGGTGGAGGGGAGGACATGGTTCAGTCCAGTTCAGTTCAGTGAATTACATACAAACATTTCACAAACATCCCTTCATATCCTAAGGTGTGCTAGGTACCCTGTTGAGGCTGGGGATAGAAATAAGATCTCCAGCCTCCAGGAGTTTGCAGACTAGCTGGGGAGGGGGGGTGGGCAGAATCACCCAGAAGCCTTGGTGGTTTGTGCCGTCTCAAAAGAGCTCAAACTCTGGGGGAAGGAAGTCAGGAGTTGAGGGAAGACTTCACGGAGGGGTGTTTGCTAGTCCCGCGGGAGGCTGCCATCCCAGCGTCTCCTAAATCTGCTTGACGTGGTCAGCCGTGCACTGATCGATCAGTGTCGCTCCAGGCTCCAATACAGAAGAGGCGCCGTGATATGGCAGCCATGGCAAAAACACTCTGCCAAGCTCACAAAATAGTGAATCCCACAACCAAAGGCACGGGCCCAAAGTTAAGTTCACAGACAGTACGTTGGTGTGTGACATATGTGTTCACGAAGGGGAAATGTGATGAGCCAGGATGGAGATGGGAAGTCACCTTGTCCTTATTTGTTACAGGACAGAGGATGGGAAGGTGAAGGAAAAGTGTTCCGGGCAGAATGGTGGGAGAGATTCTGAAAAAGGTAGTAGAGAGTGGCTTTGACGTTGAGGGCTTGGGGTAGAGGGTACCGTTTCAGGCTTGCAGTGAAATTACACATACGAGGAAGCATAAAGAACGAAGAGCTGGTCTTCACAAACATGCGTGGGCAAACTGCTCCTGGGTGGCCGCTTTGGTGTCACGTGGTCGGTGTCACGTGATCGCCGGGGACGGTGGTCGGCGCCCTGTGAGTTGTTACGGGCGCAGCGGGAGCCGAAGCTGGGAGGCCATGCGAGCAGCTGTACTGACCCCGCTAGAGGAGAACGTGGAGCAAGAAGTTATTTGGTGTAGAGGTGAGGTGGGGGGACGGCTGGGCAGACAGCGGGGTGTTAGAGCCCCGAGATCACCGCAGTCTGGGGCGTCTTTGCATTTCTCATTACCCAGGCTACTTAGGAAAAGCAGTAATAATCACATCATAGATCAGTATAATTTGAAGAGTAGTTGAGTAATGACTCCAGTTCAGGACCAGAGACGGAGCCTCTTCAGGCTCGCTCGCTATTTGCCAACTTAATTTTTAAAACTAAGATTGTGCTAGTGCAGAGCCTCAAAATTGTTCACAATCCAAAATGTAGTGAGGAGGGGAGATAAAACGCTAGATGAAAAAATGAGTTCTGGGGCGCCTGGGTGGCGCAGTCGTTAAGCGTCTGCCTTCGGCTCAGGGCGTGATCCCAGCGTTGTGGGATCGAGCCCCACATCAGGCTCTTCTGCTGTGAGCCTGCTTCTTCCCCTCCCACTCCCCTTGCTTGTGTTCCCTCTCTCGCTGGCTATCTCTCTCTGTCAAATAAATAAATAAATAAATAAATAAATAAAATTTGAAAGAAAAAGAAAAAATGAGTTCTGTTTCAGAAACTGTGACACCACATAAGTGTGCGTGGGGGTTGGGAGCTGGGGTCAGGGGGTGATCTAGTTTTCTCTATATAAGGCCATTTGACTATAAATGGCATTTTTCAAACATGTGAGTCAATGAATTTAGAGGAAAATGAGGTTTCCTAAAATAGCAGTTGTGCAACATACAGAGCTGAGTTTGGCATTGGAGGGACCTGGCTTTGGACCTGACTCTGACGATCCCTCATTCCACCCCTCTCCTGCCCACACACACGGCTGCATGTGCGTTTACACGTATACCTGTATGCCTCTTGGCTTGGTCAGATACTTGACCTGGCACTTCTCTTTCTTCATCTATAAAATCGGGAGGATACCACCTACCTTCCACAGAGGAAATGAAGTAATGTGCAAGCCTATGTGTGCCTCGTGACTCTTGGTTCAGGGATGCCCCCTGCCAGGGTTTGCAGGGGTGTGCAAGGAAAAAGTCAAGGTTGTGGTTATCTTTGGGGTGTAAGGTCGCGACTGGTAAGGGTGGGTTCCCGAGGTGCCAGTTCGTTCATCTCGGTGCTGGTTATGTGGGTGAATGGTTTGTGAAACTTCATCGAGCTGGACATGTATGTGGGCTTTGCTTGGTCTGTTACTTTGGTCAAAAGCTTCAGAAAATGATTGGGCAACAAAAATTTCATTACACCTACTTGATTTCAGATTTTCATTATGCACATGTAGTGAACTTCAGAATTCTTACATGATTAAAGATGAGATTGTCATAGATTTTTATTAAATCAATGTAGTAAATTAAAGCTGGTGAAACACAAAATGACAAGAATTTCTCTTACAATTCAAGCGTGTTTTATTACGGCCCACCGAACCTGCTTGTTATTGATATTGTTAATACAATATTTAGATTCCATTTTAAACATGCCAGCTGGCAGAGTTTACTGAAATGTCAATCTTTCCTGAGAGTGGGTTTTGGTTTGTTTTTTTTTTTTTTTTTTTTAAACATTCAGAACCGGAGAGTTAGGTTCTTAAATGTAGATTAAGATGAATTTATGTGACTATAAGTGAAATTAGGAGAAAAAATGAAAACGCTAGCAAAAACTTTGAGAGAAGTTCTTTGCTAAAACACACAGGAGACTCGTTATGAACGTGAAGTTTCTACCTAAACCAAAGTGGTTTTGCATTCCATCATCTTGATGAATAAATAGGCTGATGAAATAATTGATTTAGAAATCATTATTAAAACCTTGAAGCTTTGTAACAAGCATTTCGCTAGTGAAGAAAGCAATGTATTTGAAAACTTGAGATTTAAAAACAAGCAGACCTGCATGAGGGGTGAACAAAATGGGTAAAGGTTGTCTAAAGGTCCAAACTTCCAGGTATAAAATAAATTAAGTCCTAGGGACGTCACGTACCACATGGTGACTGGAGTTAACACTACGGTATTCCATATTTGAAAGTTGATGGGAGAATAGATCTTAAAAGTTCTCACCCCAAAAGAAAAAACAGTCTGTAACTAGGTGTTGTGATGGATGTTAACTAGACTTATTGCGGTCGTTTTGCAGTGTATAAAAATATCCAGTCGTTATGTTGTACACCTGAAAATAATATAACGTTATGTCAGTTACATCTCAGTGAAAGTAAAAATGAAAAATAAGATGAGAGTAAGCAGGCCAGTTACACTGAGATTTGTAACTTCCAGGGGAGTATGGAATAACCAGGATCTTCTTCAACTGAAAGCACATATAATTGTGCTTGTGCCTTGAAGGCTGACCAGAAGGGATCCTTCCTCTGCAGCGTTTGTCGAAATGATTGAAGCGTTGTTCAGGAAAGCCTGTCAGATCTCTGAATTATTTGTTACCTTCAATTAAACTGTAGGGCCCCACGTATCAGTCCCTTGTAAATACTGTCTGCGTGGCTAATGCTGCCTCTTAAATATCCAGATCTCTTAAGAATGTGTTGTAATTTAAAAAAAAAAAAAAAAAAGGCGTAGCATCACTTTTTCATTAATACTCAGACATGGATTTTGCCTTCAGAGGGTCCCCAAGCCTAAGGCCGTGTGAGACACTGCCATAGTTCAAAGACAGAGAGGATCTCAGATATGTCTGTGTTTGCTTTCCCAAAAGAGTTAAGACAATATTGCAGTATGTTTTCTTTTTATAGTTAAGGTTAGGTGCCCACCTGTTCTGATTTTGACTAGTTATACTGTTGAACACACATTAGTGTCTACACACTGAATGTTTCTGAAGGCCTTTGTTTATTTCTGCAGTCTAACCAGACCAGGCCGGGAGGTGTTCGTAGCATGGTCTGTATTCACCCCCTCCATTGGCTCTTCCAGTATTTTCATCTCCGAGATGGAGCAAGAAAGTACACGCCCTGGTTTGGGGGTCACATCGCGGTACAAAATCGAGTTGTGGGAGTTCCTCCTGCATGTGTCTCTCACATGTCTTAGCATGATTTCTGGTTTGTCCAACCCTCCCTTCACATCTCATAAAAAAAGTATTTGCTTAATGTTTTTCCTTAGAACAGGGTAATTTAAATAGTACTTCCTGTGTATTCAGGATCATTATTTTGGTGAGAGCCACGGAGGGCCACAAATCCCATCCTGGCCTCCAGTTTGTGTGTGGTGCATTCATGGGTGCCGGGTCCAGCTCGAGTCCCGGGATGTCAGAGCTGGGAGCTCTCTTAGACACCTAGCTGGGCACAGCCACCATGCACACACAGGTAAACCTGGCCCAGAGAGCCAGGGCTGGCTCTGGGCCACAAGGCAAACTGCTGGCTAAACCAGCCCCCTGCAGGCCAGTCCAGCTCTCCTTTTCTGCCTCCTTTCAAGTTGGAGTAAACTCCCCTTCTTTTCTTGGTCTGCCAAAGATACAGAAAGGGAGAAAAGAAACCCCAAACTGCACGTATCATAATCAAAATCAGTAAGATGAGACTGGATACTTCTTTCTCATCGTGCTGGCATCAGTCCTGGCCTGGAATCCCAGTTTCCGCCTCACTGGCAGTATTGTGTCTCAGATTTCAATTTCTCCAAATGGGAAGGTAGGACCCCCACCCTGTGCTGGGTCACAGGGAAGATTTACATGGGATTGCCTCAGTGCCTGGCATACAGCAAGCACTCCATAATTAGAAACTGCCATGCAACCGCTTGGTAGCTCTGGCTCTTCTTAGGCTCCTTCTGAGAAATTGCACGCCCCAGCCGGCCCTGGGTTTGAACCTAGCACCCACTGTTTATATGCAGTCCAGAGTCTGACGAGGCTGACTCCAACCCACATACATAAGCAAGGGAATGGAAAGGCATATGCTGGAAGGGTAGTTGTGGTTATTTTGAGCTGCGATGTTAGGGGTCATGTTTTATTCAGAGTGCACTGGGTGTGGTAAGGTGGTATTGGTTACACAAATTAGACTATATAAAGGAATAAAAAGAAATTTTCAGCTGCTAGGTTATGTTCATTAGGTTATTGTTCATGGCTAGTTTTGATCTTCAAAGATCAAGCAACGTTTGCAAAAATGTAAAATGGCAGAATGTTTAAGGTGTTCTGTGCTACTTAAATATTAGACAGTAGGGAAGCTTTAGATCTCACTCCTCTTTGTGCCCGCGTGTGTGCCTGAGAATTCTTACCTTTTGAATAAATATGATCCCTATCTTTAGATTGTTTTGTGGAAGAAATAACAACTAACAGCAACGACAGAACCACTCAGCCTTCAGGCCCCGTTGGCCGCGCACATGAGACCAGGGTGAAAGCCACATGCACGTGGGCAGTGCTGGCCTGGGAGCCCTTTGGCCAGTCCCCACCCTCCTGATGCAGATGGACTGAGCTAGGGCTAAGAAGGAGAGGGAACCGCTCTGTCTGTTAGCGGTACATGACGCTCCCCACAAAGCACAGGGGCTCTTTGCTGCAGACCAGAGCTCTGGTCCAGGCTGGCAACCCCCACCGCCCACCTGGATTCCTGGCCACCTCAGGAGTGGTCCTGGCTCTGTGCCCAAGAGAACAGATCCTCCCACAGATACAGAAAAGCATTGCAGTTGGCAGATAACGATCTTTTTGATCACGTTTGGGAACGGGTAGTGTTTGGGTAGTTAGTTTGGTTCAAAGTATAGGGTTATGTGGGGACATAGTGTACAAGCTGTTTGGAGTGCCCCGAACTTTTTAAAATGATTACGTGTTTTTAAACAACCAGAACAATGTTCAGATATTCTAAATGATCCATTCATTTTGTCTGATACACAAGGCCACAGGCTTCCACCATCTACTATCACTTGTTATGGTTCCTTAGACCAACATGATGCTTTTCCATAAGGACCAGAATTTTAGTTCAGTGCGTGGAGCTGCTGCGTGAAGTTGAGAGACCATGGATTCAGAATTGAATATCAGGATTCTAGATTTTGAATTTGTATAGCTGTTTTTATTTTACTTAAAAATTTTTATAACTTTAAAACATACTTAATATGCAGTTCAGATATGCTTCCAGATGTTCTCTGACAACCTGAGCCGGTAGAAAGGCTTCTGTTCGGGGAGTTGACCCCAAAGCCAAAATCTTTCCTCTGAACCGTAGTCTCTACTTTGGTGCTCATTTCCATCTGCTTTGGAGCTGCTGTGTTGCAAAGGGCTGCATGTCAATGACTCTATTTAATGAATCAGTCTAACATACCCCACCTTATTCCAAAAAGAATTTGCAATAGATTGCAAAAATGCAGCATAACTAGAATTTTTTAAAAGCACATCCAGAAATCAAGACAAAGGGAAAATAAAAGTAGGAATCCCAACATTAATATATCAAATAAATTCTGGGTATTGGTTTAAGGGGTAGAGCGGTCCGTCATGAATTTGGCTTTGAGCTTCCTAGTAGCTAAGGCAAAGGAAGAAACACGATCACTTGTCTGGTTTATTTTATTTTTTTTTTTCGTTACTTGTTTGGCTTAAATGGTCAGAAGATTAAAACTGACTCTTAACTGAGGAGAAATATAGAGGTCCTTGGTACTAATTTGTCCTTTAGGTCCACAGAGAGAGAGAGAATTCCTGGGTAATGTAGCAGGGTACAAAGGAAGTGGGCTGTAACGTCTCTTCAGGCAGGGCAACGGCAACAGGACGTGTAGAAGCCAGTTCTTCGGTGATAGCCTAGGGATGTTGCCGCCTTTAGTTTGAATGAAGGTTTGGGGTAGGGCCCTGGGATCTGTCGTTTTAAAAGCTCCCAGATGATTCTGATGTACAGACAGACTTGAAAACCTCTGTTTTCAGGTAGTGAGAAACATGTAATGAACCCAGTGAGTGGCCAGAGCTAGGAACACTGAGTCAGTGGGTCGTTGGTGAAGAGGAGCTAACAAGTGTGTGAGAGGTGAAGCTCACTGAGGAAGTAGTGGGCCTGGAGAGAGACAAGGGCGGGGATGGTCCAGCCTGAACAGACGCCTGAAAAGAGAGCTTTGGAAGGAAAGGACAATGAACATACTTTTAAGTTGGTTTACCTTAATGTTAATTACATTTATCATCGTTGTGAATTCTTTCAGTTAAAAAATATAGTGAAGTTTAGAAAACATTGACCAGTGCACAGGGCTCCAGTGGTGCTGGCTTTATTCCCGGGGCAACCACTCATCACCCTTGCCTCTTGCATGCCGGGCACTGAGCTTGGCACACACCAGACCCCCTCACTCGAGCCTCAGCCATCCCCTGGGAGGTTGAGGCAGCACCATTGTCCCTGACGCTGGCGGGCACCAAGGAGGGGAGTGGAGGAACTGGGATTACTCCACATTTGCCCATGCAGGAGAATCCACAGACCTGGGGCTCCCTTTGTGCTTGCTAAGACTGCCTTTCACGTCCCTCTCTCCTTTTCCTTTTTTATTTTTTTTTTTGTTTGGCTTTTTTTTTTTTTTTTTTAACTGAAATCTTCCGTGGAGTCAAATAAGGCAAAACACAAAATCAGAACTGTTCCAGTTGAACTGAGAGTTGTAGGGGCTGGGAGTTCCCTGGCTCAGCCTCCCCCTCGATACCAGTGTCACCCCCGCAGAAAGACCATGGAAACACCACTGCGCCAGGATCTCACTGCCTCCTCAAGCAGTGCCCCATAGTGTTTGTGTGTGTGACTCAAAGCCCCATGTGTCATGGCTCGTGTGTGTGTGTGTGTTCAAAGACACTTTGGTTTCCAATCAGGAGACAGATGGTCATTTCCTATTTGATTCTTCATGATGTCTCATTTATTTTTACAAATTAGGAAAACAGATACGAAGCTTCTCCTGTGGTATTTAGGAGATCACGTGCGAGGTTTGGTAAAAGTACACACACCATTGTCTTTCACCTGTGTGTTCTGAGGAAATAGCTCTTGCCCCTCAGCGAGTGCTCGCCAGCACCCTAACTATGCACTTTGCATGATGCTGAGGTTAAAATTGGCTGCAGAGCGGTGATCAGCCATCATCTCCCACCAGAACCTCAACCAGAGATCAGCCAAAATGTTTCAAACTTTTTATGGTGAAAATTCAACCTGGTGGGGAAGCCCAGAGGGGATTTTGAGAGATTTTCTCATCTAGCCTCCTCCCCCAGGATCGGATTATGCACAAATTGGTACTTACAGGTGGTAATTAGTTCTGTTCTTAAGAGATTTCTCTAGAGGATAATTTTACTACTTTCTCCAATAGTATGGTTTAGCCTGAATTTCTGGAAGGAACTTCTTCCCACTCTTTAATTTGAACCTCTCTTCTTACGGTTTAAATACAATTTCCTTTACTTCTGTGCTCTGTGAAGAAGAAAACAAACAATAAAACAACAAAATGGGTTTGTCCCCCGCATCTTATTATAACACCTTGAAAATGTCAACTTCACCATCAAACACACATGGGCCGCGTGGGAAGATGGTGGGACTCAGCCTCTAGCAGTAGAATGGATATGTATCCTTACGTGTCCCTATGAGTCAGCAAAGGAGTTGGTGATCGTGATTAATGGGGGCCACCTCCTCCCACCCCTGCCCCTGGGGACCCCCACCACATACCTGCAGGGTAGATGGCTAAGGATGGGTTCATTTGCCACCTGACAAGAGATTTTCTCTTCTCACAGATAGCTGGTTTATGAACTAGTGAAATCTTTGGCCTCAGAATCATTAACTCCATGTTTTTTCCTACTGAGCTCACCTGCCACTCACACAGAAAATAATATTTTGCAGAATGTGTCTTAAATGAATAACTTGAGAAGTCTAAACTACACCATTTGTTCGTTGGGGTTGTGATTCTTTGAAAAGAAGGCTCACAGAGGTCCCACCTGCTTAGGCTCCTGTTGGCAGGATATCAAACTGTGGTCTCATAGCCAGATTTTCCCTGAATAATGAATGAGCTGGTGCCGAGCAAGTCAGAAATAGAAATCAATAAAGCTAAACACCAAGAAGAGGCAGCCCGGCTGTAGAATGATAGAGCATTGAGGCCAGTGGATGCTAAACCCAGTAACACATATGCTTAAATTCTCACGAGTTAGGGAAAGAAGCAAAGAAAGCTTGTAACTTGGGAAGAGTCCTGAGGGGTTGGAACTTGAGGACATAACAGGCTCAACAGGAACGGGGAGGGACGGCGAGACAGTTGGGAGAGCAGCAGCTTGGTGCACCAGTCTCCTGGGAGCCGAGCACCAAACAGCTTCATAAATCCTGTGTTTGCAGCTGTGTGACCGAAATAGATCCGCGCACAGCCTGTTTGTCTTGGCCTCGTGGAACGTGGTAAGATCACGAGGCCCAAGAAGTAGCCGTGACCCCTGCCCTTGCTCGACTCCACACTGAGCCGTGCATCAGGCATCTGCTCACATCTGACTTTTCCCCCTGCCCAGGTGGGGGCCACACAGACTGGCTTTGATCACCGGCGATGCAGTCTTACGATGGATTGATTTTCGTTTGAGGGAAACAGAAACACATTGTGTGCAAGGCCTTTTTTATGCCGGTGGTTCCATGAGCGACCACTCCATCTCCCCTTTGAAAATGAGAGCAGGCACCCTTAGGAGGCGGACCAGTGTGGGGGTGGGTGCCAGAAAGGGGCAGGGCTGTGCCAGCATACTCATTCTACCTAGCTGGCCAGCAGGCAACTGGACTCGGTCCTTTCGTTAAGGGCACATCAGGTACACGCCTTGGGTGAACTTTCAGACCTCCTTCCGCCCCACCCTGCAGACTCTTTGTGAACCTCTGTCACTCGTGACATGTCACTCAGGGCTTGTCCCTTCAGTGCATTGGGACATTAAGACAAACCAACAAAAAGCATGAGAACCACTTGAGAATGGTTCTAGAAGAGTGGTGGGAGGGGTTCGTCTGCAGAAAGCACTAATGGATCATCATGGATGAGTGTCATGCCAAGTGGTGTCTCCTTGGGCAAGAGTGTGGGGGAGGTCACAGTCTGCTGACGTCTCAGTCTGGATGCTGGGCCTCACTGATGGTTGAATTAAAATCCTGTTAAGAATGTTTTACACAAAAAGAACATTGGACGAGGAGCAAGGACTTCTGGTTTGATCTTTGCACCACTCCCTAATAGCCAAACTGACATGTGCAGTTTGTGTTCGTGTCTCTGGGCTTCGGACTTGCATCAGGATGGGGTGCTGGATGGGATCCTTTGTTAAGATTCTGCCCAGCCTCTGGCATTCTTTGTTGGAACAGACTTTCATCATAGGGCTTTTTGCACTTAATTTTTCTCACCATTCCCCTAACCTAGTACTGTGTCTGATGCTGAGTGAACCAGTACTTGATGAGGGAGTGAATGAATGAATGAATATAGACCAGCAGTGACTCATCTTCCGCAGCCTGTATGTGATTGAAATATGGAAAGCCTGGATTCCCTTGGGTTTGACTTGGGTCTACACCGGTGGGAATTTGGGTGCCACTTGAAGCACCACATTTGTAGGAATGAGTCCACAAAGTGGCAGCACAGACTTGTGGCTGGTGGAGATAGAAGTGTTGGCATGACTGTGAAGTTTTCCAGAAAGACTTTTAACAATGCACTGTGTCCTTAGCAATCTGTGCCTTCATCAGAAGGGGGATTTTGCTGCTGTCGAGTCACCCACTCCCAGGGTGCCGGGGAGAACTTCCTGCCGCAGAACCTGGCCTCTGGGAACTTATTCTCTAAGACATTTGCACTGCCGCAGATGCTCTTGTTCGGGAAACCCAAGTGGAGGAATAAAAAAAGCTCTAAATCAATACACGAGTGTCATTAAAGCACTTAGCTCTCCTTCAGATCCCTGCTAAGTGCCTCTAATGCATTGTTGGGGGGAGTGGATCCACAGAAGGTCCATGCTGGGCTGAACAGGGAGGGAGCGGTCAGAGAAGGTGGCCTTGAGGGCTCTGGGCCTGAGGAGAGAAGGAGGACATGCAGCTCCTCCGGGGCCATCAGGGAAGGCCTCATGGAGAAAAGGAGTATTCAGAAGCACAGTGTATAACTGACCCCACCCCGCTGAGCATAGAGCCCAGACTGGTGGCCCCAGGGGCAAATCTGGCACAGAGATGGGTTTTATTCCTTGGACAGAGGGATTTTGAACATTTGAATTTATTGTCAATGCTTAAAAATCAGGAAGTTTCACATAATAATCTAGATTTCTGGCTTCTCTTGATAACTGGGAGATGTGGAGTGTTGGGACTGCCTTGCTGGGGGGCTGCAGCCTGCATGGCCGCACTCTGCTCTCCAGGTCCCCCTTCCCAATACACCCCACTTACCTCTTCTTACCACTGCACCCCGCATTCCATCACCAAGTGCTGATACGGGCCCAGTGCTCTGTGTGGTTCATTGCCATGGATTCTCGCACAGCCCCTGGGAGAAGTGCTGTGTACAGATGAGGACTCGGAGAAGTGGAGGGGTTTCCTCAGGGACGCAGCTAGAGTTCTGGATGAGGGCAGCAGAATCAGGAAATCCTGGGAGATTGCGAGAGGGAAACTTGGGGGCTCAAGAGACAGACGTAATGCTGGCCGGTGAGAGGGGCCCAGAGAGACCAAAGAGGAAGGAGGCAAAAGATTGAAAGAATCTCGATGAATGTGTCTGTATATTCCTTTCTTTTTGAAGCAGTGTTGTGTCGTTGTCTTGAGTGAACTTGACATAGGTGGTTCTGGTGCTCCAGCCCAGAAGGAATTAGCTCCCACTAGCCAGTCTTCTACCTTAGGAAATGACTCTGGGAATGAAACAAGATCTGATCTCCTCTGTGCCCTCCACTGAGATTTCTGCAACCCAGTCTGTTTCGTGGGAAAAGCCATTTGATCTCCCGCATGGGCAGCATTTCAGGGCAAACAGGAGGGACCAGGCCTAATCGAGTGATGAAAACTTGAACTGAATCTCTGCCTTGAAGCAGTGTAGAGACGGACCGGCCCTGAGCAGCTCTCTTTGGAGAGCCCCTTGGGTTCACTTTTCCAGAACTTTCATGCCCTAAAGCGAATGCCAGGTTCCTGCTGGAGGCCCTTATGCACAACGCCCATGAACCCTTCCATGAATAAGGCAAGAGGACGCCTCCAAACACACGCTCACTCCATTTTTGGTCCCCCCAGGCCCAGACCATCTCACATTATGCCTTGATGAGGCCTGACAACCTGGGGCAGCAGGGGAGCCATTTATAGCTGAACTGTGGTAGCCACAGGCTGAGCAGCGCAAGGCAGTGCTCCCCTCCCTGGCCCAGACCGCCAAGATCAGCACGGAGACAGAACACCAGACACTCGGTGCCCTTGACAACCCCCTCCCAAGCTCTGTCTGACCTTGTCGCCTGTCTCTGTAAAGTGACTGCCCTCTCCAGGTAAATCGGATGGTTCCCATAGTCCTAAACCTACCCACACTTGGGGCAGCGCCTTCATTGCTGCGTTTCCCATACTCTTAGTGGAAAACCTCTAAGTTTTATATTCTGTTTCATACTGTATCTGTGTACCTATTAATCTTTTTCCCTTTTAACTATCTCTGAATTTTCATGTAAAATTGAGACTCTGATAAAATGTATCACGTTCAGCGTTGCATCGTGAACATGGCACGCCTTGGGTGGGGGCAGCATATGCCCACTTTGAGAAGCTCACGTAATGAATGTAATCCTAAATTCTGTAGCCTGGCTTTGGCGTGTAGTTCACCAAATTATGCTGAGTATCCTTTGTCAAGTTACTTAACCTGTTTTAACCTGTTTTCTCATCTGTTAAACCGGTATAGGAATCACTACTTTGTAGGTTGTTACAAGGATTAAAGGCGATCATTTAAATGACTAAGTGTGTTAAATGGCACCTCGTAGACACTCAATAAATAGTTGTTTTTCAAGATGCAGTTCTTCCAAAGAACTTTCCGCAACTGTTTCAACCAAGCCTTACTGTCTAAATTTTTAGCTAGTCTATTGCAGAGCTAGTTGCATCTTTGAATCATTTAACTTTGGAGTTATTATGACTTTTGTCCCATTGTTTCTTAATGCTTCAAGGTCAGGGACATGTATTAGGACTACTTCGCATTTTTCATCATATGTCATCGGTATTCTGTAAGCACATTGTATTATTTGTGTATAGAAATGATTTTATTGATCTAAAACAGCATGTTCTATTAGAGAACAAGTAACTTAAATATGAAGACATACTGGGGCACCTGAGTGGCTCAGTCGGTTAAGTTTCTGACTTCAGCTCAGGTCGTGATCTCGGGGCTCTGGGATCAAGCTCCGAGTCTGGATCCCCACTTGGTGGGAGTCTGTTTCTCCCTTTGCCCCTCCCCCCACTCATTTTTTCTCTATCTCAAATAAATAGATAATCTTTTACAAAATGAAGCAATAGGGGCACCTGGGTGGCTCAGTCAATTAAGTGTCTGCCTTCGGCTTGGGTCATGATCCTGGGGTCCTGGGGTCGAGCCCTGCATCGGGCTCCCTGTTCCTCGGAGAGCCTGCTTCTCCCTCTCCCTCTGCCTGCTGCTTCCCCTGCTCGTGCTCCAGCTCACTCTCTCTCTGCCAAATATATAAAATCTTAAAAAAATAAAAATAAATAAAAATAAAAAATGAAATATTTCATAAAAGACTTGTCAGTTGAGGGGCGCCTGGGTGGCTCAGTGGGTTAAGCGTCTGCCTTCTGCTCTCGTCATGATCCCAGGGTTCTGAGATTGAGCGAGCCCCATGTCATCGGGCTCCCTTCTCGGTGGGGAGTCTGCTTCTCCCTATCCCTCTGACCCTCCCCTCTCCCCTGCTTATGCTTGCTCGCTCTCAAATGAATAAATAAAAAAAGATCTTTAAAAATTTTTTTAAAGAAGGACTTGGCAATTGAGTGGGATCTTGATACAGAAGGACAATAGGGTATCTTAAGTTAGCTCTTGTTAGCTCTGAGCACTCAGTATTTGGAGGCCCCACTCCATATCATAGTAGACTAACCAAAGTATACCCACCTCCCACATGGAATATCACATGTAAGAGTTGATTTGCTCTTGACAGGCTAATGTTGTTATAAACATTTAAGTGAGCTTTTATGTCAAAACTTCAAGGTGCTTTTGGCATGAATTTCAGTTTTCAGGTCTCATGTTCTCATAGGCCTTGGAAAGCTTGCAGACCAGAGGCACTTGAATGAGGGACGTGGGGTCAGACTCGGGAAGGGGTCACAGGTGGAGGGGCAGGTTTGTGAGTGAGGGCAGGTAGCCCAGGATGCGCTCCAGGGTGCGGGCTTCACCGGGTGCGGCGGGGCTGCAGGAGGCCTCTGGAAGGGCGGGGTGCGCGTGGGAAGAGGACTGGAAGCCAGATGAGGAGGAAGCAGTGAGTTCTCCAGTGAGGCTGTTTTTGTTGGAAGAAACATAAACCTAGCACTTGCACATCCTAATCTTTTTTTCTTCAGTTACTCCTCAGTAAAGATTTTTTTTTTTTTTCCTAGTCAGTGGGATGGAACCTGTATTAGTCTAGGGACAGGAGAGGCATTTTCTTCTCGACCGTGCCATTCCGGAGGGCCCTGGCAGAGTCACGTGGCTTCTCGGGCCAGGGCTCATCTGTAAAATGTGGGAGTTGGTCTGGGAGGTGCCAAAGGGCAGCTTTCTGTGATGACTGACAGATGTTTTTGTGGATTCTCTCAAAATGGTTCCATCACGGTCACTTGGTAAATTAGAGTTAGAGCTTTATTGTTTATGGACACTGAGATTTGAATTTCATGTAATATGCATGGGTCACAAAACATTAAAAAAATTTTTTTTCAATAATTAAAAAATACACAAACCATTGTTGGCTTATAGGCCAGCCCAGCAGAAACAACTTTGGCCCGTGGGCTGTCATTTGCTGCCTTCTGAGTTAGTCTGTCCCTTCTCCGAGGCCGGAGGATTTTTATCCAGGTTCCCTTGGCAGTCCCGTATGCCGCAGCGTCTTGTGTGGCATGGTGCCATCGTGGCATTTGTATCTGTCTCTCCCAGACATCTTACGAGCCGGGACCAAGATTTTCCTCTACAGCCACAGTCCCTGGTGGATAGTAGGTACTTGCTGAATGCTTTCAAATGAATGGCGTAGCAATTATCCCACTTGCAGACGACTGTGTCTACATGAAACACTGGGAAATTACTGTTTCCTTGCTAGACTACAGCATCTGCTGGGATAGATCCACAGTGGAAGGGAGTTCGGAGGATGGCAGTGTCTGCATTGCTGGGTTGTCCTCCCAGCATTTCAAAGGCTGGGATGCTTGTAAGTCAGTTCTCCTTACCTGGCAGCTACTGTTTCAGGAACTACTCAGCTGAGGAGCTCGGTGGCTGTGATCGTAAGCGAACAAGAGGAAAGGGGAAAGGGGCTTGGCGAAGGAGGGTGGAGAAAAGCTAGGGAGGACAGCAGCAGGGCCTTGGCTGCTACAGGTGTCCTATAAACATACCATGTGGGTCCACAGGAATTTTTAGAACATTCCTCTCCACTGTTGGCAAGCTTCTGAGAGTACAGCCTATCTGTTGAGTCCAGGCTCTCGAGAGGCTCATTTGAATGAGCCCCTGAAATATTTATTTTATCCCTTGTTTGTAATTTTAAGGCAAGAGCTTTATCATTTCCACTGAGGAATGATGTTCCGTATTCAAGTACGGTGGTGTTTGTACTCGCTCCCGCTTTCCCGTGGGAGCCCTCCGGGCCGCTCCGGGAAGGTAACTGCACGGAGCGCTAGAGCGGGAGGATATAATGCCAGGATGCACAAAGAAGAAATTATGACCATTTACTTGTGTATTATTTTCTCAATTTGAAGCACTTGAATTCCAGAGCTCTTAAATCAAGAGGTTGAATTCCTGGCATTTTAAAGTAGACCACTTGAATAAGCTGTTAAACCATTAGAATGGCTTTTTAAAAAATTCACCCGTTTCCTGGATCATTGGCTCTTGAGATTTACTTAATTGAAGTTTTTGCCTTTTCATTTGACTTCAAATCAAAATGATTTCTATAGTTAAGGAAGTTTTAATTTTATTCCTAGGGGTAGAGTCGATTTCATACTTTAGTCTGTTCCTCAACAGGTGAAAGCAGGCGGATTCCCACGAGCGTCGCATAGCACTCAGGGAGCATCTCGGGGGCTGTGTGGGGTCGGGCGGGGGGGTGCGGGGACGCTCCTGCTTGCAGTGTGTCTCGGGGGCCGTCTTTCCTGCTGGTGTCCTCACGAGTTTGCTTGACAGAGCGCTCACAGGGAGAGGCTCCACCGTTTTGGAGAAGTAGAGAGAGATGAGAATTCCGAAGCATTCTTTTATGTCTCTTCTACCTGGAAATGTCTTCTTTCACACAGAACTGTTTTTCCAAATGAGGGCCCTCGTGGATAGAACAGCCTTCTTTCTCCTTTACTTTATTGTACAAGTGGTTTATAACCCTGAGGCAGAGGCCGGGGGTGGGAGTGTGTATAGCAAGAAACATCCAGTTAAAGAGGAGACGGGAGCAACCAAACACCTGTTTCTTTCCATCTTTTGTCCTTCCAGTGCCTTTTTGAAGGACTAAAAGACCAAGAAATCGTGAAGTGAGAAACCTACAGTAAATGTTTTTCGCTTTCAAACAAAGAAAACATATTTTGTGCCCACACACTTTCTTGATATTTCAAATTTCAGGGTGAAAGAGGATCACCAGCTCTTGGTCCGTAGATCGTGTGGCTTCATAAGGATGGATGGCAGCAGGAGGGCTGCTCGGTGCCCACCTGCGTGTCTTCTGCATATGTTTCCAAAATAGGATGTGTTCATTACACTTGATTTTTTTTTCCTTTGCCTTCATTAGCGTTTTTTAGTATTCCTTTACTGCATGAAAACAGAGAAAGCCCAAAACTTAGGCGAGCCATCTCTGCTGCCTCCTTGAAACGAGCTTTGGAACATGAAGCTTTGGTGTGCTCCTCTGTAAAAATCATTCTAGCGGCGCCCACGGCGGATTCCACAGCACTTCAGCCACCTGATACTCTATGTCTTTGTTCTTTGCTGTCTTCTTATCACACCCCAAGAATGTTAGCGGCTAAAAGCAGGGCCTTTTTCCATTCGTTGCTCTACGCCCAGCACTTAGAATAATCCTTGGCGGGTGGTAGGTACTTGATTAATAGGAGTCGAAGGAAGTTGGACATAGATGATTCGACAGGGCCTCCCGGTCTTCAGCGTTTGACCGTCCACATGGAAAGCCTTCTCCAGAAACTGTTCGGGTACGTTTTTGTATATGTATGAAAGATAACGGAGATTCCACATACCCTGATCTCAGCTCCTTGTGTGCTTCTCCTCTCTCTAATCTTAAGAAGAAAGCCAAGTCTGGGGAATCCTCCTTCTTGTAGCTGTAAGAAGACAAGGTAAGTGAGTTTTCTTTATGATCTCCTTTGAAGGAAGACTCTTATACACGTCTTATCCTGAAGGGCGAATTTCTTTTTTGTCTCTCTTCGTGAGCTTACACACTAGCACATGCCCAGAGCCTGTGAGAAATCAGACAGCAGACCTAAAAAAAAGACTTAATAGCTTTGCCTTTTCATACCCTTCACACTTTTTAAGGTTTGCATGACAGTTGGTAGGTGAACTCTGAACATATTTGGCCATAGGCAGATTGTGGTGTCTCTTTGCTTACTGGAGATACAGTGGAAGGACTTGTAGATGACATCTGTGGGTGTGGGTTAGAAAAGGGAAACCGTGTGAGGACTCCCAGATTATATGGGGAACTGACCTTGGGTTGCATTTATAATGTCAAGCTTAAGGTCAGGAAAGGACACTAGAAGTGTAATACATTTACTTAAGAAAACATTTTGTCTTTTGCAGAGGCTTGATTTCATTTTGCCTCGTTTCTCAGGGTGATTTTGCCTCGATTCTGTATAAAAAGCATTTCAAGATACCTAGTGTTAAGATTAACTACATGTCTCTCCTAGTTGACTATGAGTTGGGTTTTGGAGGAGGGGTACTTGTAACTCTTTCTTCTGAGCGCCTCTGTTCCCATCAGTGCAAAGAGACTTCCTTGTGTAGCCAGGGCTGAATATAGCTTTTTATTGTTTTCATTCTCCTGCGAGATGGAGCTTAGGGGAGCCCTCATGTGAACCGATGCATCCCGGAGAGCGTGCTCACGTGGCTCAGCTCTGTTTAGATCCTTCCCTCCCAGCTGCCAGGTGCCCATTCGTGGCACTCCCTCACCTCTGCGGGTCACGGAAAATGGCAAAAATCGGGCTGTTCAGGTAATTTTTTGAAGCACTGTTATTGTGGTTGACATTGATCATGCTCCTTCAGTTGCATTTCGTGATGTCAGGTTTACTGTGTTTACCTGTGGAAGAAGGAAAATAAACCTCCTTTCAGAAAAGAAAAGGGCAGCATTATTATGTGGTCATGGAGTCCTAATACGGCCTCATCGGCTCCGGTCGCAGCCGTCTAGGAGGCGTTCTTACAACACAACAAGGCTGATGCGGAGACGTTATGAAAGACCATCCACGGCTTGTCAGAAGTATATCTAGGTTAAAAAATGTTGCTGTTCTCCCAGCCCTCCTTAAAAGAGGCTATTTATAATACAGTGCGGGTATTTGTGCTGCTTGCATTGTATGCATCCTGAATGAGGAATCAGCGCTTTAAAAAGAACATTAAAAATAAAACCCGTGTTGTAGAAATCCAACTTAAACAGTCGAGAGATCGCGGGCATTGTCAACAGCCACTCATCTCCCAAGGCTACTCGAGGCATCCTCTTGGTCAGGGGATATTTTGACCTGGCATCTCAGCTTTTCTTTTCTTTCCTTTTTTCCCCTAATATTCTATATAAGAAAATGCATACATAACCACCTCATAGTCACTTGGCAGGCTCTTCGGCGATGTGAGCCCCCCATAGTGCTGAGAGGGGGGGATTTGTCTCCTCCCCTGAGTTGACCTCACCCAGCCTTGTGGCCCCACCAGGTTCTTCCAGCTGGGGCCCCTTCACGTCCCTCTCCCCCCAGGGGCCAAGACTGGTTGGAGAAACTCTTAAGGTACAGAGAGTATAAATTACACCTCAGTAAAGTTGTTTAAGAAGAAAACAAAACAAACACCTGATTAATGGACTATGCCACCATTGTGTGACTACTTGAAGTGGTTTTTAAAAATAGCTCCTTTGCTAGAGTGTTTTGGTGCAGGGTATGTCTTCTTGGATTGTTTTTATTCTTTTTTATGCATAGCGTTGATAGGAAAATGTAGAATCTTAAAGTAACACATGCAGTATTTAGATTGGAAACATTCCCCTCTCCCCTTGCATTGATTTCTCGAGTTTCTCCTTTTCTTTTTCCTGGTACTTCAGCATCCCTTCTCGGGCATTTTCCCAGTGTAATTGTTGATTAAGTGCCGCTCATCCCGAGATGATTATGAGAAGATTGTTGTATTCAGCTTTTAATCTTGTGAGTGTCAAATATTTTACTGTAATGGTATCTTTATTATTATTATTATTCATAGCTCTTTCTGTTTGAGTAATGCAATCAGGCAAAATAAAGGTGATGCCACAAATTTGGCATTTTTAAAATAAGTCTTTGTCTCAAAATGGAAAGTGCCATCTGCAGGCCATTCTCAAATGCTGATTGGGATTTATGAAGTTGGGATAGGAATACTTTAGGCTTCTTTTGGTTGCAAGTAACAGAAAGCGATGAATTTAAGAAGAAAGGGAGATAAGGAGAAACCGACTGGAGGTAGAATGGAGGGTTCTCTGAGGTCCCCGAGGTCAGGCATGTTGCCGGGATCAGCAGGACTGGCAAGCAGAAGGCTGCCAAGAGTGTGGGCAGCACCTGGGCCTTTTTTCTGCTTCTTTCTGTCCCATCTCCCAGTGTCCGCTCTGAGAGCACGAGCCTGGCCTTCTGAAGAAAGCGATTTACAGTCAGCGGCCTGTTGCTTAGCTGGATGAAAAGAATCCGTAGTATGAATGAATAACTCCAGTTGCTATATCCACAGAACCAGCAGGCTTTCTGGTTCTTTTCCTTAGGTACTGATGTCTCCGCTTTATAGATAAGGAAGCTGAGGTTGGATCACGTGATATCCTACAGCCAGAAAGCGGGAAGCCAGGTCACCTGTTCCATCTGACTCCAAAATGCAGAGCCCAGGTCTGTCTGCTCCTGCCACTGTGGTGGGCTGGGCTGGCATTTCCATGAGCCCACAGTGGCCACTTCGTGGGAGAGCAGTAGGTAGTGAACAGGGAGGTAGCTAGGGAGATGTTGGCCGGAGGTGGGAAATTTCTCGGGAATAAGCCCCATACTGAGTAATATTTGTGCACGTGATGAGAACTTAACCTTGGCAAGAACTTTCTATACAGAAACCTAGAATCCATCTAAACGTTTTGGTTGGGCCTCAGGCCATAAGGCATGGAGGAGTCGTTTCACCATAGGCAGGCTGTCACAGGGAGAGTTCTTTTTGGCCTAGCCACATGTCATCCGCTCCTTGTCATTCCAAAGATGCCAATGTCCGTGATACGGGGGACGACACGAATTGGAACATTGAGGTTCATTCCGAGTCAGTGCTAAAAAATCATGGAGCCAGGGAGAGGGGTGTGATTTCTCCGAGAGTGATCATTGGTGGCAAATACTGAGTGAGGCGCAGAAAATCAAACTGTAGTGGAAAGAGGTCAGGGCTGAGAGTCCAGACCCTGGGAACCAGGCTCCTTTTTCCTTTTCTTTTCAATATGTTGTTTTTTAAAAAAAATCATAAAAAGTACAGAAAGATACACAGTAGTCCCCTCTTATCTGTGGAGGGTCTGTTCCAAGACCCCCAGGGGATGCCTGAAACTACAGATAGCACCACACCCTGTATAGACTATGTTTTTCCCTCTACATACAGCCCTATGATAAAGTTTAATTTGTAAATTAGGCACAGTAAGATTAACAACAATAATAAAATAGAACAATTATAACAACATACTATCATCAGAGTTACGTGACTGTGGTCTCCCTTTCTCAAAATGTCTTACCGTACTCACCCTTTTTGAAGTGAGGTGAGATGATAAAATGCCCACGTGATGAGAGGAAGTGAGGTGAGTGACATGGCGTTAGGCTACTCTTGACCTTCTGATTATACGTCAGAAGGAAGATCATCTGCTCGGGGGCCACCGTTGACTCGTGGAGACCTGAAACCATAGATAAATCAGAGGGAGGAGGGGCTACTGTATAATAAAAAGTAAGTCATTCTCCTGTCAAAGAAATACAGCTCCGCAGGCCCCATCCTTAAAGGTAGCCAACATGACCGGGGTCTTACGTGTCGTTTGATGACTGATGCCTTTGCATCCCTGCGTCTGGGTGCGCATCCGTGCAGATGGGCACGTGCCATCGATGTTACTCTGACCGTGAAGATGGTTCTGTGTCGGTGCATATAGAGCTGTCCTTTTTATGGGCCCCAGAGTATTTCGCTGTATGGATGCCCCCCTAGATTAAAGCAGCCCCTGCAAGTATACATTATCCCGTGTTGCAAAGTGACTTTTTGTTGTTACTCGCTTCCTTAATTGAGTGAGGTCGGGAGCCACTTGTATTTTTTTTTTTTTTTTAAAGATTTTATTTAGTTGACAGAGAGACGGCCAGCAAGAGAGGGAACACACGCAGTGGGTGCAGGAGAGGAAGAAGCAGGCTTCCCGCGGAGCAGGGAGCCCAGTGTGGGGCTCGATCCCAGAGCCCCGGGATCACGCCCCGAGCCGAAGGCAGCCGCTTAACGACTGCGCCCCCCAGGCGCCCCCACTTGTATTTTTTGTGCGTATCTCCTGCCCATGCGCTCCACTCACTTGTTCTCCTATTGAATTTTTTTCTTACTTCACCTCATTTTTCCAAAGAGATAATGATCCAGGGGTCAGTAAGTTCTGTGAATAGGACTATTTTAGTTTGGAGAGAGATGGATGTTTGCCAAGAAATTCGGGTACCCAGGAAAAGGCCTGGCACCGGCTGTGGAGACCAGCGTGGTTTACCTGGTCCCTCTTTCCTCCCCATTGTTGCTGAGGTGAGCTCATGCCAGGTTCCTCAGCAAGCCTCAGACTGGGCCTTTACTTAGTAAAGTGGCCTCTCTGCACTACACGGAGTTGGGCTTGACCAGTTTTTCCTAGATGAAGAAAGAGAGAACATAGCATCATGGCACAGGATTATTTTGGAGGTCAGCTTGTTCTCTAGACATTGGCCTGGGTTCAAATTGTCTTGGCTCCAGAATTTATGAGCCACGTGAACCTGTCTGGACCTCAGTTTCCTCATCCGTAAAATGGGAATAATAATACCGATGTTGAAGGCTGTTGAGCAATAGAAATAAAGAAATGACATAGTTAAAGTACTGAGGACATGAGGGTTGTCAATAATTGATGGCTTCTAGTATTAGTGTCATTGTCATGATCATCACTGTTACCATCACCATAAATCAAGTGAATGACAGCCGGGGGCATGAGGCAGCCATGGTGCGTTGGACTTGGACTTCATGAGCCTGTTCCCGAGGATGCAGTGTGGTCTGCAGACCATCTGCATCTTTGCAGTAAGCACGCACTTACACCTACGTCCATTTCATTTGTGACTCTAGCATTTTCCTGCAGGTCTTGTGCCTCTGTTGTGGTCATGGTACAAAATGGCCATGCAGTTTTCTGGCCTGGAAAAAGGAGTGTGACCTGGAAGTATTCCTCTTGAATTCGAAGTTGGAAAGATGTAAAAACTCTCCTCCCCATCCTTCCTCTACCCCCACGAGGTCTGAGGGACAAAAAAAAAAAATAGATCTTTCTCTCTGCATCCCTTAAACCCAGTTTACAAAATTAACAAAGGAAGATGGATGCACTGAAATAAGACTCCCAGAGAAGAGATGGGAGCCTCCTAATTGATTCCCACAAAGCTGCTGGTTATTTACAACTAGGAAAATTGCCTGCTTGGAGATACCGATTCAGCTTTCTGGTTCCGCTGGCTTGACAGGAAATATTCACTGGGCCTGGCTGGAAGAGCTCTCAGGGAGGAGGAAACCGGAGTGAGTTACGTCTGACTGTTTAACACCATCTCATTCATAGATTTCTGCCTCTTCCCCCAGTTGAACATTCACAGTCTCTTTTTTAGTATATAATTGTTCATTTTATATTTTTGTGTTTGCTAGAGCTGAGCGTATATTAATTACTGACAGTCTGTAATTATGTTGTCTATTTGCCATTCCTGTGGCGGCAAGGGTAGTAACTAGAATTCTTCCAAGAGCAAGAATTTCAATTTATCACTGCCCCCCCCAAACCATTTAGAAATTGATACATTTCACGCACACTCTGGATATAGTTGAGTGAATGCCACGTTACTGACCTTCATTATCAGCTTTTAAGCTCAGACGTGCCACTGTACTCTAACTTAAAAAACCCAAAATTTTGGTTTATCCACTCAATCCACAGCCACTTACTGAACATCCACTGTGCGCTAGGTGCTTGGTATATATCTCCAAATAAAACAAACAAAAATAAAATATCCTGCGGTTCTGTGTGTAACCGAGGCAACTGCCCAACTGACCACTAAAGCCACTGTCTGGCTGGTGGCAGTGCATATGGGTCCCCTAGGCTCTTGAACACTTGACATTTCCCAGCACTGTAATAATGTGGAATATGGTAAGAAGTTAGAAGCCACTGGCAATCAAAGTTATTATTTCACATTAAAATCCCCCTATATGATATTGGCAGCTGAGACATACTTGGAAAACATAATAATTTAAAGATTATCAGATTAGTTCCAGACATCCCCAGGGTCTGTGTGCAAATTAAATTAGAGATACATGAAATTGATCCAATCAAGAAACAGGGCTGGGATTAAGGGACATGTTCTCACTGTAGGGACCAGGTAAACCGAGTGACTGTTCATACTGTCCAAAGCCACATTCCTCAAAGGGAGGTTCCAGCACCCTACCTTGAAGTTGACCCCTGGGACTGATTGCCAGGGTTGAGTTCTCTGGTGCTAGAAAGGTGGAAGGATAGGGACTTGGTTGGAAAGGGTCTGCAGGAACTGGAGTCAGAGAGAATCCTACTGTTGGATAATGCTGAAGGGCAACTCCTTAGAGGGGAAAGGATTTGGGGGAAGGTAAGCAGATGGAAATACTCTAAGAAGGCACATGAGTTCCCCCATATTAATTTGGCAGTTTTTCTAGAGCCTCTAATGTGCTAGAGTGAGACCAAGATGGAGGCCAGGCTCGTGTGGAGTTTCCATTTCAGTGAGGGAAGCAAGGCGGACCGACAGGACGGACAGATGTGATGTGATGTGAAGTGATGTCATACAGTTATGAGTGCTACAAAGAATTATAAAGCAGGGTAAAGGAATAGAGTAATCAAGGTCCTGCTTTACTCATCCTGTCTAGTGGTTTGGTGGTTCTTCTCAGTATGAGAAGAAGACACTGCTGGGAGGAGGGGTCAGGTTTGGGTTTTTTTTTGTTTTTTTGGGGAGTATCCACAAATCAATACAGGGCTTTTACTACATCTTTTATTTTTTTAATTTTTATTTTTTTTAAAGAAAGAGCAGGTGGGGAAGGAAGAGGCAGAGGGAGGAGAGAGAGAATCTTAAGCAGGCTCCATGCTCGGTGCAGGGCTCCATCTCAGGACCCTGAGACCACGACCTGAGCCGAAATCAAGTCGGAGGCTTAACCGACTGAGCCACCCAGACATCCCTTATTGCATCCTTAAGATATCACAGAGGTCTGAGGAATCATCTGGCAGCTTGTTCTTTCTTTAGCTGTACAACTTAGCACTTACTCCTTAGCCTGCTGAACTGTTCATTTTTCAGAGACTTAGATACCATCCCCAAATTCTCTGAAAACCTTGTTTTAACTGGTACGGCTTGCTGAGTCCAAGCCTCCGAATTTTACAGGGTCAGTGTCATTTCCTTCAAGAATTAACTCCTCTTTCTGGGCTTGCGATATTGAACAAGCAACACCTGGCCTCATCCAAACCCTAGGCATGTATTTTTTGCCCAAGCAATTTTGGGTTTCAACAGGAGCCCATTCTCCTGAATAATGACACTGATGGGGAAGGGAGCATACTGAGACATCGTCTTGTAACTGAAGCACAGTGTAAGGCCGTTGATCGTACAACGACACAGATAACGCACACAGTAGCCAGTTTCTTTCCATTTCTCCACCATTTGTCAATGGGAGCCTCCTTCTTTTTCTTTGCAAGGAGACTGAGTTCTACACTGATGTGATTGAAGTCTCTTGGCAGGGTTCCTCTGGGGGCCTTCAAAATAATTGTGTGTCGCTTTGGAGTGATGTCAACATTTTCTGGAATGTCAACAGTCTGATTGCTGAGAATGATGCCACAAAGAGCAGTTTTTGTTTTTTAATTAACCTTTTGAGATAATTGTAGATTAACATGCAGCTGTAAGTAATAATACGGAGATCCTGTTGTACCTTTACTCAGTTTCTCCCAGTGGTAACATCTTGCAAAACTACAGTGCTGTGTATGTATAATCTCACCTGTATCTACAAAAAAAGTCTTGCTGGGATTTTGATAGAAATTGCATTCAACTTGTGTGGTAATCTGGGGACAAATGATGCCTTTATTCAGTCTTCTAATCCATGAACATGATATGCCTGTCCATTTATTTAGATCTCCTTTGATTTCTTTCCTTAGGATTTTGTAGTTTTCAGCATACAAGTCCTATACTGTATTTCATTTTTCTTGAGCAATTGTAAATGGCATTTAAAAAACTGTGTGTCTACTCGTTCATTGCTAACAAATAGGAGTACAGTGGATTTTGTATGTTTACCTTGTATCCTGAGCCCTTGCTGAATGCACTTATTAATTCTAGGAGGGTTTGGGGTTTTTTTGTAGCTTCCTTGGGATTTTCTATGTAGACAGTCTGCAAATCGAGCAAGTTTTATGTCTTCCCTTTTGATCTGTATGCCTTTTATTTCATTTTCTTGCCTTATTGCACCAGCTAGAACTTCCGGCACTGTTAAGTAAGAGTGGTGAAAGGAGACATCCTCAATTTTTCCCAGTCCTAGGAAGAAAGCATTCAGTCTTTTCTCTATTAAGCATAATGTTAGCTGTAGGGGTTTTTGTAGATGCTCTTTGAAAAGTTGAGTAAATCTCTTCCTAGTTTGGCGAGCATTTATATCAAGATTAGATGCTGGATTTTTTGTAGCTTTTTCTACATCAACTGATATGATTGTGTAGTTTCTCTTCTGTAGCCTGTTGATAATGGTGGGTTACCTTGATTTTCAAATATTGAACCAGCCTTGCCTCCCTGAAATAAACCCCACTTATTCATGTATATAATTCCATTTATATATTCCTGAATTATATTTGCTAATACCTTGTTAAGGATTTTTATGCCTGTATTCATAAGGGATGTTGGTCTGTAGTTTGCTGTTTCTGTACTGCCTTTAGCGGGTCAGTTTTCTTCTCTCCACCTTTCAGAAGCCTCTTGTGTTTAACTTATATTTAGTGTTCAAGTGTTTTTACTTCCATCGGTGGGAAGAATAGGCAAAAGTGTATCTATTCCATTTTCCTGGAAGTAGAAGTCCCTTCAGATGTTCGGGTTTTAGGTATACTGTTAAGCAGATACATAATTGGCTAGCAGCAGAACAGAAAATCCTGAGTTCAGACCTCGATAAATAAAAAATGCTACCAAGCGACCCGATTCTAAAAGAAGCTAATAAAGAGATTTGGGCTGCGCGGAGAGGCATAACCACATCAGCTCCTCACCACCACTTCCTGAACTTCCCAGCAGAAGAAAGACTCTGTTAAGGTCACCAGAACATCAGGGACCATTAGACATTGGAGCAGCATACCCGGATGGAGACCTTTTGATGGAACTTCAGTCTGCTGCTGCGCCCACAGCATTCATTTAAATTGTGTCACCTGAAAGCTGTTGGTAAAACCAGGTCTTTACAGAAAAGTGCTCTGGGCATTGCTGCAGGCTCTGTGGTGCCTTTCGGGCTTGTGTGCCAGAAAGGGTCTGAAACTTCAGCCGGGGGGAGTTTGTCTTCTGCTGTAGACAGGTAATGATGACTGGTAGAGGAGATGGGTTCTCAGTGTCAATGAGAATTTCTTTCTGCACTAAAAGAGCTGATGAATGCTGGGGTCTGCGTGGCTAGAGTAGCCCTGGGTCAGCTCCAGGAGTCAGGGCACAGTGTCTGGCAGGCCAAAGGTGTAATGTCAGAAAATAGAACTTTGTAAAGGCTTGGAACGCAGGCCTACCAGACCAGAAGATCGGTGGCCTCAGGTGTCCCCAGGGCTAGAGCATTTTCAGTCTTAGGGGGTGGGGGCAGTAGGCCAACCATCAGGATAACTAAAGGCTCAGCTTCTAATCAGTGCTTGCAAATTGGAGACAAGTTACTAGGAGCCCCCAGCTTCTTGCTTACTGTTACCTCATGTGACCCCAAGGAAAGACGCTGGCACTCTCCAAGCAAGGCACCAGAATCCTCACTGGTAAAGGAGTCATTGGCCGCTACTGTCAAAGGCTCCTTCCAGCCCCTAAGTCCAGTCAGCCTGTGACTGAGACCAGGCTTCAGGGAGGACAGTTGGCAGATGGGCCACTGGGTATGTGTTTTCCCCCTCTGTTGAGAGCCAGGGGCCTCGTGTCTACACCCAAGAAAGGAATACATTGTAGAGCAATGCCTGCTCCACCCAGAGCCATGTAGCCAGCCATGGGTTAACTCTGTCACTCCTTTAGCTTTGTGCCCTCAGACAAAAGACTTCTCGGCCTACCTGGGCTTCAGTTTCCCCATCTGAAGGCCAGTATAATGAAGTGTTGCAAACTTAGTGGCTTAAAACAACACAAATTTATTATCTTAAAGTTCTGATGTCGGAAGTCCAAAATGGGCCTAATGGAGCTAAAATCAAGGGATTTTAGGGTGTGCGTTGTGGAGGCTCTAGGGGAGAATCCATTTTCTTACCTTTTCGAGCTTCTAGAGGCCACCACATTCCTTGGCTTAGAGCCCCTTCTTCCAGCTTCAGAGACAAGAGTGGATCAGGTTTTTCTCCCATGAAATCACTCTTTCACTCATAAGGACCTTTGTGATTACATTGGCCCCACCCAGATAATCCAGAAGAATTCTACCGCCTCCATCCAGGACATGGGTTCTCCCATGCTCTGTAACCTAACGTATTCACACATTCTAGTGATTGGGACGTCAACATCTTTGGGGAAGGGGTATTTTTCTGCCTTCCGTGATCTGTAAGACCCTTTCCAGCTGAACATGCTGCAGTTCCAAATGCTCGAGTGCTGGGGCTCTAGGGTCAGCCCCTGACGGAAACCGCCAAGGTCATGGTGGCTGATGGGGCCCATGAGCTGGTGCCAAGTGGTATTGGCATAAGCCCCTCATGTGGGCATACTCCTGTTCTTTACTTTAAGTGGTTAGCTATCTTTTGGCCTTTCTTACGATTTCCAAGAAATATGGCCCAAGAGTAGAGGTTACAGAGATTCAATGAGGGAATCAATAGGCCACAGGTTCTGACAGCCCCTGGTTCCAAAGGTCTCTTCTCCATGGAGAAGTTTTCAAAACAGGAGATATTTATTTCCAATCTCCTCTTATCTTCTTGGTGGTTTACTTTAGCAAATATTTGCAGGCACCTACTGTGGGTACAGTGATTGAGTAAGAAATAACCCCTGCTCTCCAGGAGTGGTAGGCAGAGAGGGTACAAATGACCATAGTCCAAGTGTCACCAAGAAACAGACAAAACAACATCACAGGCTGGATGCAGGTGACTTGGCTTCTCACTGTGAAATTTGAGCTGGAGCTTTAAGAGTTTGGAGGATTTCAGCAGCAAGTGTCGGGGTGGTCCTGCTGGCAGTGGGGACTGTGTGGGCCCAGAGGGGAAGCATGGGCATGTTCCGGGAGTGTGGCACCAGGAGCATGGAGGGCGCCATCAGGCCGAGAACTCTGCTTTCTTCGCCTGCTCTCACCTGTCCAGCATTGAAAAGAAGTATCTTTTCCCCATATGATCACTAGAATCGTAATGCCTTTCTACTACATTTTTCCTTCCACTGTACCTACAGTGGAGTTTGGTCCTCCCCTTACACATTTGTGCTCTTCGTTTTAGCTTTCAGTATGTGATTAGCTAGTGCTGTGGGTTGAATTGTGCCCCCTCTAAAAAAAGATATGCTGAAGTCCTCACCCACCCCCACCCCCAGTACTTGGGAATGTGACCTAAGTTTGCAGCCATAATCAGTTTACATCTTGTAACCAAGATGCGGCCATTCACAGGCCCTGATCCAGTGGGACTGGTGTCCTTATTAGAAGTGGGACATTTGGACACAGACACACACAGGAAGAGCTCCATGGGATGATGGACGCAGAGATGGGAGCAATGCGGCTAGCCGCAAGCCCAGGATTGATGCCCACCACAGGATGAGGCGAGGAAGGAATCTACCTACAGGTTTCAGAGGGAGGAACGTGGCCCTGCCAGCACCTTGATTTTAGACCTCTAGCCTCCAGAACCATAAGACCGCAAATCCCTGCTGTTTTAAGTACCCCCCGCTCCCCCTGACACCCCCATTCAAGGTTCTTTGTTCTGGCAGCCCTAGGAACTCACAGTTTGTTCTCAGCCCTGCACCAGGCTAATGTGGCTGGGTTTCTGCTCAGATGACCTTGGTGTCAGGGAAGTTCAGTTCTGCCTATTGAAGTCATATCGGTGGCTAATAGGTGGTCTTTGCGGGGTGGGGGGGGAGGCCGGTCATCAGAGGGGCCCCTCGGTTGTCTGAGGTCTCTGGGATCCGCGGAGGAGGAGGAGGACAGTGAGGGACGAAGGGATGTGCAAGCACATCCGCTCTCTGACCCCGTCCCTCCGGGGCTCTCCAGGCCCAGCGGCTGTGACGTGCCTCCTCTTAGAGGCTGGGAGCTAGACTAGAGTCACAGGGCTTTAGGGCAAGGGACTTGAGAGTGCATTTGTTCCAGCTCCTTGTGACAGATGATAAACTGCCCTGGGAAGCATCCTGTGACCCATCCAAGGTCCCTCTGCTAGAAGCCAAGTCAGGACTTGAGTTCACATCTTAAACCTCACACCCAGACCTTTAAGATTTAGAGGGACTCCAGAGGCTGTGGTGCTGGCTTCTGCAAGTTTTCTTTGGGGCACAGAATTTTAACTTAGTTCTTTATTCTGTATTTACTGAGAGAGAAAAAGCATAGAGATTTTTAAAAAAAAAAGAAAAAGCAAAAAAAGGGAACACATTGACCTTTAGGAAGGGGATTTGAAAGAATAAGTTTATGTGACTTTTTAAAAAGTCCCCTGGATATTTTGTTTTACTGTGTGTCATGGAAAAGGAAATCCACTCCCCAGGCTCAGGTGAATGGGAAATTCTGTCTGGCTCCCAGCTCCGTTGGTTGACCATTCCCCTCCTTGCCCTCCGGGTGTTGCAGAGTATTGAATTTATTAAATCAGCAGCTATTATATGACCTCAGACACTGCCAAGTAGCACTTTTAGCCTTGTTGTGACTTTCCTGTCCTTCTGCAGGGTGCAGCAGAGCCACTAATGTTGTTTCAATAGATTTCAGCTTTCCAGAGTTGCTTTAAATCACAAGTACGGAATGCCGGGTAGATTCATTACAGCAGCAGCAATGCGGACACGGCGTCTTGGTAGCTTTAAATCAATATCTCTCCTGAAGGTTCTGAGGAATGTCATATGCAAGGCACATTGCCTGCGCGAGCATCCTTTGTGTTGGGTGCCCTGGAATGTAATTTCTATCAGTAAGACATAAAGGAGACATGAAGAGAGATCATTTTGCTTGGCAGCACACAATGAAAAGAGTGGGGGGCGGGGGTTGTGGTGGTTTTTTGTTGTTACTATTATTGTTTCTTGGCTTCCTCCAACAAAGAAATGCTGTGTGGCTTTCAGGAGTCTCTCCGTGCAAAGTGCATCCTGTCACGAATGATCAGTGTCCTGCCATTTTGAAATGGCAAAAGTGGCTTTAGCAGTCCTTACGAAATTGTCGTTGCCATGCCGGGCGTCGGAGACCAGCTTCTCGGAGACATTGACGCTGGTCCCCTTCCTCCTGTCCCTCTTGCAACTGCCAGTGTGCTGTCACTTTAACAGACTGTCACCCTGCAATGGGGTTGCTTCATCCAGGGCTGTGGGAAAACAAGGTTAGAAGAGCAGAGACTTTGTCGATGGTGAGTAAGTGGGATTAGTTTAAACCAATATTGAAAAATGGTTTGCACAACTCTCGGCGGCTTGTATTACTTCTGAAAGCATGTGCTCTTTCAGCCTTCATTGGCGCAGATACAGTTAAAGTTGCATCAGGACCTCTGTTATATAATGCTTCCCAGTTATATAATTAAGGGTCCTGTTTTTTCTTGTCCTGGTTTATATCGATTGGAACGAGGATAGAAGATCGCAACAGTTCATAGTCTTCTGTAATAGCCGAGGCAGTAACTTTATTGATGAAAGCACATGGGGTCTATTGGTTGTCAGTAATACTATATGCAGGATGAAGTGTGCGTATGTGACCAGTTTGCGTTTGAAGAATAGAAGGTGAGTTTCAGACACGTGTATCATCCTACAGATGAGCCCTTTGAAAGAACTGACCTTCAGAGTCTGGCTTCTCGGAACCTTCTCGTTTCGGCCCATGTCTCTAGCTGGTCAGAAACCTAAAACAGGCCTAGGCGTGGAAAAGTACAATCATGTAGTGACCGTCACAGCTGCCGTGAGGCGGCTCCTGTGGCTTTTTGCCAGACCTGGCTCAGATACAGTTAGGAAACATTACGGCCGAAGGGCAGGTAGGGTTCTTGGGAGTTAGGTCCGCACCTTACGCTTGAGCAGCTGTTAGCACCTGCTCCCATCTGGGCCCGTGCCCAGCTCTTAGGAACGGAAGCTTGGGAGCCGTACATTGCAGCCCCTGCGGGCGGTCGATTTGAGCAGACCTAGAAATCGGCTTCCGCCGTCCCCCAGCTGCCATCTACCCGGTCTGGAAGGGTTGCAGAATAGGCGTGTCCGTCCCAGGCCCCAGCTCAGCGGGCACCAGTAGGCAGGCAGGAAAGGAGTATCACTAGGGCAGCCGTGCTGTTCCTTGACCGCCTCTGTCTCTGGATGTGAGGATTCTGGGGCCCTGGCGCCCCAGCCATGTGGCTGGGACCTTCTGAAGAGCTGCTAGTCCTGAGGGGCGGGTGCCCACGTCCTGCTATAACGAAACTCTGGTCAGCAGAACTTCAGAGGGCACCCTTTCCACTCTGCCAGGCACATCAGATCCCCACGTTGCCCCTTCCTGATCCCTTGAACCTGGACCCACCCCACTCTTCTTCATCCTCGGCTGCCCTCCCACATAAGCCCCTGGATCCTTAGCACCCACCAGTGCCCTCCTTCCTCAGGTCTGGGCTGCTCGTGACTCCCAGAATTCGTGTGGCCAGTGCAGCCGAGAAATCATGCTAACATCTCCTTCTGCAACGGTAACATTGTACTGTCGGTGCTTCCTAAAAAGCAAGTACTCATACCAAATGGAGTTGTGGATAATTTTGATTTTCTTCTTTATACTCTTGTTTTTTTATCAAGTTTTCTACAATAAACATGTACTACTTTTCTAGCTGGAAAGAAAAAAAAAATTCTAAAATAGCAGTTTGGGAGACCAAAAATAAAAACAAGTAAATTTTGTTTTTTTCGGTAGAATGACAACAGCAACGGCATAACCACCCAAGGTAAATCAGTGCAGAAATATTAGGCAGGCTTGCTTCTCCTCATCAAGTAATAGATGGCCTTGCACAGGTGAGATGGTGTGGGACATTATCATCATTATCATCAGCCTCAAGTCCTGATATTTTTGCAGAGCTGCTGGGTATGTGCTACTCCAGTAGACACCATGGGGATTTATTACAAGGTTGTTGTGAGGCTCAAATGAGAAAATAGATGTGAAAGTACTTTATAAATGGAAGCTATTATTTTCAACAAAAAGTGGATAACTTTCATCTACATTGGGAGACAAGGCAGCGATGTGTCTACAGTTTAACATAGGGAAAGGCATGGCCTCTACGAACGAAGAACTTAAGTTCATCTGTTCGCTAAATAAATACTTACTGGGGCCGACCATGTGCCCGGAACAGGTTATGGTGCTTGGGATTTATCAATGAAAACACAGATACAAATCCTTTCCCTTGTGGAGCCTTGTGAGGGAGACAGATGAGAAACAGTACATCTGCTAATAAATTAAAAAGTAGTCATCAAAATAATAATAACTGTGACTAACACTTAACGTAGTGCTTACTTTGTGCCAAGTCTGGTCCTGAGCTCCTTACATATAGTCCCAAGGACAGCCAGGAAGGCAGATGCTGTTGTTAACCACATTGGGGGAAAACGATCCACTCGGAGGTGAAGTGACTTGCCCAGGGTCCCACAGCTAGTAATGCCGGAGCTAGAATTCAGTCTCAGAGCGCCTGGCCTTCATCTCAGCAAGTGTTGGCAGATGTGAGACTGTGGAAGAAGAAACAGCACGGCAAGGGATCACCCATTGAGAAGACATCCTCTGAGTGCTCCATGCCTGGCATCATGTTGGATAGCTGGGGTACAGAGTGCAAGAGGCAGTATGCCTGGATGGAGGAGGTCACCGTTCTCCTGGGAATGACAGAGGGGTGTGCAGACGTATTAGTGAACCATGTGATAACCTTGGTTTCCTAGGATAGCGGAGACATCATATTGGAAAAGCATTGGTTTCCATGACCTCCTTTTTTCTTGGGCATGTGCTAGTGAATTCCTGGCTGTGGCTGCCTCACCTTTTTCTGAAGGCCACTGGTCAGTGCTGTTGGCTGCTCTCTGGCTACAGAGGCAGATGAAGCCAGTAGCTGCTTTGGTTAGACTCCAGGCCACAAAGCCAGGGGCGTTGGTCATCCTGAGCTCATCTCTGCTCTACACCAGTAGGGCCTGTTCGGTTCCCCTGGATGCCCTTCTGTTCAGCTGGTGCCTGTGCTGCCATCCCTGTTTGCTCTTTTGAGTGTCATTCCTGCTACCTTTCGTCCATCCTGCGCGTCACACACAGAGATGTACCCAGCCCTGGACACGGTCCTCTGTCCCAAGACTGGCAGCCAGGGAGAACACAAGCCCACGCAAGAGACGCCCTTGGCAGTTTATTTCCTGCTAGTGAGGGGTCAGTAGCACGTGGTCCCTGCCCAAATGCAGCACATGTGTTCCCACAACGCATCTTCCTTCTGTAACGATGGTGTCTTGACACAGTGCCCTCTTTTCTCCCACTTACGTGATCCCACAGCCCCCAGGGTAGAACGGTGTTCGGTCTGCGGAGCTACCGTAATCGCGTGCTCAGCGCTGAGAGTCACAAGGAATGAATACTCTTGTGCTCTAGGGGGGTTTGTGTGTTTGGTTAGGGGTTATGTTTGTTTCCCTGTTTGTTTTGTCTGACAAAGTCCATGACTAAGTCTGCCTTGTCTTTGCTGTTGCTCAGGATTCAGGAGATGAGCGTTGCCACCGGGGAAGCTCCCCCTCACCTGTTTTTGTCCCTGGGACAACCACTCTTACCTCTTTCCCCAGAGTCCTGAGTGCAGGAGAGTGACTGTCCTCGTGAACCTGTCACAGGTCAGGACTCCCTGCCCTTCTGTGGGGCAGTTGAACCAATTCCCTTCGTGAGGCCTGTGGCGGGTGTTTTTGTTGCTTATTAAAGCTTGGCACTGGGCAAGGTTCTTTCATGACTGTTTTTTCAGTTCTCAAAGCAACTCATTTTATGGCTGGGAAACCCAGGCTCAGAGAAATACAGTAGCCTCTTCCCAGGCACACAGCTAGCAAGTACTAGAACAGGACTTCAGTCCAGGTATGGAAATGGAAATTTCACTTTGTTTTCCTTTCCAGTATACTGCCCCAAAGGGCGTTTGGATTAGAAAGTAAATGTCTTTCAGGTGTTATTATATTAGTCTGAATAAATTCTCTTGTGTGGGGAAATGAACTGAGCCTGTCTTCCTAAAGTGTCCTCTTAAAACACTTCCAGGCTCCTACAAGCCATGCCTTTTTTTCCCCCCACTTTTTTATTTACTTATTTTTTCTGTTCCTATGATAAACTAGAAGAGGCAGGATTGAAGACTTTTTTCTAATAAGAAATCACATTTTCTTCAAATCTGTGCTTTTCTATTTCTAAACAAGTAGAAGATGATAGGGTATAAAAATGATGACTCTGTCTTACAGGTTAAGAATGAAACGGCTATTATTTAGAGTAGCATTTGAACTGCAGAAATGGACAAGCAGGTGATGCTTACGTACTGTGACCTTGTTAGTTTCCCACACATTAGCAAGTTTTGCAGTAAATTTTACTGAATAGACAAAAAGAAAGGTTTCATAACGTATCCAAGAACGTCTTGAGGGTTCATTGATGAGTTTTAAGGGTTTAGGCAAATCCCAGAAATTATATTCAAAACATGTGCCTTACTGAGCTTTTCTAATTAGAGATTCCTTCTTTTTCGTCAGACCCTCAAAGGACATCTTCCCTGTATCCGTGTTCGCTGTTGCGTAACAAATTACCGTGAACAGTGGCTTACAACAGCATGCTTTTGTATCTTCCAGTCACCTTGGGTCAGGAGTCCGGGCACTGCTTAGCTGGGTTCCCTGCCCAGGGTCTCACCAGGTAGCGCACAAGTGTCGGCGGGTTGCAGTTCTTTCTGGAACTCAGGTCCTCTTTCAAGCTTTCAGGGCTGCTGCCAGAGTTCAGTCCTTGGTAGTGGAAGGACGGAGGTGCCCGTTTTCTTGCCAGCTCTCAGGTGGCGTCCACCTGCAGCAGTCACACTCCCATGATCGCAGCCCCGGGTCCCCTCAGTCACGGCAGCTGATTTCTTCAAGGCCAGCAAGAGCCCCTGGTTCTAGTCTGCTATGACACAGTCTTATGTGATGTAAGGTACAGGTGTCCCGCACTTGTCAAAGTTTGCATTACGTGGCTTCACTTCTAACAAAAAACCGGCATTAGTACCTGTGTTCTCTAAACAAAAGA
Organism: Ursus arctos; assembly: GCF_023065955.2. Classification (NCBI taxonomy): domain Eukaryota; kingdom Metazoa; phylum Chordata; class Mammalia; order Carnivora; family Ursidae; genus Ursus; species Ursus arctos. Next base: position 14,130,717 of record NW_026622930.1, read on the forward strand.
TCCCAAGAGGATTTCCAATTTAACACACACACACTGAAGTGGAAAATAGTGCTGAGTTTGTTTTGCCTTGTTGGAGGCCGTGCGCACCCCCAAGCAGCGAGAGTGGCTCCGCGCCACTCCTTCCCCGTGGACTGCACGCAGCATCTCGGCATCAAGCCGCGGAGCTGTGGCCCGTGGGAGCACCTGTGCTCCAGCTCCATTTATTTTGTGCAGCCCTTAGCAAGGTGTGTCCTAAGGAGTCAGAAAACCTAAGAAGGTTATTTTTTTCAGTCTGGGAATGCTCAGAAATTTTTTCATATAAATTAAAGGTAACTGCTTCTGCACTTATAAAAAGTTTCATAGGGATGCTGTCCTTTCAGCTGCTGGGGAAACATGCAACCCCAGGAGTGACTCGTCCTCGCCTTTGCCATATGTCGTTATTAGCAGCAAGTAACAGATTCCATCTTCCCTGAAAGGGAATGGGGGGAGATTATGTGAGGCCATGACCCAGTGGGGGTCACCTTAGTGTTTGTCTGCCAGTCACCTTCTAAAAGCTCAGAAGAGTCACTGCTCTGGAACCTTTGAAAAACTATGTGACTGACGTCCTACGGACATTTCATTAGTTCACTGAGTAGTTTATATTACATCCATAGGAAGAAAAACAACATAACTCAATGGGAAAAAAATCATCAGCCTTATTTTATCTAGATGGAGTAGGCACCACGAAGGGAGTCCAGTTGGTGAAGTAGCAAGTGGGAGAAAAGAGCTTATTCTAGGCTCCGTGGAAGAAGAACCACAGCAATGCCGTGTTACAGTTTATGCCATTATCGTGGCCCTATTCGCTCTAATTTTTGAGGTTAAAAAAAATCATGGTTTGGACGAATGGGAGGCAGTCAGACCCCAAAGCAGCGTAGAACTCTTCATTCGCGGGTGTTGGGGGTAGCAGCATCTTGGCTGAGGTCCTTCTTGTTTTACTTGGAGTCTAATTCCAGGTCACTTAAAAAGGTGGAAATTGAATGTGAGTTGGTCTGTGGTAGAATTTAATGGGATATTCCCAACATTGCTTTTTCTCCGGCTCTGTTTACTGAATGTACTAGTTTTCTGGGGCCACGGTAACAAGTACTGCAACCACGTAGCTCTCACAACAGGAATTGATTCACTCACACTTCTGGAGGCCAGCAGCCCGAGGGAAGGGTGTTGGCAGGCCCACAGCCCCCACCCAGGCTCTACGGAAGGATCTGCTCCAGGCTTCTCTCCTAACTTTTGGTGGTTCCTTGGCTTGTGGCAACATCGTTCCCATCTTCATATGGCATTTTCCTCTGTGCTTCTGTCTATGTCTGTCCAAATTTTCTCTCTTAATATAGACACCAGTCATGTTGGGTGAGGGGCCCACCCAGCTCTAGTGTGAATTCATCTTAATTAATTATATCTGCAACAGCCCTCTTCCCAAGTAAAGTCATGAGGTACTGGGTAGGGCTTTAGTGTAAGAATTTGGGGGGATGGACACAATTCAACCCATAGCACTTAAGAACAATTTAATATTTCCTTGGCACCCATTCTGTTCTAGCAAGTAAATAAAAGTTTCCCTGGTGGATTGATGGTCAGAGACCGTTAGCTTTCTCTTTACCCCCTTACCCCTCATTTGGGAATTTACTATTTTCTCACTAGAATGGCAACGTTGCCCATTGGACTTAATTTTAGAAATAAAGCTCCTTTCATTCTGCATCTAAATTGGTCAGTCATAAACCTATTTCTGGTAGTAGGGTGCTTCTCCAGAGGTCAGTTATCTGGTAACCTCACCTGTAAGTAGGGTAGGGAACGGAGAACCCAGCTCACAAAGGAAACTGAATTCTGAGAATAAACCCTTTTAAGAGGGCCCTGTGGGGGCACCTGGCTGGCTCAGTCAGTAGAGCATGTGACTCTTGATCTCAGGGTCATGAGTTCGAGCCCCACGTTGGGCGTAGAGCTTACTTTAAAAAAAAAAAAAAAAAAGAGGGGCACCTGGGTAGCTCAGTTGGTTAAGCGTCTGCCTTTAGCTCAGGTCATGATCCCAGGGTCCTGGGATTGAGCCCCACAGTCGGGGAGCCTGCTTCTTCCTCTCCCTCTGCCTGCCTCTCCCTCTGCTTGTGCACTCTCTCTCTGTCAAATAAATAAAAATCATATAAATAAATAAATAAATAAATAAATAAATAAATAAATAAAATTTAAAAGAGAGAGAGCGTGCCAGCCCTGAGGAAGTTCGCTCATATCTTATTAACCTGTACTACACACATGATTCTAACAGATTTTTTAAATCTGAGTTTCCAGTTCACAGGATCACAGTAGCACGCATACCGGTGTAGGGCAAACTCAGAGCAGCAGGTGGTGCCAGGAGGGGAATCTCACAGAGCTCGAAAAGCAGATTCCACACTAGAGCCAGTTCAAACAGTACTTCTGATACGATGCCCTTACGGATATCTTCCTGTGAGTTCCACTAGCACCTTATACCTTCATCAGTCAGTTGTCACCTGTTTTACTAGTCAGCATGTTTTTATCTCCTCGACCAGATGATTGTAAGAGCCAGGATGTACCCACTTGTGCCTCGCACAATCCCTGGCACATAGTAAGAGCATCAGTAAATTCTTACTGAAGACTGAGTAACAAGAAAGGATAATGTCTTATGGGCAGGATGGAGTCTCAAAGCATTTTGAGCAGAAAAGTTTATTTACTTTTTAAATTCATTATTAAAGCTACAAAACCTAAAACCTTACCTTTACCTTAGACTTTTAAGAGCTGTTCAGAGATCCCACTATTTTATTTATAAGCCTAGCAGTTTTTAACAATCACTTTTAAGGGGGCCTTTTATTAATGTTTGGTCTGATTTACAAACTTAGTTAATTAAACTCCTTTAAACATTTTAAACTGTGTTTGTAAAGGAAATCGAACATATAAGGACTCAATTACCTGACTCAACAAACAAGCCTCCCAGAGCACTTAAGCAATTCTTATAAATCTAATTAAGCTGAAAGTATGTTACACCTTATGGTCCTTTAACTTTTCTTATACTGTATATGACCTTAGTGAGATTTCGACTTAAAATTAAAATGTAAATTGGTTATTTAATTCCACATTTCAGTTGATGTTTCATGGTTTGTCCACTATTCTTATAGGCCAATTTTCTTAATTATAACAAATATTTAGAATACTAGACCTGCATTGATTTCTTATTTAAAAAATTAATTGTACAGATCTAATGTTCTTACACACTTCGGTGCTTTATTCTAAATCTTCCTTGGGTTAAAAGGTGCTCACTCAAGTTGTCCAGGGGAAAGAGGGACACCTCTCCCGTCTGCCCTCCAGAACCTTTGAAACATCAGGGATCTTTGGACACTTCTATTCACCAGCACCCACTAATGCCTCCCCTTCTGCCCTTGACTGTCCATTGGGAGAACTGGCACAAGTCCCCTACAGGTGATCCTTGAAGGGACCTAGCAGGTGCTTTTTGGCAGCTTTGAGAGAGAAAATCTGAGCGATTTGAGGCGTCCAGAGGTGGCCCAGCAGCACAGTTCAGCCCTCATACTCTCTAAATCATCCTTACCCTGAAGAAGTTCACTAAGGTGGACAGACAAGCCCTACTTAAACTGCTGGGGAGCCATCGGCTACTTGTTCCTAGACACCTCCCAAGACATCCCACCCTTCATCTTTATGACTGCCTTTGCGGGGGTCCAGCCACGCCATCACCATTGATGGTCTGTATGCCGCTGCCACCCAGTACTTTCCCCACTGGAGGCCTGACGTCAGGACCACCCACCACAGCCTCACCAGCTTCCTTTTTGACCAGAGTCCCCCATCTTTCTCCCTCTCAGAGAAAATCTAGTACTCGGTGGCCATAGGTTGAATTCAAAATGCAGGCCTGGGTCAGAACCATTAGTCACTCAAATTACTGGAAATGTCAGACCAAATCTGGCTCTCTGGTTCACATTTTTAAAAATTTGAGCCCAAATATTTTCTTACCCTGCAGAAACACGAAGGGTGCAATCCATTGCAAATATTTTCATCAGAACATTTGCCCCCAAATTACAGGGCATTGCCTTCCTAAGTGAGTTTTGGGGGATGGAAGGGTGTGGCCTTCTCAGCTTGTTAGGATTTCATCATGATCAGTGGGTATTGGCCTACAATCAGTGCAGTGTCTGTGCCCCTGACTGCTGGGCTGAGCCTGCCTTTTTTGAGTCACTTTGTGAATGTGGCCACCACCCAAAGAAACAGGTGTCACTTGGCCCACATGCCCTAGATTCAAGGCAGACATAATTCTTCTGTCCACTCACAGAGGTCTGTATCCAGTAACTTCTGGCTATCACTAGAATGGGTTTTACATTTTCTAAATCTTACATTCTGGAGATGTCTTTCCATGAGAGTCCAAAGACCTTGCGAGTCTGTGCGATTGTGCCTGATATTCATATAATGCCACATTTTAAAATGGGCCTGGAGAGCCTCACCTTTGACTAGCTAAAGCTCCCATCCCCCCAGCCAGCCATTCCATACGTGACATGAGCCCTGGAAACCATCATGTAGTTATAGCAATGCCTGGTGATGGGTTTCCATGGTGACAACTAAGTCCTAAAGCAAAGATTATATAGACAGGGAAGTATATGATACGATTTTTGAATTTTGTTAAAATACTTAAAATGAAAAGAAAACAAATATTTCAAGAGGTACTGCTTCACGTACTGGAAAATTATCTTAAAGGGAATGCTGTATTTCCCGACAGTGTGGCTAAGAGAGTTCTTGCTGTATGAGACAAACATTTGTAAAAGTCTGACAAAGGCTCTTGATCCAATGAGGAAGTTGGTAAAAGCAAGTTCTTTATAACTGCATTGGAGAAAAGCCAGAATAATGCAATTCAGTTATCATTTATTTGTTATAAGATGTTAAGGGATTTGCAAGGCTTCCTGGCTTTTGCTACATATATCACGAGCCTGACTGTAAGGAAAGGTTATATATAATATGGTGTGGTGAATAATGCATGGGTAGTGATAACAGACTTTAAAAGAGAGCGAGAGAGAAGAGAAGGTGGCTTTTAAGTACAGTATGGCATTTCCTTTTCTGCCGTGGTGATACATGATATAGTGCTCTGTGGTGTGCAAAATGTTACTGGTTGTCATAGCAATAGAACACCATCCCGGAGAAAGAAAGAAAGCTGGCGTAAGACACTTCGCTAGAATAGAACTATGGTTACAACAAAATGATCGTTGTTAGCCTGTATTTATTGTCAAACAGTAAAAGGCATGCTCCGTTTTTTGTTTTTTGTTTTTTCTTAGCGATAATTCTGAGCGGCCCTGGTGGCCATCCCAGGGCTTGTATTACACACACAGAAGCTTCTACCTTCATTTGAGAGTTTTGTACCTTTTGCATGTGCTCTTCGTTGGTGTAAAAAAAGGTTATGTTTTTAATGCCTCCCTGAGCTCACTTGCAGCCACTGGCCCAACTCAGGGTTTAAACACTTCCGTAGAGCCTGTAATTTCCATGTCTCTCTTTGCCCTCAGGGTTGCCTCCCCTTGGTTGTTTTTCAGCCCTTGTCCGATCTGGTTGGATCTTGAGTGAACATCTCTTCCAGTAGAACCATCGACCCTGAAGCTAAGCTTTGCTTTCTGGTGGTTCTCGAGGCAGTCCTCTTGTTTGTGGTGGAGCCTCGCGTGAGTCGGGTCCTGTCTTTCAGAGTACGCACTTGGATACAGTTGATGGAAGTTTTCTGTTCAGTTGCCCGGGCAGGTTGGCTCCAGAGGGTTCTTAGAAGACCAGCCAAGGTCAGGAGTACCATTTGGGTCCGCATCAGTCATCTTTGCCCCAACCATGGCTGTATCCCTCTGGATCGTCCAGCCCCTGGATAATTCGTGACCCGGCGAAGCGTGGGGTAGGTAGCGTGGCAGGGGGCCTGTGTGTACACAGCCCAGAGGAATCCATCATACCACCTGAAAACACAGCTTGAATTGCAGGTCCTTGAGGTGCTGTGCTGTGGTTGCGTCATTTTGGTCCGATAATGATGATACAGCACTTTGTGATCGCCGGGTTCTCTCCTTGCTCGGCACACATCAGCTCATTTAATCCTGACTGCAGCCATTCATGCGTCCGGAAGCTGATGCAAAGGGGGTGAAGCATCTAGATTAAGAGCACGCTAACGGTAAGTGCACACCACTCTGCGGTTCCCCGGAATCTGAACTGGAGCCAGGGGAAGCCCCGACTGCGTGCAGGACACTTGGCTCCTCTGGGGAAAACCTCTGGGATCGGTGGTGCACAAAGGAGAAAAATGGGGTGATGGGAAAGGAGGTAGATGGAACTTTGAAACTGCGGGAGAAAGCGTGACTTGCACAAACATAGGTGACAGGGCAGAACACACAGAAATTCTCTCGGAGGTAGTTAGCCATACAGAATTAGACATTAGTATGAAGAGGATAGTAAGCTGCAAGCGGATTATTAGTACCATGAATGGAGAGGACCCTGCCTCAGACTGCTTACAGTTTCTGACATACCTGTCTCAGTGATAATCTCAGCGCTGCAGCCCAGCAGTGTCGGGCACCCCGAATACACCGCCACATTGAGTCGGTGGGATATCGAACATACGCAGGTTACAAAGATGACAGTCATGGCAGCTAACGTTAGTGGACCATTTCGATGTACCAGGCATTACTGTGAGGGCTTTGCATGTATCAGCTTGTTTGATCTGCACGGCAACCCCGTAAGGGAGGGAGGTGCCGTTATCACATTTTCCAGTTGAGGAAACTGAGGCCCAGAGTGGTTAAGTCCGCTTACCCAGGCTACACTCCTAGTCCGTAGCCAGGCATTCATTCACTGGGTATTTGAGGAGAGCCCACTGTGTGTGCCGCACTGCCCTCGGCTGCCGGGGTATGGTGATGAGCAAACAGACAAGGCCTTTCCCTCGTGGGGCTGCCAGGCACACGAATACACACACACTCGCAGGTTATAAGCTCTGAACATCTCTGATGATGCCTGTCAAGTATTAAGAGCGGGGAGGCAGGAATTTCTTAGGAGGAGAAAGGAGTGCACAAAGATGTAGGATTCGGAATAACTAGATGTCTTAGACAAAAACAGAAAGTAGGAGTAAATGACCTCAGATTCTGGAAGACCTCGGAAGCATAGGGAGAGTTTTAGCTGGGGGTAGATTGGGAATAGAGTCTGTATGTGGAGACAGAGCCTTCTCATGATGGCCCCTAGTGACACAAAACGTTTGAATGGAAGTGCAGTCACCGTGGACTGTTCAGACCCTCTCGTTTTGCAGACAAGGAAAGCAAGGCCCAGAAAGTTTCTCTGAGATGCATTCCTGGGAGAGCAGTCCCACACACGCTTGCTGCAGCTTTCTTTGTAAAAGCCCCAAATTGAAACAATGTAAATAAATGTCCAGGGATGAGCTCCATCCATCTGTAGCCCACATGAATAGAGGCAAGACTTAATGCCGAATGAGCACAACAAGTTGCAAATTAATGTATACATTTGTCTCCATCTACGCAAGACAACAGCTCTATAAATAGTTTCCAAAGATACAGGTTCTTGTCTGCTTGTCTGAAGAGAAAAAGCTCTGGACAGATACCACTCTTGTAGGGAAGGTTACATCCTGAGAAGGGCAGGGCCATAGGATTGGGCAGCCTTTTTTGTAACGGCCTACTTTTTAAAATAAACGACTGTATTCTTGTATTGGTCACATGATTGAAAGTTCAGTTGTTTTTGTTTTTTGTTTCTATTTTATTTACTTGACACAGAGAGAGAGAGAACACAAGCAGGGGGAGCTGCAGAGGGAGAGGGAGAAGCAGGCTCCCCACTTCAGAGTCCCTACTCCGATGTGGGACTCCATCCCAGGACCCTGGGATCACGACCCGAGCCAAAGGCAGACACTTAACCAACTGAGCCACCCAGGCACCCAAAAATTAAGTTTTTAAGGAAAAGGACAGTTAAGTTGTCTGATGGTACACATTGAGTTAGTAGAGAAGGCAAGGCGAGTCTGGCTCCCAGTCCCCACTCAAGCACCTAAATAACAGGCGTGGAGGAGTGGGGTGGAGGGGACTCCAGAGCTTTGTAACCAGCCATGTATTGCCAAGGAATCCCGGGAACTATACAAATGCCAATGAGTTAAACAGGGTTTTGTTAAATGAATGTGTGTTTTTCAAAAAAGACTCCAGTTTCTAATGGCATTAGTATTCCAAACAGCTGAATCCCAGGCTGGAGAAAGGTACAAATGATGATTGCTCATTAGCAAATAGAATACAGATGTTAGGTTCATTTTGCCTGAGTGCCTCGGCACCTTGGGGAGCCACCGGCAGAGTGAGCCGGGCCCAGCAGCAAGGCTGCAGGCTCAGCACGCGGGAGGGCTCTGCAAAGGGGAGGGGACACAGGCCGCTTCAAAGTTTATTGGGCTGGACTTTGTACATTTCCATTGGTAGTTTGTTCGGACCGATTGATCAGAGTGGGAAGCTAATGTTTCTAAAGCAACTAACTAAAAAAAATTTTTTTAATGTGTTTTTTATTTTACTTTTTTGGTTTCATTTATTAATAACTATCTTATGAACTAGGGTGCCTAGCTTTGGAAAGGAAACTGAGGCTCAGAGAGGTGAAGCAACTTACCCAAAGTCACGCAGCCACTGAATGCTGAATTAGAACCCAGATCATCTGGCTTCAGCGTTCTTGACTTTTTGGTGCCCTCCTCACTAACCACTGAGGGGACGGGAGGCAGATGCACCAAAACATTTTGAGATCTCACACTCCTGCCCTTTTTTCTTGATACACCCACTCCTCTTTTGAGCAGTTTCCAGGAAATGCATCCCATTTCTCAGGAGTCTTTTAAAGCTAAATTGAGGAATTCTTTTAAAATCAGGACAATGCGGGTCCGAGCTGGAGTAGGGTAGATACAAAGAATAGCAATATGTGAATTCAACATTCCTTGCCTGCAAGAAGTGTCTGGCCTGCTCATAGGGTAAAGATTGAAAAGCAAATCATCACGTACGGTATAATGACAGTTCCACACAACAGGGAACAATGTGTGGAAGTTGGATTTTCATTAAGAGGTGGGTATGGTTTCGTTAGAAAGGATGGGGAAGGGACTCCAGGTTGTAATGATGAATTAAAATGCCCACAAGGGGAGCTGAAGCTGGCTGGAGGGGCCGGACTGCTACAAGTAGAGTGGCCAACCATTTCGATTTGAATGCCAGGTGGGAAGGTTGGATCAGGTCTTCTAGGATGAAAAAGAGCTGGTAGAGGCTTAGAAGGCCTAGGGCTCTTGAGGCTGGTGCCACGTGGACAGGGATTTAGCAGAGAGAGAGCTCAAACAGAGGTCCTGATGTCAGTGGAGCCCCGAGGTTGAGGGTGCAAGTTAGTGGCCTGTGTGCACTCTAAATGTATTTACAGTCTGATTGTGTTGGGAACTCCTTACCTGCCAACTCCCACCTTGACCTGTCTTTTGCAGGTTATTCTGTTTGGGGGAGAATTGGGGTTTTTAAAAAAAAAAAAAAAATTTTAATACACACACAAAATTTTATTTTCGGTTTTTATCCAGCAGGGATGATAGAAACTTTACACCTAATCAGGGCATAATGTCTTTTATTACTCCAGTGTTATTGCTCCCTACCCTGTCACACACACACACAGCCACACCCTGCTTACAAACTCTGCTTGTGTGTCTGTCCACACAGCATCTTTTGCACACGGCTGTTAACGTTCCTATTAGTGGAGGCGCCCCTGGGGATCTGAGCCATGCCTCCTGCCAGTGGTCCAGCCCCGGAAGGCCTGTGGGCTGCTCACCTGACCTCTGCTCATTGGCAAAAACGTCCTGTTTCTGACTTTGGATCAGAACAGGTGAGCACGCCTCTAGCGATTCTCAGCAAGTTCATAAACCTTATCCTGAGGGACTAAGGTTACTTTATTAAGAAGTACCTGGTTCATGTTCAAGGTGAAATAAAGAGTTTTAGATACGAGGAGCCATTTTATTATTCTATCTGCGTCTGTCCAGCTGTTAAAATTTGAACACAGCCAGTCGTCAGATTTTTCACCACCAACCACCAGACACATGTACCTACTGTCACTCACTGTAGGTCTCTCGGTCTAGCAGATTCTCTTGACTCCCGTACAACAGCATGCGCAGAGAGACCACTTTCCTTCTGCATCGGGGCGGGCAGGGTAAACAACCGGCATCATGCCCTATGAAAAAAACAAAATCAAGCTTCCAGAGACGACTGACCTTCACTTGTAGACTGAAGGTTTTTACTGTCTTTTTCACTAAGTCGCCGTCCTCGAACTTTTCTCACCTTACTGAATGGCTAGAACTCAGTCTGGTCAGATGCATTCTGGCTTGGGGGTACAAAATTAATTTAGAAACGACATTTTGAATAGTGGAAGCCTTTTATATAATGATGTGAAAATTGTTCTGCTTTTGAAAATCAAAATCAAACATGAAACAGTATGTGTCTCTGTAAAGAAGTCAGATATCTTGCTGGGATATTACTTTGGCTTTCTGCCAAAAAAAAAAAAAAAAACCCTCTATTTATTCTCCTAACTCTGAAGAAATGAAGCAAAAAGGTATTTGAGGAAGGAGGAGGGGTTGTGATTGTTTTATCCTCAAGACTAGAAGCCAGATTTGCAAAGCAGCACTTTTTTTTTTTTTTTTTTTAACTCTAATCCAGACGAGAAAAATTGGGCGCCTTCCCCAAATAGAATCTCTAAATCGTACTCAGTGAAAGCTTGAATAACTAGTTTGGATTTTGAAAGGCAGAAGACCCTTCCCGTTGCTGACTGCAGTTTAATTACATAATTAACCGACCAATCCTGTTTTTATCGGTTTAGACGCCTTGCAAAATAATTTTCCATAGAATTACACTGCTGTTCTCATGTACATTCCCTTGTTAACCATCTAAAGGTAAATTCTTTTAATTCTCTTGCTTTTTTAAAGGGCTTGGCTTTGCCTCACCTTACCTGATAAACAATTTACAGTCAGAAGCTGCGTCTGGCCCTCTGATACGGATCAGAAAATGGAATTGTGTTACTCCCAAGGAGCCTGTGTTTTTTCCTTTAAGAAAATACTCTGCTTAGATGGAAGGCGTTCACATTACCTGGTCTCTGCTAGGCTGGAGGGAAAAAAACCTGACAAAATACAGAAAATATGGTTAGTTTCCATCAAAGTTGAATCACCTCGGGGGGCCAATCCAGTGAAAGGGAACTTCTGAGAGGTGGGTCAGCGTGAAGTGTCTGCTCTGGGAAGGGTTCTTTGCAACCCTCCATCTTTTCATGGCCCTAATTGAGTGAAGAATATAACCAACTTGACTTACAAAAGCTTCTGTTTGCTCCCTCCTCCTGCCCCAGAGCAAACAAAATAGGCAGGTTCCCAATTTGGAGCCGCTGGCTTGGGCGGCCTGAGGACCGGGCCTTTGTTTGCTGTCGAGTTGTCCAGGGCAGCAGAGCAAATAGATGGGAAGAGATTAAACCAAACAAGAAGGCCCTCCACGGGCGGGCGGGTGGCCCTTTCTTTCCCACCTGGAAAGTGTCGCCTGTGGGTGCAGCTGCCGGGTGGACAAGGCCCAGGGCCTGGGTCTCTGGTAGAGCTTTCCCGTGACAGACCCCTTCCTCTCTCCACACTGGATGAAGTGAGTAGGACTTGAGCATGCTTCACAGGTGATAGAATCGGTTTTAGAGTTTGAGTCCAACCTCCTTATTTTACAGATAAGGAAACTCCCTCATTTAAAAGATAAGGACACAGAAGCCATTTGTGCTAAGTAACCTGCCTGAGACCAGTTGGTAGATAATAAAAAGAAGATACATCATCAAAATTGAGAGCATACACTGATTTATTTATTAATCTGTGGGGGTTTTCTAACTTCTTCAAGAATGTTTTGATACTTTTTTGCTTGCACGTTGCCCCAAGAGACAGTTTTTCAATCTTCAAGGATCCGTGAGAAAGTTCATGGAGGAAAGACCCATAATTAACAAAGCACAGTGATAGTCTCATCATGCTTGATACTGTCAAAGCAGGTATAAAATTTGGAAGAAGCAGGAGCTTACTAAATTATTATATGCCCGTGAGCAACTGTACCCCAGTTTTTGGAATTGCATGCTTTTTTTCCCCTAGAAACACAGTTGTTCAATTTTCCTCTGGGTGGCAGTCTTCCTGTCTCATCTACAACAAAAGGGAAGGGCCTTACTCCTCCTTCTTCAGTATTCTCTACATAGGTGAGCTGGAAGGGTCATATCGTCAGACCAGTGGCTTGCCCAAAACGTAGGTCTTATTTTATTTATCTGTATATACCTCACCTATCTCCAAAAAAAGAAGAAAAGTGACTCAAAATGATAGAAGTGCAAGAAATGATGTCAGCAGTGCTTAATGTCGGATTTTATTTGTTAATGGCTCTGTGGGAAGGAAAGGGAGAGAAGGGCGCTCTGCCGGGGCTCTACGTCAGGGGTCCAGGCTGAGAGAATGACGGCAGTTGATTCGAAACCCAGCTCCAAGTTTCCTAACGGCAAAGGCAAAGAGACAAATGTGGTGCGCACCGCTCACATTTCTAGTATAAGCATATATACCACTGAATGGCCTGCTCTGAGAACAAGGGCAATCTCAGGGCTTTATGAGAGGAGTAAGAAGTCGTGCCTTTAACAGAATTTAACGACAGATGCAAAAGTGTCATGCCTACCCTTTTCTTATAAAGCCCTTGGTGAAAAGGAAGGACTCGGTGCTGAGGTTGCTGTGTGGACGGAAACCTCCCAAAGCTCAGAGAGGAGACCCGGACAAAAAGAATTATCTGGTGCCTTCTGATGTCACAGTTGCTCAATTCTGCTTTTTTTTTTTTTTTAAAGATTTTATTTATTTATTCAACAGAGATAGAGACAGTCAGCGAGAGAGGGAACACAAGCAGGGGGAGTGGGAGAGGAAGAAGCAGGCTCATAGCGGAGGAGCCTGATGTGGGGCTCGATCCCATAATGCCGGGATCACGCCCTGAGCCGAAGGCAGACGCTTAACCACTGTGCCACCCAGGTGCCCTATCAGTTCTGCTTCTTGATCCGGAAGCGAATTCATCTCCGAGCTGAGGGTGCCTTATTTTTCTTTGTCAACAATATCATTCCACCCAGTGCCGCAGTGGGTCGTCTCTACCAGGAACACCACGAAGAAGACTTTTCTCTACATCATCTACAGGGATGAAAGTGTCATCGGTCTGTGAAGTTGCTGCCCCTGAGATGGGGGAGGGGGGTCCCATTCTACAAAGAGAGTTGTCGCCCCCCTTCCTTGACCTACTCCTCCTTCAGGCTCAGCCACCGTGTCCCTTCTTCAGGACCCGTACTTCCTCATGTTTGAGGCTCTCCTCCAGCCCCTCTTAGCAGGAGGGTTAATGGGGGAGGTGGCCTCTAATACCTCTCCTTTCTCCTCTTTCTCTTACCACCTTTCCCATTCTGCTTTAGAGGCAGAGGGAGAGGCAGAATCCCAACCAGGCTCCACGCCCAGCACGGAGCCCAATGTGAGGTTCAATCTCAACCCGCATGACCTGAGCCAAAATCGAGAGTCAGACACTTACCAACTGAGCGACCCAGGCGCCCCTCTGCTTTAGACTTCTTGATTGTCAGTATCTTGTCACTTCTAGTGGGTGTTTTACTTTCTGTTCCTTTTCTCATTGTCCCGGGGCTCAGAATCTCAACATTCCCTTCCTTTCATTACCTTCTTTTTGAGGGGGTAGATGGAAGGGACAGAAATTATGGGGGGAAGGTGGGAGGCACATCAATACGGAGGAAACCACAAAAGAAACGGAAGGAAGGGAGCAAGGAAAGAAAGAAAAGAAGAAAAGAAAGTTGTCCCCAGGCCATGCTGTGTGGAAGAAGGTGAGCGATGAAGTCACAGGTGTGTGGTCTACTCTGCCTCTTCCTGGGCCGCAGAAGGGACTGTGTGCAGCTACACCTGAGAGAGACCGCGGGTTCAGTGCTAGACCGCTGCGGTAAGGTATTTCAGCCAAGCGACTCAGATGAACTTTTGGGTTTCCCAGTGCATTACAGAAGTTAGGTTTACACGATCACTGTCGTCTGCTAAGTATGCAAAAGCATCATGTCTTAAGAAAAACAATGTATGGGGCGCCTGGGTGGCGCAGTCGTTAAGCGTCTGCCTTCAGCTCAGGGTGTGATCCTGGCGTTCTGGGATCGAGCCCCACATCGGGCTCCTCTTCTGGGAGCCTGCTTCTTCCTCTCCCAGTCCCCCTGCTTGTGTTCCCTCTCTCGCTGGCTGTCTCTCTCTCTCTGTCAAATAAATAAATAAAATCTTTAAAAAAAAGAAAAGAAAAGAAAAGATAACGTATGCACCTTAACTTAAAAATACTTTATTGCTAAAAATGCTAACCACCCTCTGAGCTTTTAGCGGGTCATCCTCACTGATTAGAGATCACCGTCGGAAATAGAATAATGAGGGAAAAGTTTGAAATATTGAGAGAATTACCAAGATGGGACACGAAAACACGAAGTGACCAAATGCTGTTGGAAAAATGGCACTGATAAATTGCTTAACTCAGGGTTGCCACAGACCTTCAATTTGTTTAAAAAAAAAAAAACAAAAACAACAGTGTCTGCGAAGCGCTGTCAAAGGGGCCATGCCCGTCTGTGGGAGCCACTGAGCGGCTTCGCTGGTTGTACGGCAGCACGCCCAGGAGGCGCCTACGTGCTCAGGCGAAGGACGAGTGAGAACATCCCCCTCCTGCTGCCAGCCTCATAAACCAGAAGCCTGGTCCATCTTTGAACATCTTTCTGAAATTCTGTCAATTAAAGATGTAATTTTTTAAGTGATCTCCACACCCAACATGAGGCTCGAACTCTCATCCCTGAGATCAGTAGTCACACGTTCTACCAGCTGAGCCAGCCAGGTGCCCTGAACTTGTATCAGTTAAATAGAGCTGAGCTTCCTGGTTTATCTCTTTAAAAACAGAGCTACAGAATGTAACTGCTTCACATTGGTTCCAGTGTAACCAACTGTCCCCTCCTTGCCCCCACTGGAGGCAGACAGCTCCCTGGGTCCTCCTCAGTGATGTCCTGCTTCTATGGTCTGGGATACAGGGCAGGAGATGGCAAGTGTTCTAAGTGGTTAAAGCAGAAAGGGAAGTCATACAGGGAATTAAGGACTTAGAGAATCATTGGAAGAACCAGAAGAGGAGAAGCCGGGCTGGCCTTTCAGAAATGATTTCCAGAATCCTATAGAACTAACTACCAGAGAGGCTGCTGTCACTGCAACTATGAGGTCAGAGACACACTTCATGTCTGTGTCCCAGCGATCATTGCCACTCCTGTACCAGCCCCTGGGAGGGTGCTGGAAAATGGACACTGGACCACTGACTGCAGGAGGAGCCAGAGTCTCTGCATCCCTGTATGTCTGCTCAGACAGCCCAGGGGAGCCTCACCTCACCTGCACCTTCAGGCAGTCTGGCTACATCCAGGTGGCAGAGTGAATTCACACCCAGAACCCTAGCTGCAGGAGAGTCTAGAAAGCGAAGTTTGGTTTCTTGGGGTTTTTTGGGGTTTTTTTTTGGTTGGTTGGTTGGTTGGTTTTGTTGTCTTTTTTTTAGCTTCCCAATGAATCCAGCTAGAAGGCTAATGGGATAGAGGCTATATAATCCATAGTGTCTTCTGCACACAATCTTTGTGAATTATTGAATTCTGATAATACAACCCCACCCCCCACCACTACTGCTATCACTACCCCTGCCCACGTATATGTCTTGGTCTGCTCTGGCCACCATCACAAAATACCACAGACTGAGTAGTTTAAACAGAAATATATCTTCTCAGTTGGGAGACTGGAAAGTCAAAAATCAAGGTCCAGAGGGGTTTGTTTCTAGAAAGAGCTCGCTTCCTGGTCTGCAGAGGGTGACCTCTCACTGAATCCTCCCATGACCTTTCCCCTGTGCTCCTGGGCATAAGGGCACAGGACAATTTTCTTCTCTCTTCCTATTCTTCTGGAACCCCTAATCCTATCACCAGGGCTCCACCCTCATGCCTTAATCTAAGCCTAATTCTTTCACAAAGGCCCCATCTCCAAATACCATCACATGGGGGGCTAGGGCTTCAACATAGAAATTTGGGGGGGTACATACATCCAGTTCTTAACAAAATGCATTTTTTCTTAGCATTGCAAAAACTTCAAAATTATTTCAAACCAAAGAATCATAATTCTTCCTTTGAGCAAGGGGAGAGCTTTTAGTCTCGTCCTAATGATGCATTCTGGGTTGAGACTTCATCTCTGATGGGGGAATGTGAAGCCAGTGATTCTTACCCTGTTCTGTATAATCCACCCCAGAGGGAGCTGGATAAAAGCTATGGACCTTTCTAGAAATGTCACGAAATACCAGTGTTTGCGTGCACTTTCTGCATTCAACCTTCCTGCGGACTGCCCAGGTACCCCTGCTCCCCGTTCTGGATGGTTCTTGTTCAAGGTTCAGTGTGAGCCGCTTTCCTTCCTCACAAACTGCTTTTTGTTCGGGTGGTCCTCAAGAAGCCAAGGTGTCGCTGATCAGGTCCCAGGGCGCTGAATGAGATTGAGTGCCTGGAGCTCGGAACTGTCTGTCCACACTCACCGAGAGAGAATCGGTTTGTGCGGTTGCATACACCGAAGCTCTGACTGGGATCTTTTCTATTAGCTTTAGTTAATAAACATGACCAAAATGACTTGGCCACTTTGGAACATTGAAGATTACGATAAAAATGAATTTACTCGGGAAGCTTAATCTCCAGACTTGCTTCAAGCTTGGGTTCTCGTTCCAGCACTGAAAACTGCAGGGAGAGAAACGTGCAGAATGCTATCAGCTGACTGGGTGGGACATGGGATATTCCAGATGAAAGGTAATGAAATAAAGAAAAGAATCAGATAAATGAACAATTTTATGTGAAATGGAATCAATAAAATTAAGTCCGCTTTGGATTCATTAGCTGTTCTGTTTGGGGTTTTGGCTTTTTGCAAAGTGCTTAGATGGAGAAAATAGGCAACTAGAGAGTGTGAAGATACGTAAAACTTAATTGTGTTCTCTGGTCCAAACTGTATGGTTTCTTTGGAGAATACAATGAAACAAAGCTGGAGTAAGCCGAATTGGCTACTCAGCAGATACCAGGATTTTGTGATGTGGAAGGAATGCTTTGCCATCGCAGGAAGGGGCTGACCTCACAGCACCCCTCTTTAACCCTTTCCATCACCAGGTGCTGGGGCCATGGCCAGCGCACGGCTAAATGAAGTGTGCCGTTCAGAACCAACATTTAGGAACTGATGGTATTTCATCTGTGGCTTGTTATATAAATTAATGTAGCAAATAACTCTTGGGGATAAATATGGTGGAGGCCGATTTACTGAGGGGGAAGAAGCAAAGCTCTGGGGAATCGAGCCTTCTTCTGTGAATAGGATGTTTGAGTGACAACACTCTGCTAGGTGCTGTGGCAAGCCACAGTTCTGGAACTGACATAAGGGCAAGTATTTTGCAGAATCCCTGTGAAGCATGGAATTGGAGTTTCTGGGCCAAGTAGCTGCATGGAACGTTTCAAGAAATAATGTAAGCTTGAAGAATTTACCACTGACACATTCCCCCTCACTCATTGCAGTGGTGGAGTGAACTTTTATCCACGCATTTGCATTGGTGTATCATGCAGTGACTTTACATTGAGATGCAAATGAACTGGTCTCAATTAAGTACCTTTGTTGTGATGTATTTAGACTTCTTCCTTTGACTTCCCTCACCGAACCAAAAGAAAATAAAGTAGTAAAGTAGTATTTCTTCGTAGTGACATGCCTATAAAAGCAGTAAGGCAATTCTTTTATTTAAACTCTAGTTTTGGACACCTCTGAATAGTCGTTAAGTTTTTCTTTTCTGAATAGAGGAGCTTTTACAAATATAGAGAACCATAATTCACTCCCAGGCTGTTCAATTCAAGAAAACTACATCGGTTAAAAAAAAAAAACAAACCCACTGTATTTCTCAGGGCCATTTATGTGAAGCTCCTGCCTCCAAGCGAGAACTGTCACTCGGCTGTGTAACTGTTGTGACTTGACACAGTCTTATCCATTTGAAACTACTTGTATCAAACTTTGGAATTTTTGATCCCCTTTTACTGCCAGGAAAAGATTAGCTGGTGCTGTACCATCCCTCTTTCCAACTTTTCAAGCATTGGCTGGGGATTTAAAATACTGCTGGCAAGAACTGGGCTGTTTGTCAGGGTTATTTACTGAGTCCTGGTGAAAAGTGAAGAAGCCATGGGCTCCCGAGGAGAACGAGAGACACAGATCGGCTGCGTGGGCTTTGTGTTGGAAGCGGGAACTGGAATTAAGGTGGCCACCAAGTAATGCGCTAACCACAACTTGGCCGTAAAATGTTTCAGTTCCTCACCCGGTGATTTTCTGCCATTGCTTTTGCTTCCCCCCAACTGGACCTGCCTCAGGCATTTCATCTGTAGGATGGTTTCCGAGGGTCTCTTAGCTCAAGAACTCTATTATTCTAAACGCTGAGAACTGAAAACA
The DNA here is from genome assembly GCF_023065955.2 of Ursus arctos. Classification (NCBI taxonomy): domain Eukaryota; kingdom Metazoa; phylum Chordata; class Mammalia; order Carnivora; family Ursidae; genus Ursus; species Ursus arctos. The sequence continues at coordinate 14,149,186 of NW_026622930.1, forward strand.
GCCCAAGTAGGTTTTATTTCCCGGCAAAACGATTTGTTATGTATAATGATTCGGGCTATATAAGCTAGAAACATTGCTGGGTGAGGCCAGTTATGAGGTGTAATAAAATAACAAGAAATCCAGATTTTTGAAGTGGAGTCTCTGCAGCAACTTTACAAAACACCCGAGTGAAAAACAGTGATCAGGAATTGATCTTTTCAACTTTGCCATCCCGTGGCTAACTGGCCATATTAATTTGAGGGCTTGCTTTTGCCCCTCTCCCATGGCCAAAAAGACAGTGTAAAGCTCTGGCCAGTCTGTGTCTATTTAAAGAAATAAAACGTTTCTCAGTGAAAGACGGTAATTAGTAAACCCCAAACAGATCAGAGTTCCGCAGGGAATAAGCATGGATACCTGACCTCCCAAAGCGCCTGGGGACTCGGGCTGCCCATCACTGTGACGGCGGGTAGGGCTGTACCCGCCTTTTATGTACTTCCCAGCGTGGAGGCAGCGCTGCCACGAGAGGTCAATTTGGATACTATGGTCACGTTTTAAAAAGAGAACCGTAATTATGACCTCTAATTATGTACAGTTATGCCTGCTGAGTTAAAGATAATGGCATCTCCTGCCTGGAAGTGTAAGTTAATTGCCGTCAGGGGTCAGGAGGGTGCTGACCCCTTTCCCCACCCCGCACACACTCCCCCAGCCTCAGCCGGGCATGCACCATAAGACAAAGTAAATTGGGCCTGCTGTGCCTTATCACGCTGTTTAAGCATCAGGTTTAAGCACTGTTTAACTCTTAACTCCAGCGGAAGGTCAAATTTAACTCGTGTTGAAGAGGGAAGTGAAACTTCAGTGAGTCTAGACCTAGCCTGGATTCCCCAGTGGCCTTCTTGGAGCCCAGCATCACCTGGAGCTCCGTGTCATGGGCCATATTTTTGTTCATAAAGAGCATCATTCCACATCTGCTGCAGTTGGTCTGGTATATTTTGCTGTCGTTTTTTTCTAACTATTAAAACGTTTTATTTGGAACATTTCAATCTATATTGCAAAGAATAAAACGATAAACCCCGGTCACCTTTCACCCGACGATCAGTAAATCTTGGCCAGGTGTGTTGCGTCTGTACCTCTCCCACTTCCTACCACCTTCCACCCCCAAGTAATGGGGATTCTGGAAATCCCTAGATATTGTATAATTTCTTCTGTATATATTTCACTATGTAGCTCAAAAAGACAGGAATTTTTTTTTTTTTTTAAACAGCCCCAGGGGCGCCTGGGTGGCTCATCGGTTAACCGTCTGCCTTTGGCTCGGGTTGTCTGGGATCAAGCGCTGAGTTGGGCTCCCGCTTGGTGGGAGTCTGCCTCTCCCTCGCCCCTCCACAGCACCCTCCCTCTGTCCCTCCCACTCGTGCACGTGCTCTCTCTCTCTCAAATAAATAAAATCTTTAAAAAAAGGAAAAAAAAAGCAAAGTCACAGTATCAGTAACACACCTTAAAGTTTTTAATAAATTTTTCAATCTTTAAAGTTCTCATTACAAGGGGGAAAAAACGTAACTGTGTGAGGTGATAGATGTTAACTAAACTTACTGTGTAAGTTTATTTTTCATTATGATTTTGCAGTATATACCAAATCCTGTTGTATACTTTAAACTTCTAAAATGTTACACGTCAGTTATATCTCAAAACTGGGGGGAAATAATTCCTTAGTAATTCATCAATGTTTAGTTTTCTCCAATCACTTGTAGGGTCTTTTTTTTTTTTTTTTTGAGATTTATTTATTTGTTACAGAGAGAGCACGTGCATGCACGAGTGGGAGAGGGAGAAAGAATCTCAAGCAGGCTCAGGGCTGAGCACAGAGCCCAACACGGGCCTTGATCCCACACCCCTGAGATCGTGACCTGAGCCAAAATCAAGAATAGGACACTTAACCTCCTGCACCACCCAGGCCCCTCTTGCTTGTAGTTTTTTTAACCACTTGTTTTTCAAATCAGGAACCAAATAAGGTTCATACATTGTAATCAATTGGTCTGTCCCTTATGTCTCTTTCAGTCTCTTGGCTCCCTTCCATAATTATCTGTCCAGTCTGTCATTTTTTTCTTGCTGCTGCTGCTGCTGTTTAAAAATTTGGGTGAGTCTGTAGAGTTTCCTGTAGTCTGGGTGCTGCTGATTCACCTTGTGTTGTCATTTACCTTGTTCCTTTGTCCCCTGGATTTCCTACAAATTGGGCATTAAATCCAGAGCAGGGTTTTTCAACCTTGGCAACTGATGTTTAGAGACAGATAATGCTTTGCTGGGGGGGGGGGTGCTGTCCTATACGTTGTAGGGTGTTTAGCTGCATTTCTGGGCTCTACGCACTAGATGCCAGTAGTGTACGGACACACACACACCAGTCATAACAATTGATATATCTCCACACGTTGCCAAGTGTTTCCAGATGGAACACTTTCTTGGGGTAAGATTACTTCTAAGTGGGGTTTATACCTCTGTCAGGTGATACATTGTATCTGCTTGTTTCTTTTTCGTGATGTTAACAGCTATGGTTATCACTGCTTAGATAAATTAATTCACTAGGGGCTTGCAAATGCAAAATTTTATCGTTCCTTTTTCATGTATTATCTAGAATGCCTTTTTTAAAAAGATTTATCTATTTATTTTAGAGGGGGAGAGAGAGAGCATGCACCCGCAAGTTGGGGGGGTGCCAAGGGAGAGAGACTCTCAAGCAGACTCTGCACTCAGCGCGGAGCCCAACTTGAGGCTCGATCTCATGACCTTGAGATCGTGACCTGAGCCAAAACCAAGAGTCAGACACTCAACCACCTGAGCCACCCAGGCTATATAGAGAAACATCTCCTCAATCACTTAGCTAGTTCAGGGATATTTCATACAGGAAAGGCAGAGTACTTGCTTGCTTCTTGCTTTCATCAGCTTTCGAAGACGGAGTCCATTCCTTAGCACTTCCACAGGTGGCCAGTGAGTTCCAATATTTTTTTAAACATCATTACAAACTATTGGGTGAAAATATTTTTGGTGTATTTCAGTTTCATGCGGTTACCATCCTCATAGGAATTCAAATTGTCCCATCTTTGTCCAATCGGAGGGCCCTCAAGTAGGTTCCTAAGTCGTTTAGACATGAAATGGGGTCTGTAGGCTTCAATAGTGTCCTCATTTTCTAGTGTGACAAGGTGCTCTGGGCTTTTTGTGTGTACAGCCTGCTCCAGACCCGTTTCTTTTAGTGGGAAATGGTAGAGACTGCAGTCTCTTGCCACTAGTAATTGTAACTGTGTACTTCTTCTGTTTGCTGTGGCTCTCAGACTCACCCAGATATGTGGGTAGCACCTCGACAGTGTGTAGAGCTTCCTAGATGAGTTTACAGACGACTCAGAAGCACCTCCTGTTTGCCTATAATCCTTAGCCCCTCTGGAGACTAAGACTAATTTTTCTTTGGCTTTTGAAGTCAGTGTTGCAGGCTAGACCACAGAATATGGAAATATTATGCCTGAGCTAACCACAAGGAGGCCTTTGTGGTTGATCATGTGGTAGGTTCTAGAAGTAGCAGAGCCTAGAAACTAATCAGTTATCTAGGAACGAATGAGACATCCTTAAAAGTCCCATTTCCTGAGGACCAGAAGACCCTTGATTGAGGCAAGCTCTTGATCAGGCCTTGACAATCTAGTAGGGTCACTGTCTTTATACTTTGCCGACCCTCTGTGGCAGTTCGACAAGCGAGGAAAAGTTCTTCCTGGTTCCTCTTCACTCTTCTCAGGTGCCTGAGGTTGTAGCCCACTCTGTAGAAAGTACGGGCTGACCCCCTGCAGCCCTCAGTGTATCTTCTGCCCTTGGAGCAAGCATCCTTCCTAAACTAAGAATTCAGTGAGAAGAATTCCTCCTTTTTCCCAGAATGCATGTAATAAGGCAGGCTTGTTGGAAGAGAGCTGTTGTTCCAGAAGGTAAATGATCACTAGCCTCCCACAGGGGCTACAGAGAGGGTTAAGAGTGTCCCTGCTGATGAGGGAGATCATCTCTTTGAGAAGACGCTATGTATAGGCAAGAAATGATTAGAAGATAACTCAAGGCAGGCTCCTGGTCACAGTGAGAAGAGCTCTGGGTGTCTGGGAAGGGAGGGACCATTGCGGAGGTGTGCAGAGGACGCTTCATGGTGGAGTTGAATTTGGCAGGGCCGTATACTGCTTGCCCCCACAAACAGGCACAGCCAGCCATCCCTCTGCTGCCAGCACCCCACGAACCCCCACCCAGTGACGACCAGAGGACTAGTTCTAAACGTGATTTGGAGCCTCCTTTGCCAGGAGGCAGCAGGTGGGCGCGCTCAGAGGAGCGTTGCTCAGAAGCGGGGGATACACGGGGTTTTTAGTTCATTCATTCCATCTTGCCATCAATTCTGTCATCTATGTGCAAAATACAGCAGACTTCATGAAAAATAACTTTCAAAGAAGACTGTGTTGAATATATGAGTTCGGTCTCAGGTCAGATTGGCTCTGTGAAGAGCATTTCTGTTTCAAAAGCAAGAACCTTTTCAAAACCAGTTCTTTTTCTTACCTAGGAGAAGCAGAGTGAGAAATAAATACAGGGGAAGGGGAGGGACGAAGGCCACCTGGCATTTTCTCTCCATCATAATTCAAGCCAAAGCCCCGATTTCTGGGGTGTCTCTTCTGTCCTTACCTCTGGCTTCTGCACCCTGGCTTGCCTCACGGCAGGTGCACATTCTCTGGAGCAGTAATCATTTGAGGGGACAGCGGGCTGGTGGCCCTGTCTCAGCTTGTGCCTGTCTGGCCTTGAAGGGCGAGCTGAGTGCCCATCGCCAAGGGTCTCGGTGGTAAGAGCTTGCAGAAACAGGCTTTTTGGGTTTCTTCAGAATATGAACTGGGAAAGCCTGGATATGCTTGACAACGATCATTGGTTTGAGTTCCCGTCTCCTCCACTCCTCCACTCCTCCCCCTTCCCCAGAGCCCTTACTTTGAAAGGACAGTGGCCACTCTGAGCTCCGGCACAACCAGCGCCTGAAGACTCCCAGGCAGGCCTCAGGCTTAGCGAAGATGTGCTGAACCCCTTCCTAGAAGAGTCTTGCAAGAGTGAGAGAGCCACAGGCGCCGGCTCAGGGGCGGTTGATAGACCTTGCCTTTTCTGTCTTCCAGTAGTCTTTGTGCAGTTTTGCTTGCATCATCCCTGCTGGAACTTTTTTCCTATTGAAAGGTGAAATATGCATCTCATGGTAAGGGAATGAACTCAGCTGCTCTCACGAAGTAACCTGATCCACCAGTTTGCTGGGCTGACCTGCAAAGCTGTCTCCAGATGGTTTTGTCCTTGCCGCAGCCCCAGTGGAAACAGACCTTCCCCGACCACACCGTCGCCTTTTGTCACTTTTACCTTTAGAGTCTACCCAGGTCTGTTAATCATACTGTCTGGCGATTGTCCTCTCTCTTGATTTTTTGCAAAAACAGGTATGCCCCAGACACACACTGAAAACCTTTATTTGGCTTAACATTTATAGTTCTGGACTGAGTACATAGCATCCGCAAGAGGACATCAGGTTTGGCCTGAACTCACCTCTTTTAAAAGCATGCTTCCATGACCGAGCTCTTGCCCTCAGCGCTTGGGCCTACTTCATGCCACATTATACTCGCTTCGTATTTTTATGTACTCAGTGTTTTAACCACTTATGCTATGGGGCTGGAAAGTAAGAAGCACAGTTTTTGTTTTTGTTTTTTTTAATCAAACACAGCTCTCCCTCCCCCCACCCCCAGAAAGGGGGATCCTTCAAAGTAGACTCCTTACAACCACAATGCTAGTTTCAGGGTTGCAGCCATTCCCAAAAACCGTTCTGGAGACTTCCGTGGGGATTGTCTTCAGAACAGATTTCCCATTCGCCCACCAGAAGATCAGCTCATTGCTTTATGGTTGGACTAAATTTTAAACCCAAGCTAGTCATTCCCAACCTCCTGACCTGTGGACTCTCTGAGTTCAGGGCTCCTCCTCGTTTCTCTTCCAGTAGCACCATGTAGTGCTTAAAATGTGGAAAGCTTAATCCTTTTATGTTCGTGATGCCTTTACTTATAGCCTTAATCTTGAGTCTGCGTGTCCATTTTGAACTGGATCTGAAAGGATTTGCTGATTATCGGTTTAATGATGTTTTTTGTTCTCAACGATGGGTGGGGCTGCCCATGTGTCTTTGTACGCAGCTGAGGTATGCACTATTCAGTGGAAACAGAATTAATAACCATTATATTATTACAGCCTCCACAGTGTACCCACTGACTCTGCAACCCCTAAAAGGTTCAGGACATCCCAGGAGCCAGGTTTGAGACAGACATTAAGGGAAGTTACCCTGTAGGATAAAGGAAAAGAAGTGCTTTGTTGGTGCTTTATTTTTATTTTTCATAATCTAGATTGTTTCCAAATAAATGTGTTTCAGAGATCTACACAAAGATTAAAAAAATATATACCAAGCGTCAGATTTGCTTTAATCTTTTTTTTTTTTTCCTAATGTATTTGGGGGGCGGGGTGGAGATGATTAGACCGGAAAGTGTAAAAGGGTAAGCATTAAAACTGAGGCCCAGACAGAGCTCACTGACTGGTAATCCTAAGAATCAGCAGCCGCAGTTCACTTTGGAAGAATAGCCAAGGGGATGCACTGGCAGCATGGAGCATCATTCCCTATCAAGACCATACTCGAACCGCCCCGAAGCGGGAATAAGGCCCTCCCAGTCTGTGATGGGGAATGTGCTTCCACGTCTTTTGGTTCCTCTTTGTATCTGAAGCTCAGGCGTCTAAGGGAGAAAGAGAAGGCTTTCAAGGACCCACTTGCCTGCAGATGTCAACGGATGATTGTAGAGAGTGTGTGTGTGTGTGTGTGTGTGTGTGTGTGTGTGTAAGGCCGCCTGGTTGTATCTGTATTTCCTTCTGATCTCTTGATAAGATGCCCCAAGCAGGATTTAAGTAACTATGTTTTAGTAATAAATTCTTCTGACTTTCATTTGGGAGCAGGGTGGCCAGAGAGCCGTTTGCTTTCTGAGAGCTAAAGGCAGGCGGAGGTCCCCTGCCTCCCTGGTGCACTCTCCATCAGCTTCCTGCCCTGGGGCCCTCTGGACAGACGGGGACCTCCTGACTAGCTGGAGAAGAAGCTGAAGACCGTGGTGGGAGCTTTCGAGCGTCCTGCCCTGCCCTCCTCCTCACTGTCATACTCGGCCTTCCCAGAGTATGACTTCCCGTGGGCTGGCTTCCTTGTCCATTTTCTCACACGACACTGGGTCAGGCGCCGGTTCTGCTGCCCTACACGTGCAGACCTGGCGGACCGGTCTCCCTCTGTTGCCACAGATACAGGGTTCGGTGGTGGGGAGAGCCGTTCTGGGCCTTGGATAGACTGGCTTCTCCCCAGAGAACATACTAATAGTTTCATTTGAAAATCAGTTGTGGCAGAGTGGGGGGGATTCTGCCATATGTACTTGAACTCACGTCCGCACGATACAGGCACAGAGGGTCAAGGTGGGCAGCTACACATTCCTCTGAACTTCCTTCCCCTCCATGCTGCGTCCAGTTGTGAATCTCTCCTTCCTGCATTCTCTGCTTCCAGCCTCTTGGGGCACCCTTTCCGGGGATACTGTAACTAATTACTCAATGGGTTGTAAACAGATGAATTATTTTTTTATTTGTTCTCCATACACCCATCCATGCCCTGTGACTGTAGATGGGTTCTTGGAAGACCCTCTGACTGGTCTTGGAGTAGTAAAGGAAAATGCTGAGGGTCGCTCCCAGATGGAGAGCCTAACCATTACCCACACCATAGAATCTCGCTGCCATGGGGTTCGCTGTGGAGTTGTGGTGGTCTTCCCTTCTAGGTGTTTGAGAAGGAGCTCTTAAGTAAGGAAGTTGATTTCAGCGTAGGAAAAACTTGCAATGAAGAGATCATCTCAGATGAGTAACTGTTTAGGCATGGGCACATACAAATGCTAGCCCATTACACAGGCAGTGTGTCTGATTCAGTATCGTAGACGTTTGTGCAGAAGGCACGGGGTAAGCTTTAGTTCTAACATGTCTGTCTGATGACAGTCTACTGTCAGAACTAGGAAAATCAATGTTTCCGTGGTCCCTTTTGAAATTCTTGTAAGTCAGCGTAATAGATTCATTCCCAGACAAAGTGAGCCTTGTGTTCAGAGTTCTTCCCTCCGGGTCTTTGTTGCATCTTAGGGAGGAAGGCAACTAACTGCAAGCCGGGCAAGCAGCTGATTTGTGCCTTGGAATTCAGACATCAGGGTCGTGAATGATAGTCACTCTCACTAACACACCTGCCAGTGTCACTCTGAGATGGGATCTTGGCTTCTGGAAAAAGAGGCTTTGCACGTCTACCCAGTTGAAGACAGACCTCATTGAAGATGCCGTGCAAATGGAAATATTCAATTGTCAGCACCAGCAAGCCTGCACTGCTGGGTGGGAGGCAGGCTGCCAGGAGAACAGCTGGAGTGGTGGGGGAGAGTGTGCCGGGCTTGCCTGCAGCCCAGTGACCTTGACTAGAGGAGGAAGTGGCTTCCAGGGTGGGGACTGGGCAGGAATGGATCTTCCCATAGGTGGGGAGAAGTGGTGGTTGGGAAAGGTGAGCTGACAGTGTGGAGAGGGAAAAGAGGACTAAAGATGGACACCCTGGTGCTCCCCAACACTTCTTGGCAGTGGCGGGTCCTGTCTGTCCTCTGGTGCTCTGACTGCCCCACCGGCTTTTGGTTCCTGTCTTGTGGATTTCTGGGCCTGGTTCTATCACTGGCTTCTCCTCTGACATCCTTCTTCACTGAGACATCAGTATGGCTCAGTTTTCAGGGCTCTCATGAGAGCCCCCATTCCAGGTCCCAGCTTAGTGGTGGACTTTGGCTCCATCACTGGTTGAAGAAGCCAGGACCAGGCAGGATGTTTTCAAAGCAAAAACAGTTCCAGAGTCTAGAGGGCTTCAGCATTAACTCCCTGTAGTCCTCCCTCCCAGTGTCGGAATCCCCTTTCCGAAATCCCCAGATGTCCCCCCTGGCTATGGGTTACAGCATCTCCAGGGATGCAAAAATCAGAGGATGCAGTAAGTGAACTTACAGCTGAATGAGGTGAGAGGGGAAGGGCACCTGCGAGGAATACACAGTTTCTCATTCACCTCCAAGAAGTTAACAAAAACAAATTTTTTTTTTACCCCATCACAGACAAGCGGCTGCAGCACAGGTGAATGAGCCAAACAGAACCAAACCAACACTCCTTTCCTTGCCCCTTAAAAATGGTTATGACTCCTAGGACAGAAGCCATACCCTGCTCTGGGTCTCCTGTCACCTTTACCCTGGTCCTCAAGTTCTAGAATTTTAGACCCTTCATACTGTCACCCTGGATCCATGTGGTTCCTTTCCATTTGCTCCCAGGTTGCTGCTAGAAAAACTTCCACCAACTGGTCAGAGATATTAAAGAGGTAAACGTACGTCAGTAGGGAAATTAGGAATGTTGGATAAAAGAGGTATTGGAGTGACAGTGCCAGAGGGCGGTGCGGACCCTCCTCTGCCCCCAGGAAAGGGCTCGGAAGCACAGATTTGGAAAGACAGACAGTGAAACACAGACCTCTCAGAAACGCAGAAGCGTAGGGGACATTTGAATGAAGAGACCCAGCAGACATCCACATCAAGGCGTTTCTCATTGCTCGGAGAAAACAAGCTGGAAGCATCTGCCGTGGGGAGTGTCCATGATCTTGCTTTTACTTTTCATGCAGAGAAGCAGCAGTGACAGTGACTCAGTGACAGTGATTGACTCAGAGAGGACCCTTGTCATCTGACTCCCAGCCCTGGGTGCACCCTGAGCTCTGCCCTTATCATCCAGAGCCTTTTCCTCAATCCCCTTCCACATGAAATGGGATTAGGGGCAATAAATGGGCAATTTACACAAGTTAGAATGGGAACTGACTTGGATAAATGTGTTCCTAATTTGCAGAGAGCTGATACATCCCTCCTTTAGAGTTCACCAGTCACTGCTTTTAAGCTGGGAAAGAATCAGAAGATGTGTGAATGGGAGCCTAATAATACTCAAAATGCACTTACTGATCATTCACCCCCTATGCCCTCAGCTTAATTTAGATTCTGTTCTGTTGCAAAAACAACTGTTAGGTTCAACTTGCTTTGTTACTTTCAACTTGCCTCATTTCTTCAGAGTAGCAAGAGTTTGGGGTTTTCTTGGACTCTGTTTCTTGGAGAGGGGACACTTCTGGTGTTCTCTAGCTCAAACTTCCATCATAAACATGATTTTTAAAGTTGCCACTTGAAGTCAGTCTTTGAGGTTTTTATTCCCTAAAATCCCATCCATTGTGAAGATTGTCCACTGGTCTTTGTGGTGCCACCCCCCCCCCCACAATCTGGCTGTGTGAACCCCTCAAATGTTTGCATTTCCTACCTGTAGTGAATACCGGGTCTTAAGAACCTTCAGCCAACAGGGAAGTGAAAGAAATATTCGTGGTAAATGACCTCAGTAGCTCTGACAGTGCTCCCCTGTGCTGCTACCTTTGAGATCAGAGGCTGCTGTTAGAGATATCTTGATTGATTGCAACAGTGGCCAAAGCGTGCCACTCCCTACCTCAGTGGTTTCAAAGCCACAAACATAGATATCCTTTCTCTTAACCTAGGCCTAGGGACTTGGCAAAAAGGAAAAAAAAAAAAGACAGCAACAACAAAGTAAATTTCATATCCGCTTATTTTTGATGTGTACTGTCTGAGATCATTTGATTCAAAAAACCTGCTTTTCTTGACCACAGCACATGTACACATAAGCTTAGTACAGAGTTTGTCAGCCTCAGCACTGCTCGCATTTGGGACTGGAAAATTCCCGGGGGGGGGGGGCTGTCCTGTCCTGTACACTGTAGGACGTAGAGCAGCAGCACCCCTGGGCTCTACCCACAAGATGCCAGGGGCACCCTCCCCTCCTGCCCAGTCATGACCATCAAAAATGTCTCCAGACACTGTCATGTGCCCTTGGAGGGAAGCGGTACAAAACTGTCCCTGACGGAGAACCACTTACTTAGTATATGGAGTGTACATAGATGAAATCAGGCAGATCCAGAATTCCTCCTGGAAATCTATACCTTATTGGGATTTATTTATTTGCTTGCTTGCTTGCTTTGCTTGTTTCATCTCTTTCTTGTCTCCTTGGCCCTAAAAGTTACCCCAAGTATTTTCTTTTCTCCCTTTTCATGGATTAACCAAGTACTTTCAGATGTGGCACTCGTGCAGCGTTGCAGAAAGTGGATAAAGATGTTTCAGAGCAAAGAGATCTAGTGATGTTACAGATGATAACAGGTTTCTGGGGAGCACTTGTCATCCTCAGTGGGCTTCTTTGGGTGGCATCCATATGCCCTGATTTGCTACTAGTAAAGGTGGTTCTTCACCTTTCTTACACAACAGACTGCCCTGGTGAATTTTTACAAAACTCAGTGTTGTCGGGGGCGGGGGGCTGACATTGGGTTTTCTGGAGTTTCCAGGGGATTCCACTGCACATCAAGAGGTTTATGCCCTGGGACACCTGGCTGGCACAGTTGGTAAAGCATGCAACTCTTGATCTCAGAGTCATGAGTTCAAGCCCCACACTGCGCCTAGAGCTTATTTAAAAATAAATAAATTTTTACAAAAGTACTAACTTCCCACCTCACTCTCCCTCCCCATCCCCGTGCCTCTAAGAAGCCGCCTCTACATTTTGGGAAAATGAAGTGCAATATATATTTTTTCATCTAAAAAGCTGAACCATTGGTTCTAGAAACTTTGTTACCTATTTCTCTCACTGTAGCGTAATGTAATTGTGTGTGTACCTTCACGAGAAGCGGATTTGAGAGCATTTTTGAGATGTGTGGCCGTTTTTTCTGTCTCGTACTGCAGAGAAGAGGCAATGTGATAAGACAACCACATTAAAGATGAAAATTGAAATGGGGCCCTGGGAACAGGCCCAGAGGATAAGTAACATTTGTTACTGAAGCATGAGCAGAGGAGGAAATTTTTTTAATCCGGGGTTGAGATTGGCTCCCATTTTAAGGATGGTCATAACTTTACTAAGCATCCTTGATGGCATACCTGACGTTCTGAAGTAAGCAGTGGTAAATGACTTGGGGTTTCTGCATGAGGATGCTGAATTAGGTACTTGGGGAAGACCCTCCTCTCCAAAACTAAAGAGGATGATGCTTCTTTATTCTCACGTGCCCCTCACCCCAGTGCCCCAGAGAGGCAGCGTGGGAAGGGTACTCCTGCCGAGTGGATCTTCATTCCTAAAAACAGTTCCTGACCAAAATATCTTCCTCGGTGCTGATAAGCTGGATTGAACCATTTGGGCAAAGAACCTCTCTTTTAAGCCCAGGGAGAATCCCATGCAGTCAGCCCACTGCTCACCCTCCCCTGCATCTCGTCCTGGGCCTTTTCTCCTTCAGAATCAGCCATGCCTCCAGGGCAGAAGCATCCCCTTGCCCCCAAAACAGTTGGCTCATCCGTCGCCTGAAACCTCTCCAGCCAAAAAACTCCCAAGACCCGTGTCTTTGATCAAAAGCGTCCTAGTTAAAAGCTTCCATCAGAAAGCCTCTCCTCTCTAAAGATGTAAGCCACCCTTGGCCTCTCCTGACCATGGAGAGTGGACTCTTTCAGGGAAACCCAGAGTGTGCTCACAAAAAGTAACACTTACCTAAGGTAGAGAGTGGGGGTGAGCCCCAGAGAGAGGTTGAGGAAGTAAGAGCTGCGAGCAGGCCGGGAAGGGAGGGAATGGGCCACGCTGCATCCTCTGAGGAATGGGGACGTGGGGAAGGAGGACCGGTTGGGGGGGTGGTTGCTGTGCTTGAGGCCGTGTCTTCAGGGCCTCAGGATTTGTAGACAGCAGCAGTGTGCTGGGCACAGGTTCCAGATGTTTTGTGTTGGCTCTCCCAGTAGTCTGCAGCCTAAAGAGAAGAGAATGTCAGTCCCAACAGTATGGCTTGTTTCTATGCATGAAAAAGTCACCACAGAAAACTTCAGATAATGTATATAAAAATATGAAAGGTTGCCAAGATGTGTTATCTAGTGAAAACTTGAAGGGAAAAAAATTGCAGAAAAGTATTTCCCATATGAACTGGTTTGTAAAGAGTCAGTACATGTGTGTGAGTATAAATACCTCCCATTGGTGAGCTCACCTGAATGTCCGTATTTGGATACCGACTCCTGGACATCTGTGGGAGACCGTGTGACTCTGGGAATGGGTCTATGGGGAAGACATCGATTTCTCAAATTATAGCCACCTCGTGTATGTTTTTTCTTAACGCACTACCTTCATATTTGCTTAAAAAGGGAAAAAAACGGTAAGAAATAACGGGTAGGTGAATGAGCATTGTAGCACCTCTTTGGAGAGGAGAGGTGGCAGGTTGTCAGCTCTGAAGCACACACGGGATGTCAGGGTGTGACGAGTGTAAGAGCATGACAGATGTTTAGCGGCTCATCCGAGAGTCCTTTTTCCGCAGAAATGTGGCTGACCAGTCGTCTCTCAGGCCGCCTGGTGTCCCCCAGCCCACCTGGAGCCCAAGCGGCTCCTTGGATGTTGATCTGTACAGTTCTAGGAGGTCTGTGCTTCACCAGCCTATGCGATGAAGAAGGTTCTGGTTGATGACTTCCATTTTCATTTACCTATAAATCTGAGTACGGAGCCCAGGTCATGTGACACTAACGCTTGAGCCTCAAAAAGAAGGTGCTCAGGAGGGAAACCTTTGCAACTTTGGGGTAGGCAAAGATTTCTTAGTTGGGGCAAACAAAACATTGAGTTGTAAAAGAAATTCATACATTGGACTTCATAAAAATGTAACACTCGACATTATTAAGAAACTGAACAGCTAAGCCATGGCCTGAGGAAAAAAATATATCGCAGAGAACTTCTATCGGAATGTTTAAGGAGCTTTACAACTTGACAATTGGGTTAAAAACCCAGTTAAGCAGTGGGCACAGTCTTGAACAGAATGTTCACCAGAGAAGATACACCAGTGGCCATTAAGCACGTAAAGAGACGCTCAACATCATTTGTCATTAGGGAAATAAAGATTAAAACCATAGTGAATGAACACTACACAGCTACGAGAACAGGGGAAGTTTTAAAAGCTTGACAGTTTCACGTATTGACAAAAGCGTGGAACAACTGGAGTTCTCATACATGGTCTGGCCTCCTTGGAAGAGAGTTTGTCGGTCCCCTGTAAAGTTAAACATGCTCTTCCCAGCAGCTGCCCAGGGGAAGTGAAAGCATGTTCACCAAAGATAGATGCAGAGGCTCAGAGGGGCTTCTGTAAGATCCCAGGCTGGAAGCAGCTGAAATGTCCATCGGTAGGCACACGGGTAAACAAAGCGTAGTTCTGTCCGTAGGTCAGAATACTGCTCAGTAATGGAAGGAATAAGGCGTGAGCTGCTGGCGCCACATCAGGGAGAGAGAGGAAGCAAACCAGGAGTTGCCCGAGGCAAGGGCGGGTAGAACTGCAAGGGGCACAAGGAAACTTTGGGGCGATGGAAATCTGTATCTTGGTTGTGCTGTCTTCTTCTGATGATGGTAAACCCTGGTATGAAATTCATCGAACTGTACTCCCAGGAGGCTCTGCCCGTGTCTCCCTGGGGACAGGATAGCCCCACCGTGATGCCAGTGTGCACACAGTGAACATAGAATGACATTTGCTCAGACCGTTGCACTTCGAGTGTTTGCTGATTCTAACTGCCAAGATGTCAAGAGGAGGGCAGCCCATGCCTTGCCCTCCCTTCCATTCTGCCCACAGGGCTGAATGTTTGGGCTTAGACCACACAGGAGCTGGTCCATTCAGAATGAAGAGTAGGGCTGTAGGAATTGATCATGAATGAGATCACGGCAGGACTGGGTGTGGCCCCTTCCCCAAATGCCTGGAGACCGGCGGGAGGGCCAAGGTGGCAAGGGAATCTCTGTGGAGGCCTCAGGCATGGCACATCTGGTTGGGTGGAAGGAAGGATTAGGGGACTTGTCCTAAAACATCCCGTTTTCACTTAGGTGATGTGTTGATTTGGCTCAGCTGGGATGGGGGTGGCGGTCATGGTAATGTTTTGTGGGTCTGAAGCACGTTGCCCCTTAGGTTCTGTGAAAATCATGTGGGTGCTGATGGTGCTCTTTTCCTTCGGAAGTTCTCTTTCTCCGCCTCCTTTCTTGTTTCTTATGTCTGTCTGTGGCCCTTTGCACCTTCTTCCTATGGTCCTGCGTGTTTTTGAAGAATAAAGAACCACTTTGTTTCATTTTCTGGGGAAATAAATAGGAAAAGACCCCTGATTTTTTACCTGTATTTCCTCTTGTTCTGTCCCCATCGAACCTCCTGGTTGTTGAGGAAAAGTCTGGGTAAGAGTCACCTGAGGAGGTGGGGGCCATGCAGCCTGGCCAACCCTGGGTTGCCCTCCACACTTGTGTTCTCGAAGATGGTAAGGAACCTTTGCTCTGCTGAGAGACAGGTGTGTTTTCTCAGCCCTGAGAGAGGAAGGGTCCCTTTCCAAAAGGTGGGAGAAGGCCTCCGTCCCTCCACAGCATCTTCCAGAAGCTCTGAGGCCTGCTTCTTGGCAATAGGCTGTGTGGGCAGACAAGGGCACAGGGACAGCAGGCACCCTGGGAGCCACTGAGTGGGACCTTAAGTCTTTCAGTTCAACTAACATATATTTATATAAATATTATATATATATATATAAAATATATATATTTTTTAATATCAGGGGGGAGCGATGACTGTTTTAGGAATTTCACCCCGGGAGTTGCCAAATAAGTTAATTTACCTGTTTCTCATACAACATGCTATTAAAATAAACCTTCACTCCATTATTGAGTGTAAGTAACAGGCCTCCTGCAGGCAAAATCGAAAAAGGACTGCAGAGTAAAGTCCCTTTCCTCCCCCCCACTCATCACCTTTTTTTGAGACATCGTCTTCTAGAACCAGCGTCATCTTTATTATTAATCGCTGTGGGGCTTTATACTGCATCACATTACTCCCTTGGAATTAAACTGCACATATAAAGTATGAAAAATGTACTTTTTAAACAGTAAAAAAGTCATTTCCTAGCATAATACCCAAAATAAAGTGCCATGGAGCCATTAGTAGTAAATTGAATTTTTGGTATGTAATTTGTACAAAAACTGACAAGTGCGAGCCCCCCGTCCCCCCATCATTAGTCATTGGGTTTAGCGGACACAGAGGTAGTAATCTGCAAGGGCAGGCATTTTGATGTCGACTTCAATTGCACACTTCATTTATTTGGACAGGGCACAGGCGGCAGCTTCTGTCACGCGGCATCACCGCACTATTAGCGAATTTCGCCCCAGGGCAGCTGGGACGCTGCGCTGGGGCAGATGTTCTTTTCAGCCTATTCAGTGACCATTCTTGGGGGTTGTTTACTGTTGCCATGGCAACTTTCATTTCCATAGCAGCGCTGCTGTTTCTCAGAGGAAAATGAATTTAGTTATAAAAGGATAATATTTTTCTCTGTCTCTATATAACCTGCCATCTGTCAACTGGTGGATCAGTAAAGATTCAGAAACCTATTAAGAATTATAGCAACGAAGTGATGAGTATTTTTTTTTTGGTCCCATATTAAAAGCAGTAATGGATGTGGAAGCCAACATTGTGCCCTCGACATCATAACTTTAATTTTTTCGTTATATTTTAAGTGAGGTTTTTTTTTAATGTCTTCGCCATCTCCACCACCACTGTGCGCGCACCCAGTCTCGTAAAACACAATTTACATTCTGCTGACAGATGGAAATGACCCGACGTCTTGTTTGTATCTTACCAGATGCAGGTATACTTAAGGCTTTCTCTTCTTAGTGCTGTGAGCTTCCCCAGTTAATCAAAGATTCCTGCAGCTAAACTTGCTATTGTCACCACACTCCACTCTCCCCTGTGCCAGGGGTGCAAACTGCAGGGGTGCATAGGTCAGAGCTGTATATGTACAGTGCAAATTACGAAATTAACGAAATGAGGAGGGGACCATGCTTTGTCTGAAAATTTACCAACCTGCCCCCTTAAATCTCATTCTAGAATACCTTCCTTCCTCTCAAATCCACATGGGAAGAAAGTCACCTTTGGGATAACTCATCTAGTTCCTGGATTTTTTTTTCTCTGTTGCTTTCATAAACTGTAACTTGCAGGGGGAAAAACACACACACACACCC